>NW_022987669.1:80000-320121 GCF_902827165.1 Trematomus bernacchii | reverse complement strand
GCCTTCTTATGATTGACCTCGTCTACTTATCTGACTTATATTGATACTTGTCTGTTTGTATTATTTAATATACTGGGCATTTATTGATAACTTTTTGAATCTCCCTCTTTTTCTTAACAACTGAGCTATGGCTACTTTGAATCTGACTTGGTTAAGAGATGATATTGTTTAGTTGGTGAGAGGCACACTCTTGCCTGCGTGATTGGGTGGGGGTGGGTAGTTAGGGAGAGTTTCCTTACAATCTCCAGATCTTCCTCTCTAGAGGTCATGCCTGTCTCTGACCCTTTGTGCTGCTGTGAATCTGCAGCACCTCAGGAGCAGAGAAAGGGGAAGATCTCTTCCCAAAAGTGTAAGCTCCCACATGAGCAACATAGCAACACATTAAACACTCCCTGACTTGTTTGTAAAGCGTTCTTTAAGGCCTGAATTGAGTCTTCCGTTGTGTAACGGAAAATCCCATTTCCAAAAAGGGCCAGTTTAATAGTCCTTATCATATTATCGCTCTGTGCTTGCATGCTAGGACCTATTGTCTTTGCCAGAGCTGCTGCTATTCTTTCTACATGTATTAGCTCCATATTAGCAGGGTTCACTAACATGGTTGGTTGATCCAGTTTAAGATTTTCAATATCTTCCATTACTATTTCCAAACATTCCTTTTCCCTGAATATCAGGGTCTAACAATGTGTTTTCTTTTAGGAGTATTAGATGGGACACTCATAAGTGGCATTTGTGAGCTATTATCTCCGTAGGGTGGAGGTAGGGTCTCAGACATTATACCACCTTCTTGTTGCTCTCTGTCCCTATGTCTTCTGCAATTCTTTACCCACAGTTCTTTTTACTGGATTTGTCTCTCAAGTATTACACAGATTTGACTTAAAAAAAAAAATCACACAGAGCTTTTCATACCTTATCATATCACAGTCAGGCAAATTTTTATTGTGCGATGTTTATTTCAACAGATAGCGTGACTTCCAGAAGCAAGCTTCTACAATCTCCTCACGGTGATTGCGACTTCAGGTCAAGAGTTAAAACTCAGTCAACAAAATCTCTTTATCGTCACGTTTAATGAGCCTGATTATCCCCACAACAGTTTTTGTGATGAGATACGGTCGTGTCCAAATAATTAGTTGGAGGTCGCGTCTCTCTCCTCCTCTATCACCCACCATATAACAATTACAGACATTTTATACATTTAAAGCACCACGAAAGGTAACCGCATTAATCAATCTTATCATGATCTGCGGGGAATTTAACCCTTCTGTTTTTTACACCCTCGGTAGTCTTTAACAGAAAGCACTGCAAAGTAACCGTATTAATCAATGTTATTTTGACTTACGGGGAATTTAACCTATACTTCTTTTACCGCCTTACAGTCTTCGTATTTAGTGAGTGAAGGGTCGGGACTAATCTACCCGCCTCTCTCAAACACTATTTTTGCTCTAGGTCCAGGACTGAATACCCTTCTCTAAGCACTTCCCCAATATCCCCAACTTGTAATATGTATTGTATTTCCCACCGTGACTAAGAACACTGAGAACGCTGCTGACAACTCTACATTTTTTAGTATAATCAATCACAGATTTTTGATAATCAAAACAGGTGTCTGCTCACCTTTTGTATATTGCCATGGTCTTAGTTGTCACCAGTATCTCTGTGTCCTCCCCCTGGACTGGATTCTGTCCCCTGGCTGTCTGTGTCCCTTTCTAGAGATCAGCTCACAAACGTCGGGAAAGTCACCACTTGTTGGAGCAGAACACCTCTGCTACGCGCCGTTCGTTGGATGAGGCTGGATCTCTATTAAATTAAGAAAGGAATTGAAAACACCGGAATCAAAGTTATAACAAATTATCTGAGTTTACTTCTAGTAGGAAACCAAACACATATACAAGTTATACAGAGTACTCGAGCACTCCGGGCTTCAGGCCTGTGATGCGGTTTTACAGGTAGACAGACCAGCTTTCAGAAAACGAGAAGTATGGACTCCAGGTTTGTGATGCGGTTTACCGTCTTCTAGCACCAGCTTTCAACAGACCAGAAGCATTTTTACACACACAAACATCAGTATTTCTATCTATTTTTGGGGCGGAGATGGGTCATCTCTTCCTTCCCACTTTTCTCCCAAGCGAATTAGAGAGCCCCTGGGGAGGAGCTGTGTAAGCTGATCACCTCCCCCAAGTGTCCTGACTGGCTGGATTCGCTTCTGGCCGGGTTCAATCAGAGGTCTGATCAGAGAGTGAGATCCCAAGCCACACCAGGTCAAAAGTCAATGTTTATCTTTACCTTATCTTACTCTACATTCCTTTCCCAGGGGATCTTTTCACCTAAACTATCCTCCTTCAGACATTTAAACTCTTCTCCACCTATTTAACGATGTCTTTAATGACTTAACAACCGCATCTGGCTTTTATGGATGATAAGAAGGATGTTGGTGTGTTGAAACACAGAATCTCTGGATCAGTGAGTTTGAAAGTAAGAATAACATTCCTATTCTAAGTGACTTATCAAAACCCGTTTGTGATTACCTAAAACAGTTCAAACAATACATGTTTACTTCAATACAGTGTAGAATCATATCTTTTTACTTCAGAAGTCATGTGACCGTGCTGTAGTTCCTTTATGGCCCAACATTAGCCACCTTTAGCTAAGCGGTGGTGATGTGAAGTCATGTGACCGTGTTGTAGTTCCTTTATAGCCCAACATTAGCCAACTTAGCTTAGCTGTGGTGACGTGAAGTCATGTGACCGTGCTGTAGTTCCTTTATGGCCCAACATTAGCCACCTTTAGCTAAGCGGTGGTAACGTGAAGTCATGTGACCGTGCTGTAGTTCCTTTATAGCCCAACATTAGCCACCTTTAGCTAAGCGGTGGTAACGTGAAGTCATGTGACCGTGCTGTAGTTCCTTTATAGCCCAACATTAGCCTCCTTTAGCTTAGCGATGGTGACGTGAAGTAATGTGACCGTGCTGTAGTTCCTTTATAGCCCAACTTTAGCTACCTTTAGCTTAGCGATGGTGACGTGAAGTCATGTGACCGTGCTGTAGTTCCTTTATAGCCCAACATTAGCCAACGTTAGCTTAGCTGTGGTGACGTGAAGTCATGTGACCGTGCTGTACTTTATGACCTTAAGTTACCTTTATTGTTTCTTGCAATTTACAAAATGTCATCGCAGGCCTGAAACTGAACTCGAGGCTAGAAATGCCTAATATCAAAATAAATAAATACGTTTTACATTTGTTCTCATGTATGAACATAGTTACAGACATATCTAAAGTTATTAACGTGTTAACTTGACAGCCCTAATATATATATATATATACATATGCTGCCCTTCTGGACTGATTTGTTGATGTACAGTAAGTGTTCTTGGCCAGGTAGGTGCACAGCCGATTGGAAACTGCACTGAAGAAGATATTTGCATCGCCCCACAGCAGGGAGATGATCCGAAACTGGTCTATCTGGGAATGAGTTCTCATCCTTTGAGATCAACACCCCTTCCGCCACTCTCCACTGACCAGATATTTTCCCACTTCACAAGAAGACTTGCAGGATCTTCCACAGACGCAGCAGGACTTTAGTAGGACGTTTTGTACACTTTTGTATGAGGTGCTGCTTTGTCCTTCAGCAGAACTTGCACTTGCTTTGTGGACAACCCCTCTTTGATAAGATACTGTAATAATTTCAAACTGAAATTGGACTTGCATCTCAGCAGCTCCATTGGCAACATCAAACAAGGACAAATATTAAGATACGTGCAAACAAACATTTAACATAACATCACAATCACTGAAGAGAAACATGCTCAAAGACCATTTAGGGGTACATTTGACCCATGATTCCTTCCCTTAGCTGCAGCTCAGACATGTCCAGCTGCACATTAGGTTCAGGGGGTCTATGAGGATGTTGCACTCTCCCAGCTCCCCCTTTCTTATGGGGTCTCTGTATGTCGGCCTCAGGTGTTGGCCAATGTCTTCTTGCGAGCATGCCATTTACAATCTGCGCTGTTGTCCTAGCGTCTCCTTTGTTGGTTGCACCACGGTGTTAGACCCTTTTGTGAAATGTTGCTTTGTGTTCATGTTGTTTTTCAGTTGCAATTTATCATTTGAATAAAAGTTCTTGAGCAGGCCTAAGGAAATGTGGGAAAACGAGAAAACAAAGCTGAACAATGAATTTCAAACTCCACTTACTTTTCTTGGAAATGTAAACCATACTGATGTTACTTCATAGCTTAAAGTCCAACAATTCTTACTGCACCTTGTAAATGACAGATAACACACCCTTCATTCTTTTTGGAACAATGAAGGGTGTTACTTTCGCATTCAAACAAAGCAATCTGCTCCCTATCAAGGTATTTGATTGCTCCCTCCCTTCCACATATCTATGGGTAGGTACTAACAGCATGCCGTTACATGCAGAGGCTGTTTCCTCATTCACTGCATTGAGTGAACGAGTGCAGGAGGAGAGGAGATTTGTTGTCTGCCAGAGCAAAGAGATTATTCCTGTTCAGTGAATGTGAACATTTTCACTTCTGTCTGTAGTTCATAACTATCACTGAGAGGTGGAATGGCGCATGGAGGAGTTCAGCTGGACCGGGAAAACTTCTCTTGTCCCATCTGTCTGGATCCCCTGAAGGACCCGGTGACTATCCCCTGTGGACACAACTACTGCAAGGACTGTATTCAAAGCTTCTGGGATGGAAAGCTAATCTACGGCTGCCCTCAGTGTAGAAAGAGCTTCACACCGAGGCCTGTCCTGCTGAAAAACACCATGTTAGCAGCTTTAGTGGAGGAGCTGAAGAAGACTGGACTCCAAGAAGCTCCTGCTGATCACTGCTATGCTGGAGCTGAAGATGTGTCCTGTGATGTCTGCACTGGGAGGAAACTGAGAGCCTTCAGGTCCTGTCTGCAGTGTGTGGCCTCTTACTGTGAGACACACCTCCAGCCTCACTTTGAATCAGCTGCATTACAGAAACACAAGCTGGTGGAGCCCTCCAAGAAGCTCCAGGAGAACGTGTGCTCTCGTCACGACGAGGTGATGAAGATGTTCTGCCGCACTGATCAGCAGTCCATCTGTTATCTCTGCTCTTTGGAGGAACACAAAGGCCACGACACAGTGTCAGCTGCAGCAGAGAGGACTGAGAGGCAGAGAGAGCTGGAGGGGAGTCGACTCAACATCCAGCAGAGAATCCAGGACAGAGAGAAGGAGGTGAAGCTGCTTCAAGACGAGGTGGATGGAATCAGTCGCTCTGCTGATAAAGCAGTGGAGGACAGTGAAAAGATGTTCACTGAGCTGATCCATCTCATGAAGAAGAGAAGCTCTGAAGTGAAGCAGCAGGTCAGATCCCAGCAGGACAGGGAAGTGAGTCGAGTCAAAGAGCTTCAGGAGATGCTTGAGCAGGAGCTCAGGGATCTGAAGAGGAGAGACGCTACGCTGGAGCAGCTCTTACTCACAGAGGGTCACACCCAGTTTCTGCACAACTTTCTGCCAGCTCTCACTAAACACTCATCCAGCTTCAACGTCCGTCCTCTCAGATACTTTGAGGACGTGACAGCGACCGTGTCAGAAGTCAGAGATATACTACAGGACGTACTGAGGGACAACTGGGCCAACATCTCACTCACGGTCAGTGCAGTGGATGTTTTACTGTCACCACCAGAGCCTGAGACCAGAGCTGGATTCTTAAAATATTCACGTGAAATCACTCTGGATCCAAACACAGCACACACTCGGCTGTTATTATCTGAGGGGAATAGAAAAGCTACTGTAACGAGAGAAACACAGCCCTATCCCAGTCACCCAGACAGATTCGCTTTTAACGAGCATGTCCTGAGCCGAGAGAGTCTGACTGGTCGTTGTTACTGGGAGGTGGAGCGGAGTGGAGGTCTTTCTATAGCCGTCGCTTACAAGGAAACCACCAGATCAGGGGGGTTGAATGATTCTAGCTTTGGACACAATGACACATCCTGGGCTTTAGAGTGTTACAAAAAAAGTTATACATTCTGGTACAACAATATCAAAACTCCCGTCTCAGGTCCCTGGTCTAGCAGAATCGGAGTTTACCTGGATCACAGTGCAGGTATTCTGTCCTTCTACAGCGTCACTGACACCATGACCCTCCTGCACCGAGTCCAGACCGCCTTCACTCAGCCGCTGCATGCTGGACTTTGGCTTTATTATTATTCTGGAGACACCGCTGAGTTCTGTAAACTCAAATAGACAGAAGTGATTCACTGGGTTCTCAAACGTTTTCCTTGAGGAAGCCCTTTGTTATCATTAAGTGAACTAACACTGCTGGCTGATTGTTGTGGTGTTTCTTCAGCTGTCAATCAAACATGAGGGGCGGTACCTCTATCTGTAGTTGTTGTGTAAGTGTTTGACTTTCTTTAGCTGTGTGTTCAGCCATGGATGCTCTCACTGCTCATGGTGTTTCTCTGCAGGAACTCTTCTCTGTGTCCACATGTCGGAGGAAGATTTGTATTCATGTGTTTCTTTGCTGCTGTTTCTCTTCCACTGCAGGGCTCTGCAGAGAGGAAGCAGCAGACCTCCTTTATCCTGCACACTTTGTTCTCTCTGTGAGCATTTGTAACGTCTATAACCCCATGTGTTTGTTATTATAAGTTTTATAGAGGTGTAATCATCCTGATCATAATCAATAAGGAGAGGATTCATGATGTTTTCTTACAGAGCGGAGATTGTGCTCAGACAGTGATTGTGTGGATTAGTCAGCTGTGATTACGGGAACATTCATAACTCTTGTATTGCTTCTGTATCACTGCAGATAGTTATTATCATAACATTAATCATGACAAGTTATTTTATTTAGCAGTAAAATCAAAGAACGTTGTACAAATCAATAGCATAAAGCTCAGTGTGAAATCTGCAGTTTGAAGATTATAAAGGACAACCTTTGTGGACAGTAGTTGCTATGTTTACCCAGCATGCTCTCTGTTTGTGTTGATCAGATTTTGGACACTTTATGATGTCATAACGATGTTTTGCTTGTCTAACCATTAGCCAATCAGCAACCAAGGTACCCCCCCCCCCCCCCTTATCACCTGCATCTCCTCCTAGAGCACCATTGAGTTCTTTGTAACCAAATGTCTCTCAGAGGGGCGTGGGGAGGGGCTCCTTATTTTCATCTAAAGTAACAGACAGAGAATAAGCACTTTGGAAACAGGGCTGAAACAGAGGGGATTATGGGATGCTGTTTGGTGTTTCAGCCAAACAGAGACAGCTTCTGTATATATCTGAGACTTTTAATATATTGTTGAAAAAAGTGTATAATAGGGGACCTTTAAATCTTAACAACATTCAGGGTTAATCATTTAATCAATTTGACACTTTGTCCTGAATGTCACTTATTGATTTCTGTGCTCTATTTTATGAATATTATGTGTTATCAATGTTTGTTGATATATGAAAATTCAATAAAATGTTGATTCAGATAATAATTGATGTCCTCAGAAGTCATTGCAGTGAAATGTATTTTAAAAATAATTTGTCATTTTCCCAGATCTGGCCACTAGAGGTAGCTGCAGACACATTGTTGGTTCTTGAACTTGAAACCTTTGTTTTAAGCATTGACACATTTTGCATATGAGATCATTTATAGAGGAGGGTCTTTCTTATCCATCTATGTTTTATTATAGATTAAAAGGTACATTCTTTTTTATAAATAATGCTATTTTTTAAATTATTGAGTTGTTTATTTAATACATATATGGTTTCTTTACCATTGGTCAAATGTATTAACATAGTGAAAGTAAAATGAACTTTATAAACAGATGTTTTACACAGAATTTGTAGGCATTAACAAATCAGAATACTTATATTTGTGTGTGTGTGTGTGTGTGTGTGTGTGTGTGTGTGTGTGTGTGTGTGTGTGTGTGTGTGTGTGTGTGTGTAATTGTGGCCCTGCAGTAAATGGTTAAATACGTCTGTGCGCAAAGCATTGTGGGTAATTTAAGACCGCAGAGGATACACATGAGCAGCCTCGAAATTTCCCGCAACGAAGGACTCAGTCCTCGGTAGAATTCCAAGGATCCTGGACATTGGAACAGTCCTTCGGCGGGATTCGATAAGGTAGCATCTTTGAAATAGTGGCTCTGAAGGATCCTTCCTTGACATTGAGAAACACCCTTTGTCTGGTTTTTACACTACTGAGGTCAACATGTAGAAACAAAGATAAATATGGGGCTTCAGGTCTCAAAGGTACATTATTTTATTTAATTGTATTTAATTGTGTTTCATGTTTTCAGGTATTTTTCTAAGTTATTCCCATGTGTTTATTATGAAAAATGCATGTTTATTTTTTTTATTATCTGCTGAAGTCAACATGAAAACATTAAAAGGTTTTATGACCTGAGGGTGCCAAAAATAAAGTCTAAGCGCAGAGGGGACTGTAATCTTTCTGCTGCTGCCCCTAAACTGTGGAACGACCTGCCCTTGATCATCAGACAGGCTCCAACACTGTCTGTGTTTTTACATTACATTACATGTTACTTGTTACTCAACACTGTGGGCAATCACCACAGGAGCAATTTGGGGTGAAGTGTCTCAGGGACACAACGACATACAGGGTGTTTCTCAATCGCGAGTACGCTTGCTTGGTAGCACATGTCTGCCGAGCATCTTGCTTCAGAAGCGAGGCAAGAATACTTCCTGCCATTCAGAAAACAAAGAGTGGAACACGCTAGCAAGTGTGCAGGTGTGCGTCATATGAGAGGCCCGCCTTACATCTTCCGCCACAGATTTGGGGAAATTGGTCCGTGCGTAAAGCATTGTGGGGATTTTAAGACCGCGGAGTCTACTCTACTAAGAAGAAGAGTCTACTAAGAAGACCTTAATCTTCTTACAGTGCAGACGCTTTTCTGCTTGCTCTTGCCTTGTTGGAAGTTAACGTTGAAGTGAATGGACTATGTTGTGGGAATAACACCACTTTACCAGTGTTGCAAAATAATGGAAAAGGGTATGCTAACTCACAGCTAGTTAGCAGCTACAAGGTTTCCAAGGAACAGGAGGGCTGTGTACCGGGTAATAAATCTACAAGTGGTAGTCCTCCCTGGAACTCTCTGGGTGCAAAGCCTAAGAGTAAATCATTTCCATGGGATTTGGGAGGACGAATAACAGGCAGAGCCCAGCGCTCTGAAATCTGTGATGCGACCGGCTGGCCTGCATTGTTATCAACCAGGAAGAGTGCCTCTTCAATCCCTATTCATACTAGGAAACAGCCGTGGACAGCTGCTAAAGGGAGAACTACAAACAATCCTCCTAAACCACCAAGTGTGCCAATCCAGAACAGATACGCTCCGCTGACCGAGAACCGGAGATCTCTTTCTGATGACCTGGATAACCTGTCCACTTCACACAGCAGGGTAAGGACCAATAGCTACTCCAAAAGTAAAAGGCTAGAGGGAAAGCTAACGACTGGGCCTGAAACTCTGATTGTGGGTGACTCTGCTGTAAGAGATGTAAAAGGTCTGTGTAGTAAGAACAACACCAAAATACTCTGTTTTCCCAAGGATATGGTCTCTGACTTGGCTGAGAAGATCCTGCATATTGGGGCTGAACATCCGACGGTGAAGAATGTGCTACTACATATTGGAACAAATGATGTTGTGAAACAACAGTCAGAAGCGCTGAAAGAAGACTTTAAATGTCTGTTGGAAACTGTCAGCTCTCTAAATGCGGAGGTGTTCATCAGTGGCCCTCTACCGCCAGTCAGAAGAGGAGTGGAGAGATTCAGCAGACTGTTTGCATTGAACACGTGGCTTTCAACTGCCTGTACTGACCATTCTGTCCATTTTATTGACAATTTTAACTTTCTCTGGGATCGCAGACATCTTTTTAAGGCAGATGGAGTTTGCCTGAACAAGTCAGGAGTGAAATTGTTTATCTCTAGCATATTCAATTGCCTGCGTCATCGATCTGTTCCCTCTGCCAAGGACAAGCGGCAAGAGGAATCAAAACAGGAGAAAGACACAACACATCGCGCAGAAAACCCTGAAGAAGTATCACTGCACCTGCCTGAGGAATGTTCTGATTATGGGAGACATATGACACAAATGGAGGAGTCTCCACTGCCCGTCACCCCCCCTGTCAACGCCTTTGAGGATACTCTTCATTCATCCCCCAGCTCTCTCTACTCTCCGCTCACCCTTTCACCCTCGCCCTCCCCCCTGGAGTTCGATGACCGCATGAAGGCGATACGCAGGGTTGGCAGCATGTCCTTTACCCCCGCCCCTCAAGGACGCCCACCAAAATCACAGAAGACAAGCCTACGTCAACCACCTCCCCCCCCTGGCAGCATGTCCTTTACCCCCGCCCTTCCACAACGCCCACCAAAATCACCGAAGCAGAGACGTGCACCATCTCCCCCGTCTTCATCACTGTGCCTACGTCAACCACCTCCCCTCCCTTCAAGAAAGCATCTGCAGTCTCCAAAGCCTGATAAGGATGTGTGTGTACAAAACGCAACAAACTCTTACTGATATGTGCTGGGTCCAGGCTCAAGGGCGTATGGCACTCTCAACTCTTTCCAGCACATGCCGGGGCCCTTCCTGCCTGTAGCTTTGCCGATATCTGTGTTGATAGGTAATAGATTAAGAGCGGTGAATCAGCTTAGAAACAGGAAGTGCTCAAACGTTTGTGTGAGGTTATCAAATTTAGCAGTGATTCCATGTCAGCCACAGCTTGTCACAAAAAATCTTACTGATAGTGTATTTAACAAACTTAAACTAGCTTTATTAAATGTCAGGTCTTTGGCAGGAAAAACATTTTTAATCAATGATTTTATCACTGAGCACAATCTCGATTTTATGTTTTTAACGGAAACTTGGATTGAACAAAATAACAGTGCAGCTGTTCTTATCGAATCAACCCCTCCCAACTTTAGTTTTATGAGTCAGGAAAGAATGCATAAGAAAGGGGGTGGAGTTGCTATTTTGTTCAATGATTCCATTCAATGCAGGAAGACATCTTATGGGGACTTTGCTTCTTTTGAATATGTGGCCCTTCAGCTGAAATGCTCCTCTCGAGCTCTGTTCCTAAATATCTATAGACCACCCAAATACTGTGCAAGCTTTTTTGATGACTTTACTGAACTGCTGTCTATAGTGTGTATTGACTTTGACCGTCTAGTCATTGTTGGTGATTTTAACATCCATGTTGACAACCCCCAGGACAGAGGGGCTAAAGAACTGTCTTGTGTTATTGATAACTATGGACTGACTCAGCATGTGGCGGAGCCCACGCACAATAAGGGGCACACTCTGGACTTAATTATCTCAAAGGGTCTGAATATCTCAAAGGTTGTGGTGACTGATGTTGCACTCTCTGATCATTCCTGTGTTTTCTTTGAGAGCTCTATTTCGGTTCACAAAAATGTTCAGAAAGAGGTAACCACAAAGCGATATTTAACTGAAAATACTAGGGAAATGTTTCATCCACACTTGCCCCTGCTAACATCTCAGTAAATGAGCTAGTAGATCATTTTAATTCAAAAATTATTAATACAAAATGTTATAGATACCATTGCTCCAACTAAGGTAAAGGAAGTGATTGGCAATAAAATATCTCCATGGAGAAAGGCCATGACCGTGAGAACAGAAAAAAGAGAGTGTCGAAAAGCTGAACGCAGGTGGCGAAAAACAAATCTCCAGGTTCACTTTGAAATCTATAAAGAGAGACTTGGCCTTTATAATTTGGAATTGAAAAACGCACGACAGTCTTTCTTCTCTGACATCATTACCAAAAACAAAAACAACGCACGTGCCTTGTTTGCTACCGTCGACAGACTAACTAACCGCCCAGTGTCAGTAGCCTCTGAATTTCGATCCACCATGGCATGCAATGATTTTGCCTCCTTCTTCACTGACAAAATTCAGAAAATTAGACAAGCAGTCAGTGCCTCTGCATCAGGTACAGCAAATGTGTTGTCCCTGTGTCCACCTAATATCAATTCAAACAGCATGACACCATTCCATCAGATTAATGGTAAAAACTTAGAGGACATTATTCAACTTCTGAAATCCTCCTCCTGCTGCCTTGATATTATTCCAACAGGATTTTTCAAAGATGTTTTTCCTTGCATGGCCTCAGATCTACTTCATATAGTAAACACATCTCTTCACTCAGGTATTTTTCCAGAGGCCCGGAAAACTGCAGTCATTAAACCGCTCTTAAAAAAGAATAATCTAGATGCTTCAGTAATGAACAATTACAGGCCAATATCAAACCTGCCATTTCTAGGTAAAATCATTGAAAAAGTTGTATTTCAACAGTTGAGTAACTTCTTGCATTTAAATAACTGTTTGGATGTGTTCCAGTCAGGATTTCGTCCAAACCACAGCACTGAGACTGCTCTTGTAAAGGTCTTCAATGACATCCACTTAAACACAGACAGTGGCAGAACTTCAGTGTTAGTATTATTAGATCTCAGTGCTGCGTTTGACACTGTTGACCACAACATATTACTAGACCGACTAGAAAACTGGGTGGGACTTTCGGCAACAGTTCTAAATTGGTTTGAGTCCTACTTAAAGGACAGAAAAAACTTTCTATAGGTAAATACACATCTGAGTTGACAAATATGACATGTGGGGTACCTCAAGGCTCCATCTTGGGGCCTCTTCTCTTTAACATCTACATGCTACCACTGGCTCAGATAATGAAAACAACAAAATAAGTTACCATAGCTATGCGGATGACACACACATTTACATAACAATTTCACCAGGAGATTATGCTCCAATTCAAACACTGAGTAAGTGCATTGAACAAATCAATGACTGGATGTGTCAGAACTTTCTCCAATTAAACAAAGATAAAACTGAGGTAATGGTTTTTGGAGCCAAGGCAGAACGTATAAAAGTTAGCGCTGAGCTTCAGTCTGCAATGTTCAAAACAACAGATAAAGCCAGAAATCTAGGTGTAGTCATGGACTCTGACCTGAGTTTCAACAGTCACATTAAAACAGTTACTAAATCTGCCTACTATCACCTAAAGAACATATCTAGGATTAAAAGACTAATGTCACAGCAGGATTTGGAAAAACTTGTCCATCCTTTTATCTTCAGTAGACTCGACTACTGCAATGGTGTCTTTACAGGTCTCACTAAAAAATCTATTTGAAAGCTGCAGCTAATTCAGAACGCCGCTGCTCGAGTCCTCACTAACACTAAGAAAGTGGATCACATCACTCCTGTTCTGAAGTCCTTACACTGGCTTCCTGTGTGTCAAAGAATAGATTTCAAAATATTGTTGCTGGTTTATAAAGCTTTGAATGGTTTAGGCCCAAAATACATGTCTGACCTCCTGCTAAATTATGAACCATCCAGATCTCTCAGGTCTTCAGGGACTGGTCAGCTTTCTGTCCCCAGAGTCAGAACTAAACATGGAGAAGCAGCATTCAGTTATTATGCTCCAAATATCTGGAACAAACTCCCAGAAACCTGCAGGTCTGCTGCAACTCTTATTACTTTTAAATCCAGGCTGAAGACTTTTCTTTTTGCCGCTGCTTTTAATTGAACTATTCACATCTTAAACTGCACTGTAACTTTTATCCATGTATTTTTTCTTTTAATGTTTCTTTTATTATCTTTTCTTTTTAATGACTGATTTTAAATTCCATTTTCTGAATGTCTTCCATTTTTGTAAAGCACTTTGAATTGCCTTGTGTTGAAAGGTGCTATATAAATAAACTTGCCTTGCCTTGCCTTGCCTTGCCTTGCCTTGCCTTGCCTTGGTGCTTTCACAACATATTCACACAATGAGATTTTTGATGAATAATCTAATGTTAATATAACAGCTAAGTGAGTAAAATCATATTATAAAACAGTCTGATAAGATTAGATCACTTTTCTGAAATGCACCCAGGATAAAACAATTATGGGATGTAACAATATCAGAAACCTAACACAGAACCTAATCTCTTATCACGATACTGATATTATTACATTATAGAAGATTTCATTGCCCTGTACAGCATTTAATTGTTCATTTCTACATTGTGCTCTCACTCGTTTAACTCGTTTACTTATTCCTGCATTTCCGTACACGTGTTTCTTTTTATGTTTTAAGTATATTTTAAATTGCAGAGGAGCCTGGGTCTTAGATTTCTTTGCTAAAACGACAAATCATGAACCTTTAGTCCTTGAGTGATGTCAGTATATGGCCCAGCCCTAATCTGATCGTAGACTCAGCAGTTCCTTGGAAATGCCCTGTGAGAAGGTCCATGCAGCGTTTACAACTCCCTCTGCCTCAATAAAGCCACACACATTGTAAAGGACAGCTCCCACCCCGGTGTTCACCTGTTGGACCTGCTGCCCTCCAGGGGGCGCTACAGGTGCATTAAAACAAAGGCAAACAGACTACAGACACTTTCTCCCCCAGAGCAATCACTGCACTCTGGCTCTATTACCCCTCAGTCTTCCTCCCCTGCACATTAACCCATACATGCAATATATATCATTCATACATACATATTCCCATTCTTTCTACAACTGAATATAAATCCTGCAAGTTGTTCTTTTACATAAGTATGAATGCTGAGAGTCTTTGTTGTTGTATGTTTTGATAGCACCTTAAAAGGAGTATCTCTTCTCTTTTCATGTTACATGTATAATGACATTAACGGCTTCTATTATATAATATTCTATTGAAATACTGATTCTAATATGTTCTTATAATGTTCTGATGTGTTCATACTGTCTCTCCTGTGTGTCCTGTTCAGGTCACCAAGACGAGGCGTAACTGAGGAGGAGGATCGCTGAGTCTCTGC
Source organism: Trematomus bernacchii (assembly GCF_902827165.1). Classification (NCBI taxonomy): domain Eukaryota; kingdom Metazoa; phylum Chordata; class Actinopteri; order Perciformes; family Nototheniidae; genus Trematomus; species Trematomus bernacchii. The sequence goes on along the minus strand of NW_022987669.1, from coordinate 305,346 downwards.
TGAGGTGTTTACCGCTTTATAGGATCAGGTCACATGTGAGTCAATTAAACAGCTATTAGTGGCTGATTTCTCTTTTGACTTGTTAGAGAGTCCTGGTTCTTGGATGTTGAGCCTAAAGTGTATCATGGGTATTGTTTGTGGTGTCAGGCTGTGTGCAGTTTGCCCTGAGCAGTTTGTGTGAGCAGCCACCAGAGGGCAGCATGGTGCAGGTTTGAACCAGCAGCTGACAGGAGGCTGATGGGATGTTAAACCCAGCACAGATAACAGCATGCAGCTCGCTCTGTAGTATGAAACAGATTGATACACATACACACAAAGAAATACAACATACAGTACAGGTTGATGTGTTGATGGAAATATACACAAAGGATGCACTCTGTTTAGTAGAGTGAAGGGATGTCTTGATTCATTTGGAGGTCACTTTGAAGTAGTGTAGTAGTCTTGGGTCCATTTCTAGAAGTGGTCTCATTATTCAAGTTTATGGGTAAATGTATCTATAGTCGTTGTGTCTGTTTGTATTTATTTGATGTAAAGGAGCCCCGATGCATCAGCCAGACATCGCCATCAGCTGATGTTTGACATCATTTCTGCCATCCGCAGATCAGCAATAAAAGATGACATGAGGCGATGGCAGTAGCTGATCTTAATATGTTGTGCTGGGCCATGTGAATTGCCCACATTGCCAACGTTCAGATCAGGGCTGGGCAATATACTGATATTACTTAAAGATAAAAGGTTCAAAGATCAAATGGTTTTATCGTCATATGCACAACAGTTGTAGTGTAGTTTTAGCCAGAGCTTGAAGTGGGGATAAAAGTGCCACGCCCTTATTCACATATTAGCATGTTTATCAGTAAACAATTATTACAGTGAATAATAAGCACAGTCTGTAAAGCCCTAGCTAGCATGTTGATGTTTTGTTATTGTTCCTGTTCTCATTTTTGGTTTCTCTCATTTCAGTTTCAGCTTTCCTGCCCTGATTGAACTCCACCTGCTTCCCATCCCTAATTAGCCTCACCTGTGCCTCATTATCTCTCTCCCTCTGTCTACTTAGTCTGCATCCACATTCCCTTCAGTGCCAGTTCGTCTACGTTATTTCCTAGCGTTCCAGCAGTGTTTTCCTTGTGACCGATCTCCCGTGTATCGTACCTTGGCTATAAAGACCTTTTTTGCATCCTAAGCCTCTGTCTCTGAGTCGTGCTATTGAGTCCTCTACTTGTGTTCATTCAGTCGTTACAGTACGAACTGGCCAGAACCATGGACTCAGCCGACTCTGAGACTTTGCGGACCGCTATTCGATCCCAGGGGGCTCGTCTTAACCAGCAAGATGAACAACTTACCGCTGTCTGCCAGGGAGTAAGAGAATTGTGTGAGCGTCATGAGGGTTTCCAGTCCTCCATCGGCAATCAGGTTTGCCAGCTGGCTAATCAGATCCAGCAGCTGGTGACACATCTCGATCCACCACGCTCTGCTCCTTCGCTTCCTGCGTCGGATCCGGCTACAGCTCCCGGTCCTGTTCCTGCCACCGTGCCGACACCGCTGCCTTCGTTTCCTCACCTCTCCAGACCAGAGCGTTTTTCCGGAGACACGGATAACTGTCGTGCGTTCCTGGTCCAGTGTGGGTTGCACTTCGAGCTGCAAGCATCTTCCTTCCAGTCGGAACGGGCTAAGGTAGCCTACATAATTTCCCACCTCACCGGCAGAGCGGAGGCGTGGGCTACGGCGGAGTGGGCTCGAGATTCGCCAGTCTGTAATTCCCTGAGAGGTTTTACAGAGACTTTAAGTAAAATATTTGATCACACAACTCCGGGCAGGGAGGCAGCGAGAGCTCTAATGGATTTACACCAGAGAGGGAGGCGTGTTTCCGACTACGCCGTGGAGTTCCGCACTTTGGCTGCTGACAGCGGCTGGAATGATTCATCCCTCTTCGACGCTTTTCGCCATGGGCTGTCTGGCCCCATCAAGGACCAGTTGGCTCCTCTAGAGCTTCCCTCTGACCTGGATAGTTTCATTGCTATGGCAATAAGAATTGACACTCGCCTCGTCGAGAGAGAGAGGGAGAAGTCGAGAGCTGTGTTTTCTCCGCCCGGTCAGAGAGGGCAGTCTCAGGCCAGTCCCTTTTTCCCCAAGCAGCGTTTCCAGACAACCGACTCTCCAGCGCCGCCTACTGCCCAGGAGGAACCCATGCAGTTGGGTAGAGCAAAGCTGACTCCTGAGGAGCGCCAGCGCCGCCTACGGGAGGGGAGGTGCATTTACTGCTCACAGAAGGGTCACTTTGTAGCCAGTTGCCCAGTAAAAGACCAGGCTCATCAGTAAGTAGGAGGGTTCTGGTGAGCCGAACTGTTTCTTTTTGTCCTTCTCGTACTCTCACCTCTGCTCAGCTAATTACTCCTACTCAGACTTTGTCTCATGCTGCTCTAATTGACTCCGGAGCAGATGAGAGTTTCATTGATTGGAGATTAGCCAAGAGACTTGGACTTAATTTTGTTCCCCTGTTGAGGCCTCTTGTAGCAAGGGCTCTGGATGGACGTTTATTGTGTCGAGTCACCCACCGTACTCAGCTCCTTCAACTAATCATTGCTAATGGCCACACTGAATCCCTGAGTTTTCATCTTTTTAACTCTCCTTCACACCCTCTTATTTTGGGCTACCCATGGCTGGTAAAACACAATCCCCACATGGACTGGTCCACCGGGAGAGTTTTGGATTGGCATAGGGATTGCTTGGCCACATGTTTTCCTTCTGCCCCTGCTCCTGAGAGACCTCTGCCCTCCACCCATGTGACTGTTGCCCTGACTACTGCTGTGTCTACCCCTCTCCAAGCTGCAGCGGACTCTGATTTTCCGGATCTTAGCAGGGTGCCCACCTGTTACCGGGACCTGAAAGAGGTTTTCAATAAGACTCGTGCTTCCACCCTGCCTCCCCATCGACCCTATGACTGCTCCATTGACTTGTTCCCCGGGACCTCTCCCTCTAAGGGACATCTCTACTCCCTGTCAGGCCCCGAGAGGGAGACTATGAAGAGATACATTGACTCCTCCCTTGCTGCCGGGATAATTCGGCCTTCCTCCTCTCCGGCTGGAGCAGGCTTCTTCTTCGTTGACAAGAAGGATAAGACTCTTCGTCCATGTGTCGACTACAGAGGGCTAAATGACATTACCATAAAGAACAGGTACCCCCTTCCTCTTATCTCGTCAGCATTTGAACTATTACAGGATGCAAAGATCTTTTCTAAACTTGATCTTCGTAATGCTTATCATTTGGTTAGGATAAGGGAGGGGGATGAATGGAAGACTGCTTTCAACACCCCTAGTGGCCATTACGAATACCTCGTAATGCCATTTGGGTTAACCAATGCTCCAGCTGTTTTCCAGGCTCTGGTTAATGATGTTCTCCGTGACATGCTCAACCAGTTTGTTTTTGTCTACCTCGACGACATTCTCATCTTTTCTCCGGATGAGACGACCCACATTCAACATGTCCGCCAGGTGTTGCAGCGTCTCTTGGATAATCTACTCTTTGTGAAGGCAGAGAAGTGTGAGTTCCACGTCTCCACCGTCTCTTTCCTGGGATTTGTCATTTCGGAGAACAGCATTCAGATGGACCCATCTAAGGTCAGTGCAGTCACGGAGTGGCCTACACCTTCCAATCAGAAACTTTTGCAACGATTTTTGGGCTTTGCCAATTTCTACAGACGTTTCATCAGAAACTATAGTTCTGTGGCTGCTCCACTGCATGCTTTAACCTCCCCCAAGGTGAAGTTCCAGTGGTCCCCCCTAGCTGAACAGACTTTCCGGAGGCTTAAGAGGAGCTTCACTTCGGCCCCTATTCTCACGCTTCCTGACCCACTTCAGCAGTTTGTGGTTGAGGTTGACGCTTCTGATGTGGGCGTTGGGGCAGTCATCTCTCAAAGGTCGAAGAGAGACAACAAGCTCCACCCCTGTGCTTTCCTGTCTTGGAAACTCTCCCCAGCCGAGAGAAACTATGATGTGGGTAACAGGGAGCTGTTGGCCATTAAGGTGGCTTTGGAGGAGTGGCGCCATTGGCTGGAGGGAGCCGAGCACCCTTTCCTAGTCTGGACCGATCATAAGAACCTTCAGTACATCAGGTCTGCAAAGCGCCTCAACTCCAGACAAGCCAGATGGGCCCTATTCTTTACCCGATTCAACTTCACTCTGTCATACCGTCCCGGTTCTAAGAACGCTAAAGCTGATGCCCTATCCCGCCTGTTTGATTCCGATCCAGCTCCTCGCACCCCCTCGCTAATCATTCCTCCCTCTTGTGTAGTGGGGGCAGTCACATGGGACATTGAGGAGAGGGTCAGGCAGGCGAGTGCTAATGTTTTGGTTCCCGACGGTTGCCCACGGAACCGGTTGTTTGTTCCTGACCCCCTTCTCTCCCAGGTCATCCACTGGGCACATACTTCCCTCCTCTCCTGCCATCCTGGCGTTCGCCGCACCATGTTCTTCATTAAGCAGCGGTTCTGGTGGTCCTCCATGGAGAAGTCGGTCAAGTCTGTTCAGTCTGTGCCCGGAACAAGACTTCCCGCCAGCGCCCTTCTGGTCTCCTACGCCCGCTTCCAGTGCCACATCGCCCCTGGTCTGACATCTCGTTGGACTTTGTCACAGGGTTGCCACCGTCCCAAGGTAACACCACTATTTTGACAATTGTGGATAGATTTTCGAAGATGGTCCATTTTGTCCCGCTGCCTAAGTTGCCATCTGCCAGAGAGACAGCAGAGGCAGTGTTGTTCCATGTTTTCCGTCTCCATGGTTTCCCTAGGGATGTTGTGTCAGACCGGGGTCCACAGTTTACCTCACAGTTTTGGAAGGCTTTCTGCTCGCTCATCGGTGCCACAGTCAGCCTCTCTTCTGGATATCATCCGCAGTCTAACGGCCAGACGGAGCGGCTGAATCAGGAGCTTGAGACCTGTCTACGCTGCCTGGTGTCTCAGAACCCTGCCACGTGGAGCACGCATCTTATTTGGGTGGAGTACGCACACAACACTTTGCCTAGTTCTGCTACTGGTCTCTCACCTTTTCAGTGTGCCTATGGATACCAGCCGCCGCTGTTCCCCGACCTGGAGAGGGAGGTCAGTGTTCCATCTGCCCATGCCCTCATTCGCCGATGTCATCGCACCTGGAGCCGGGCCCGCCAGGTGTTACTACGGAGTTCAGCCCGTTATAAGAGGATGGCCGATCGCCAACGTATCTCTGCTCCTGCCTACCAACCTGGACAAAGTGTGTGGCTCTCTACTCGAGACCTGCCCCTTCGAGTGGAGTCTCGCAAACTGGCTCCTCGTTTTGTGGGTCCCTTCCCAGTATCCAAGGTCATCAATCCTGTGGCAGTGCGGCTTCGACTACCTCGATCCTTGAGGGCCTATCCTACATTTCATGTGTCACGCATCAAACCGGTTAAAGTGAGTCCACTGGTTCCCACCTCCAGACCCCCTCCACCCCCCCGGTTTATTGATGGTGGACCTGTGTATACAGTGAAACGCCTATTGGCAGTTCGACCTAGAGGCCGGGGACGTCAGTACCTGGTTGACTGGGAGGGCTACGGTCTTGAGGAGAGGTCATGGGTCTCCACCAGTAATATTAGTAAGGACCTCATCCAAGACTTTCAACGCCAACATCCTGGACTACCTGGGACGTCAGGTGCCGTCCCTAGAGGGGGGGGGTACTGTAAAGCCCTAGCTAGCATGTTGATGTTTTGTTATTGTTCCTGTTCTCATTTTTGGTTTCTCTCATTTCAGTTTCAGCTTTCCTGCCCTGATTGAACTCCACCTGCTTCCCATCCCTAATTAGCCTCACCTGTGCCTCATTATCTCTCTCCCTCTGTCTACTTAGTCTGCATCCACATTCCCTTCAGTGCCAGTTCGTCTACGTTATTTCCTAGCGTTCCAGCAGTGTTTTCCTTGTGACCGATCTCCCGTGTATCGTACCTTGGCTATAAAGACCTTTTTTGCATCCTAAGCCTCTGTCTCTGAGTCGTGCTATTGAGTCCTCTACTTGTGTTCATTCAGTCGTTACACAGTCCTTCTCAGTCTGCTCCAGGTTGAATTACACTGCCCTTCATTTGAAATACCAAACATATATCTATAGGTGGAGATGAAGCCCTTCAGAGCTTAGATCAAAGAGTGCAGGGTGCACAAAAGATTAGATCTAATAGAGTATCTTACTCAAGGTCAAGTACAAGTTAGCGTACATAAATACATTTTACCAAAGAAAAATGACTTGCAAGTAAATGGACTATTATTGAGAAAATTAGAAAAATATATAAAACACTTTAGCCTTGGATAGACATCAAGGAAACAATGAAAAGAAGTGCAATAAAGCTGTGAAAGTGACACAACTGTTTACATAAATGATGCCAATCACAGCACGTCCCCTCTCAATAAATTAAAAGCTTGTTCTGTTTATTCATTATTTTTATAAGATGAGTGATTCACGAATGGCAATTTATTTAAATTAAATATATCTTATCATAAAAAGTAACGTGTAATAATGGATTATGGTGGATGACGAGAGTGTAGTAATGTGTACAGCAGCTCAAGTAGCTTTTTTAAGAGTTATCTTTGAATTTGTGGAGTTTTTGTGTCTCTTTGTTGAGTAGAAAGGTCTAATTGAAATCAAAATGTGAGCATGGTTGGACATGATATTATCAAATCATTGAAGTTAACTAACGAGCTGTTGTCGATTCTTTTCAATTCACTCGGAGCGATGACCTCTAAAGGCAGCGGGACGATGGAGGTGGCGGCGCTCGGACGGCCTTTCAGCCTCGGGATGTTGTACGACTGCCGCAAAGACTCTCTCGTCCCTGGTGAGGAAAAAACATCACCTTTAAAACAGACATTTTCTTTTTACCAGGAACGAAACACACAGATGAAAAGTTATAAATAAGTTATTTAAGGGTTGTTGTTGATAGCATGGATTTGACTTATGTGATGTTGCAGAGTTGGAGGAAGCAGGTTTGGACTAGCTTGTTTATGTGAGGCTCAAGTTCAGATTCTGGTCAAAGATCACACCCAGGTTTCTTGTGTATGGTTCAACGCTGAGGGCCAGGGTGTTGATTTATGTCAGAGACAAAGTTACCAGGGACACTAAGAAAGACCTCGATTTTGTATGAATTTAAATTAAGAAAGTTAAGTGACATCCATACAGGCAGTCATGGAGAGTACTAATATTACCCATCACATTTTGCCTTACTGAAGAGTAAATCTGTGTCTTCAGCGTAACAGTGGTGAGAGATAGAGTGAAACTGACTGAGCCGGTTGCCTAGAGGTAAAGCGTATAAAGAAAATGTTTTGGGGCCAAGGATTGATCCCTGTGGAACTCCGCAGAGTAAAGGCGCAGATCAGGGGCCTCATTTATAAAGGGATATACGCTCAAAAAATGGCGTACGCCAGTTTCTACGCAATGTTTGCGATTTATAAAATACTAACTTGACGGGAAAATGTGCTGTCCTCCACGCAAACTCTAACCCATGCGTACGCACTAAGCACACAAACGGGAGAGACGAGAAACTGTGACACCGTTGACAGAAGGAAGAATGGAGAGAAATATGTGGAAATAAATAAAATGTTACCTCTCATTTATCAAATATGAAGAATTCATTTTCAAACATTGATTAAAGCCAATCTTAAAATGATTAAACAAACGCCTGTTTGAGACTCCTCAGTGCACACAAAAACATAACTTGGAGAAATAAATAAATACGGATATGCTATTTAAAACCACCTCGAATATGTTGTGTTAATGTTATGAAATGTTTTCTCATAAGTGATGCAGTAAGCAGGAGGACAGAATTACGTCTAAACTGACGCCGTTTTGCATTTCTATAGGTTGTAGATACGAGCATGGTTTTATATACTATCACGTTTAATCGTGTTTTATGCCGTTTGCCAAGACTTGATAAGTCGCTCGTAAAACACAGGAGGTATGGAAACTAAGAACACCATATGTGGTCAATTGTACAGCGAATATAACACATGTAGTGCCGAGAGAAGGGAGACGGAGGCGGTGCATCGAAGGTGCAAATCTCAGTTTATTGAGGAGCAGAAATCGACATGCTGTCGAGTCGCAGGCTGAGATGACAAGAGAGAGTGTAAGGGACAACACACAGTAGGTACCCCGGAGGTACCGTCAACATATCTGTCCGTGCGGAAACAATACCCCCAACCTGTAGTTCCTGGATTGAATTATGTAACCCCAGTGTATGAATCAGTGATCACTACACAAGCCCCCCCAGAATTCAACCATGGACAACCTTGCGTCCGGGAGGAAGCACCACAGGGGCCGAGGAGGGCGGGCCATGGAACGGGCCGTCGGAAGGGGGCCGCAGGAGAGGGTAGGGGCCCCAACGAGGGCGAGGGCAACCCCACCGGAGGGCGGGGGGTGGGCCGGAACGGGCCTTCGTCAGGGGGCCGCAGAAGAAGGTAGGGGCCCCAACGAGGGCGAGGGCATCCCCACCAGAGGGTGGGGGGCGGGCCGGAACGGGCCGTCGTCAGGGGGCCGCAGAAAGCAGGGTAGGGGCCCCAACGAGGGCGAGGGCATCCCCACTGGGGGGTGGGGGGCGGGCCGGGACGGGCCGTCGTCAGGGGGCCGCAGAAAGCAGGGTCGCTGTGTTGCGACGTGGGGACGGGCGTGAAAAACCCGGAGGTCCCCAGCAGGGAGGAGCGTCGCCCGGCCGCTGGCGAAGGCACAGCGGCAGCGGGTACGAAATCCTCGGGAGGAAGAAGCCGTGTCCCCGGGAGGAGGGAGACGTGGACAGGGGAGAGGCCAGACGGGGCGCCGTCGAGGCGAACCGTGAGCCACGGTTCGAGGAGAGGCCAGGCAGGGTCCCGAAGCGCGCCACCCGCGGGCCGATGAAGGCACGGGCGACGTTCGAAACCGCCGAGGCGAGGGAAGAGGCGAGACGGGGTCCAGAAGCGCGTCACCCACGGGCCGAAGCAGGCGTGTGTGACGTTCGAAACCGCCGTCGAGGTGGTGATAAAGCGAGAGGGTCCACACGAGGCCGACCAGTCATGGTCGAACCTCCTCTCAGGCACCAGAAAAAACTCAAAAATGGTCGTCCCGTCCACGAACAAAAACAGGTGGGCGAAATAGCGAGAGGATCCACGCGAGGCCGACCAGACATGATCGAACCTCCTCTCCGGCACCACAAAAAACAAAAACTAAAATAAAATAACAGTCGGATGTTAGCCGCTAGCTGCTGTGGCTAGCCGTCGTTAGCTGTTGCCAGCTGCTAGCCGTTAGCAGTCGTGGCTAGCTGATCCCGGCGGCCGTTAGTCGCTGGCCGGACATGCAGCCGCATGCCCCGAATAAACCCGGCACGGTCGTGTACCAGCTCCATGGAAGGCTTGCCGTCCCCCAGAGCCGAAAAGCCGTGGAAACGGCGAGCGTCGTCCGCGTCCATTCCGTGGGGCGCACCGAGCCACAGTCCGAGCGCACGTGGCAGCTACGGAGGTCTCCAAAAATCCCCGGCATTCCGAGAAAAGCTGCGCTTTTTGCCGTGTTCGATTCAGTCTCGGATCCTTCGCGAGACTTATGTCAGGGTCACCAATGTAGTGCCGAGAGAAGGGAGACGGAGGCGGTGCATCGAAGGTGCAAATCTCAGTTTATTGAGGAGCAGAAATCGACATGCTGTCGGGTCGCAGGCTGAGATGACAAGAGAGAGTGTAAGGGACAACACACAGTAGGTACCCCGGAGGTACCGTCAACATATCTGTCCGTGCAGAAACAATACCCCCAACCTGTAGTTCCTGGATTGAATTATGTAACCTCAGTGTATGAATCAGTGATCACTACACACAACACATTAGTTGTATTTCCTTTAACTGGTGGATTATGGATATATAGTTGCTGATCGACAGCTGGAACACAAACCACCAAATACAACACAATAATTCAGATCCAGTCGTCATGACTACACTCCGGAGGGATTCCCCGATCATTTCTTACAGTTTCTCATCAAGGGGGTGTCTCCTGTCCCCGGGACAAACACACTGCCTGAGGAAGGCTATGTGTATTTCTTTTGTCATTAACTTTTTTCGGACCACTTATTTATTTATTTTGGTGACGATCCGACCTCCATGCTGCTACTCTGGTTCAAACTGCATCCACCAAACAATATGATTTATCTCCACCTCCCCACAATAACCAAAATCTGACACGGTGTGAGATGTCTTTTTTAGCTGTTCTGTCGTAATTTCCTGCGATCTTCTTGATGCAGTCAGTCTGAATGAATGAATGGGCGTTTCTTTGACTATTTATAGGCAAATATGGGCGTTACGTGAAGCCTGCAAAAGCTGCGCCGCATTTCGAGTCGATTGTGATTTATAAAGGGAAACAGGCGTAGGAAGTGCCGGTACCCACTTCCCTCGCCGGTACGCAATGTTTTGTGAATCGGAAAATGTCGGAACATTTCTGTACCTATGTTTTTGCTTTGTACTACGTAAGCAACCTTCTCACGTCAATCCTACGCAAGGCGTTATAAATGAGGCCCCAGGTCATTCTTTTGGACCAATTCCAAATCCTTCTAAACTTTGAAATAGGTTGCTCATATCAACTCAAACACCACGAGTCATGCTTGATTGGGATCTGAGGAATGCTTGACATTAGAGTAGAGAGTATTCATAGAAAAGCACAAATGAATCACGGACAGTCAATACGGATTCAGATCAAACAGATCAACATCACTGGCAATTATGGATCAATTGAGGATATCACAACAAATATGCAGTAGGGATTTTTATAGATATTAAAAAAGCTTTTGACACAATCAACCATGACATCCTACTACATAAATCAGAAAGGTATGGTATCAGGGGTATAGTTTTAGACTGGATTAAAAGCTATTTAAGCAATAGACAGCAGTATGTGAAGTTGGGAAATGACTGTTCTTCATGTTTGGACATTGCTTGTGGTGTCCCCCAGGGGTCAGTGTTGGGTCCTAAATTGTTTATACTGTACATCAAAGACATCTGTAGAGTATCCAATGTACTGAGGCTAGTTTTGTTTGCTGATGATACAAATATTTTCTGTTCTGGGGAGAACTTAGAACAGCTAGTGGAGAACATAGAAAATGAAATGCACAAATTAAAAACATGGTTTGACAAAAATAAACTATCATTAAACTTGAGTAAAACAAAATTAATGCTACACAAATGCAAATAAAAATAGATGGGGTTGAAATTGAAAGAGTCCATGAAATAAAATGTCTTGGGGTAATAATAGATGACACAATAAGTTGGAAATTACACATAAACCATGTACAATCAAAGCTGTCAAGAAGCATTTCCATACTAAACAAAGTAAAACAAGTTCTAGATCAGAAATCACTTCTCATTCTCTACTGTTCACTAGTCTGACCATATCTGACTGACTGTGCTGAAATCTGGGAAAATAACTACAAAAGTTATATACATGCAGTATCTATTCTACAAAAAAAAGCCATACGAATCATTCACAATGCCAAATACCTTGATCACACTAACAAATTATTCCTGCAGTCAAAATTGTTAAAATGTACAGACCAGAGGCCTGTACTACGAAGCCGGTTCAACATAACCTGGATATGTTTGAGTTACCCGGCTTACAAAATCCAAAACAAACGCGCTCTCGCTAAGCTGTCCTACGACGCTGGTTATCAACTCGTTAACTCAAGCCAGCCGTGCCCTATCTAGTTAGGTGCGCGTTCACATGAAAGGGGTGGTATTTGGAGCATTCGACCAATCACAAACATGGACAAGCGTACTGACAGCGCAGCGTCATACTTCCTGAATGAAAAGTAAACTATAATATTAGACAAATATGAAGACCAGTGGCATAACTATCGATGGTGCAGCTGGTGCAACGCACCGGGGCCCAGAGCCGGCCAGGGGCCCATGCAAAAAAAAAGAAAAAAGAAAATATTGTTTTTTAAAATAATGTTTTTGGGGCCCCAATGGCATTGACCGGTTGACGCAGTCTTCAAAGTAACCAAGCAACCTAAATGAATTTGTAATTTGTCTGTCCAATGACCTTGCTCCCTTTCATGTCATGTGATACCTTGCGTGACGAGCGAACCGTTTAATCAACCTGTACTGTACTGTAGCTAGCAGCAGCAAGTTCGGCAGCATTATAAAAAATGTAATAGCTTGCATTTATAATGTACAGCAAAGCAAAGCACAAGAGCAGCGCTCAAAAGAGAAAGGACAAGAGAGAACAAGGAGATGTAACAGCTAAACTGACAAAATTAGACCGTTTTTTTTGTCATACATCGTCCTCGAAATCGAGCGCTAACGTTAGCAATGTTGACGTGCAGCCGGAGCCGGAGGCTATCGATAGTTCATCTGCCTCACCACCATCATTGCCATCTAGCTCCACAAGTGAAGCTGTATCCGTGGCAGTGGCTGTGCAACCTTCTTCTCCAGCCAGCCAGGAGGAGAGGCTGGATTTGGCTGTGCCCGGTGGTGGTCCAACAGTTCCCCCAAGGGCCCCAACCGATAGGGGACTCTATGGCGCTATTGAGACCCCCGACGCCAAGATCAAAAGCTATATTATAGCAACCGGTCTATGTAGGCCTACCGGCTCATTCCCCAGAGACAGACATCAAGGAAACAGGTTTAATCCTCTTCTTAGTTCGCTGTGCCATTGTCAGGCTGTGGTGGTCTGAGGCCAGGGCAGGCTGTTGTTGATAGCCTATACATGTGGCGCTTCTGAGTGGTTGTGTATGTCCGTGCGTGTGTGAGCGCATCAGCGTGCGCTTATGTTTGGGGCGATGGGGGGGGGGCCCAAAACAATATTTGCACCGGGGCCAATCACAACCTTGTTACGCCACTGATGAAGAAGTTAAACTTTAAACATCCATGACTTAAACACTTTATCCAGGATCAAAGCCACATAGCTGCACCTGCAAGGTGAATACAGCTGGTAACAGAAAAAGCGTTTGAATGCGTACATTAACAGGTTTATGAAATCACTGCCCCGTCCAAGACACGAGTGGATCTGACTTTAATTACATTTGACTCGAGTGTTTCCTCAACTTAATGTGTTGCTTAAAATAATACTTCTGCATACAGTATGTGACACTGTGAGTGTTGCACGGCCAGATACGGCTCAGCTGACTCAGATAAGGAAATATATGATACATTATGATGTGATATGATATGAATGATAATGGGACACATCGACGTCTGCACTCACAGTGCCGCAGACTGTACGTAATGTTACTCTGATCCGGTTACTTATGTTGTGGCAGATATTTAAGTAAGCTTTCTTAACACTAATGTTATAATAGTCAGATTGCTCTGAAGATGGGAGGGGATATTCTATTAATGTTCTCGTTCACACAGTCGGTGATTTTTGCCGGCCGTATTTCCTGCAACGGCAGTTTAAACTGTATTTCCTTTCTCCTGTAATATGAGTGATCGCTTTAAACTCGGCACACTGAGCTCTGATTGGTCAGCAGGCGGTGCTTTCACTGAGTTGATCTCTTATCCTGGAACCAAACCTGCTCCGGACCAGGGGCCTATACCCACGAATCAGGATTTTTGTTTAGCGAGCTAACTTCCTGGATTTCCGGTCCTACGACGCTGGTTCACTTTTTAGCAGGCAAGATAACTTATTCTGAACGGCTAGCCTCCGGAGCAAGATAGGTTCCAGGATAAAAGCACTGCCTGCTGACCAATCAGAGCTCAGTGTGCCGAGTTTAAAGCGATCAACTCATATGACAGGAGAAAGGAAATGCAGGAAGGACGGCCGGCAAAAATCAACTGACTGTGTGAACGTGAAAATGAATAGAATATCCCCTCCTCCCATCTTCAGAGCAATCTGACTATTATAACATTAGCGTTAAGAATGCTTACTTAAATATCTGCCACAACATAAGTAACCGGATCAGAGTAACATTACGTAGCCTACAGTCCGCGGCACTGTGAGTGCAGACGTCGATGTGTCCCATTATCATTCATATCATATCACATCATAATGTATCATGTATCTCCTTATCTGAGTCAGCTGAGCCGTATCTGGCCGTGCAACACTCACAGTGTCACATACTGTATGCAGAAGTATTATTTTAAGCAACACATTAAGTTGACGAAACACTCGAGTCAAATGTAATTAAAGTCAGATCGTGTCTTAGACGGGGCAGTGATTTCATAAACCTGTTGATGTACGCATTCAAACACTTTTCTTTTACCAGCTGTATTCACCTTGCAGGTGCAGCTATGTGGCTTTGATCCTGGATAAAGTGTTTAAATCATGGATGTTTAAAGTTTAACTTCTTCATATTTGTCTAATATTAAAGTTCACTTTTCATTCAGGAAGTATGACGCTGCGCTGTCAGTACGCTTGTCCATGTTTGTGATTGGTCGATCACTCCAAATACCACCCCTTTTATGTGAACGCGCACCTAACTAGATAGGACACGGCTGGCTTGAGCGATCGAGTTGATAGCCAGCGTCGTAGGACAGTTTAGCGAGAGCGGGTTTGTTTTGGATTAAGTCAACCGGATAACTCAAAACATATCCAGGATATGTTGAACTAGATTCGTAGTATAGGCCCCAGGTTAGCCGTTCAGCATAAGTTACCATGGAGATCTAGCCCACTAAGAAGTGAACCAGCGTTGTAGGACCGGAAACCCAGAGTTTTCCCAGAAGTTAGCTCGCTAAGTGAAAATCCGGCTTCGTAGTACAGGCCTCTGGTAGAATTCCAAACGGCACAAATCATGTTTAAAGGGGACCTATCATGCAAAATGCACTTGTGTACGTCTTTTCTACATGAATATGTGTCCCCGGTGTTCCAGGGAACTCACCAAGTGTCAGAAAACACAACCCTCTCTATTTTCCTCCATACCCAAATCTCTAAAAAAGGGGCTGCAACGGATCTGATAAAAACTGATCCAGATTTGAACACTGTCCTGACGTCAGGACGGTGGTGCTACGGCTATTGGGCCAACTCTCCACCTATCAGGGGAATGTGGGGTTGGGCCACGGCCGGCCGTTGCCGCTCGAAAGCGCTGGAGACGCTGTAGTACATATGCCAGGCCTGTAAGTGGCGCTGTAGTCTGCCACAAAAGCAGCGAAGAAGACTTCCCGCCCATAGTTACCATGGTTACCCTTCTGTTTATTCTCCGCTGTGGCTTTCTTTCTCCCTCCCCGAGGCAAGCCTTTGCTCCTGCTGCTTTAATTCAATGCAATCCCTCCCCGTCGAGGCAAGCACTGTAATTCTCTCCGGTTAGTCCACCAGCAGATGACAAACACCCACCTCTCCGCCTCTTATTGAGCTTTAAAACAAATGAATAACGACTCTATAGGCCTATAATAATATAATAAAACACGGACGACAGAGATCTTTTTTTCTCCCCCTCTTGACTTGATCAGAGCACGGCTCCCCTCTCCTGCAGGGGGGCGTGGTCAGCTGCAGCTCACAGAGATCAGCCCCGTAGACAGCAAACAGCACAGAGCGAAATGAGGCATGGCTAAAATGCATGATCTGTTTGGTATTTTGAAAACAGAAACGTATAAATATACCTTATATAGGTATGGCCCTACAATATATCATTTAAATATAGCATGATAGGTCCACTTTAAGGCAAAAAATAACGTTTTACCAGGAAACATCCAAAAAGTATTCACTCAACGAGTGGGGGGATATAGTTCAAGGAGACAATTTCAAATTGAAATTCATAGGGTCCGTACAACCAGAAGAACTTTTTGTATCTCAGCCTGTGGAGTGAGACTATGGAACAGTGTGCATGTGGAGCTAAAGCGATGTCCAGACATTAACCAGTTCAAGAGGAAATACAGAGAAATTATTTTCTCGAGGTACAGGGATGGGGAGGGTGTTTGACTATGTGTATGTGTATATGTGTATATGTGTGAGTACTGTATGTAGGTGTGTATATGTATATGTATATATGTGTACAGTGTTTCCCCTAGGTTTACTGCCTTGGCAAGGTGCTGAAAAAAATGTGAATTTCTTTTTTTTACCGATAACGGCTTGAGGTTAAAAAATAATAATAAACTAATTTGAAACTGGGGCGGGACACAAACGGGCAGACAGCAGAGCTCGGGGCAATAATGCAGATTTGTTTGACTTTTTTGATGGAAAGTAGTGCTGTCATTATCCTTTGTTTGAGAGCAGCGCTAGCCAAACTATACACAGTGACTTTCGTTGAATACTTTTAGTTTAACATGCGGCTGCAATCACAAAATGTTCTACAATGTGTAGGCTACTGATTGCTGTTATCTTTCACTGTTACCGCTGAACTGGAAGTTATTTGACTTTTATTGTTTATAGGAATAAACTCAGGACGGCCAGATGACAGCATCAACCGAAGGTGTTCAGAGATCACAGAATAAAAAAACTCAAAATTAATCTGTTTCCTAAAACTACCGTATAAATAACCCAAAAATAACCCTGTATCATAGTGCCTGGTCATATAAAGTGTTTTATGGTTTGGCTCAACCGGACACGCGTGTCTTCGGTCTGCAACACTCTGTCAGGTTCACAATAAGGATGCAGTGTAACAGTCGTGAAAATAGTAAAGTACATTAAACTGATTTGTGTCTTTATGCTTTCTCTATTATCATAAATGTTCTCAGGAATCGCATCACTGAACAAATCATTCTATATTTCAGTTCCTAACAACAGCAAAGCTACAATTACTGGAAGGACGATGCTTTGAGTCCCCTTAAAGTTATAGTGTGTATTAACATTACATTTGGTTCTAGCTTGATGTTTGTTCTTCTTTTGCAGGAATCACTTTGTGGGACCGTGAGGACCTTAAAAATCATATTGGAGAAAGACCACAGAGCTATAATGATTTTGATATAGTTGCATCTGAATCAATTGAGGATAAATCTTCAGCACTTAATGTTAAAGCATCGCTGAAGGCAAGTTTCTTGAGTGGACTGGTAGAGGTTGAAGGATCAGCCAAATACCTGAACGATTGTAAGACTTCCAAAAATCAGACCAGAGTAACTCTGAAGTACCAAGCTACCACAAAGGTCCAAGAACTGTCCATGAATCATCTTGGGAGAGGCAAAGTTAAGTATCCATATGTCTTTGAGAAAGGAATAGCCACACATGTAGTCACAGGTATCCTTTATGGGGCACACGCCTTCTTTGTCTTTGACCGTGAAGTGTCTGTCAGCGAGAACCATCAAGACATTCAGGGCAACTTGAAGGTGATGATCAAAAAAATTAGCTCCCTTTCAATAGAGGGCGAAGGCTCGCTGAAAATTGAAGACAAGGACAAAGCAAATGTTGAAAAACTGTCCTGCAGATTATTTGGAGACTTTTTGATTCAGAAACCTCCAACATCCTTTCAGGAGGCAGTAGAGGTGTACCAAAGTCTGCCAAAGCTGCTGGGAGACAACGGGGAAAACGCAGTACCAGTGAAGGTCTGGCTGTTGCCACTGACATATTTAGATTCTACTGCTGCTAAACTTGTCCGGCAGATAAGTATAGGATTAGTTCAAAGATCTCAGAGTGTCCTGGAGGACTTCAGTGACCTGGAAATGAGGTGCAATGATGCACTGAGAACCCAAACTGCACAGCAGTTCCCACAGATTGGAAAAAAACTCAAAACCTTTAAACAGAAGTGCTCTGAGTTCAAACTGGAATTCCAACAAACCCTGGCAGAGAAACTTCCATCAATCCGAGGAGGAGGAGAAGAAGAAGCTGTGCTCGCAGAGATCCTGAGGAAGACATGTTCTTCTCCTTTCAACAGCAAGGACCTGAACAAGTGGATGGACTGTAAGGAGAGAGAAATATACACCGTGATGTCTCTGACCGACATGATGACAAACAAGAAGATCATCTCATCTCAAACAGACCTGTACAAAGAAAGCTTCAAAGCAGAGCATGCTGTGTGTTTTGTCTTCACCTCGCTGGGAAGTGATGAACCGTACCTCTCAACTTTATCAAACTACCTTCAACAAACACCCAAACCAGACGATGCTCAAGATCCCCCCCCTCCAGATCAATGGTATGACTTAAGAGAAGAATGTGAAGCAATGCGGCATAAAGCAAAGCTCTTCAGTGATTTTGCAGAGGCCAAAAAGGAGAACAAGAACATCACATTCCTGACGGTGGGTTTAACAAACGAGACACAGAAAGGTGCCAGCATCTACCTTTATACAGACGGCTTTTCTGTCAATGAGAACTTTGAGCCGCCTTCAAAGCCTGCAACAGTAACAGGAAGTGATATAAACCACAACAGTGTGACGCTGAACATTTCTCCACCCAGATTTGGAGCAGAGGACATCACCTCCTACTCTGTTGAGTACTGTGTCAGAGGAGAGGACGGCTGGAAACCAAAGACAGCATCCAAAGCTGAAGAAGTCACAGTGAGCGGCCTGCGACCTAACACAGAGTACATGTTCAGATGCAGGGCAGAGACACCAGTAGGTGCCGGGCCAGCCAATGAAGTCAGTGGATCCATTCAAACCTTACCCTGCAGCCCTCCTGGAAAACTCCACGTTGAATCTACCTCAAGTGAGATATCAGTCAGCTGGGAGAAACCTGCTGAGCTCGGACAAGATGTCCACGTTTTGAGCTACATCGTGGAGTACGCCAAACCAGACCAACAGGTGAAAGAGGAAGATCTCCACTGGGAGCAAATGATGGCAGGAGCTGAGAAGGCGATCATTTCAGGACTTCAGCCAGAGACAGAATACGCTGTCAGGGTCAGGTGTGATTGTGGTGCAGCTGGAAGAAGCAAAGAAAGCATCGCTGTTAATGTCGGCACAACTAAACCTGCACGTCTCACAGAATCCCTCAAAAGTGAAAGCAATAGAATTAACTCTGAATCTCCCTCAGTTTACAAACTGCCTCTGACAGAAGAAGACATGGAAGTTGAAGGATGCCGGAGGTACAACTTTGGCAAAAAAAACTTGACGCAAAATCGCACAATAATGCTTCTGGGAGCAACTGGATCTGGAAAGTCCACTCTGATCAATGGACTCATCAACTACATCGTTGGTGTAGAGTGGAAGGACGATTTCAGATTCAAGTTAGTTGACGAGGATCAGTCGAGATCTCAAGCTGAGAGCCAGACCTCTGAAGTCACTGTGTACAACATCAACCACCAAGAGGGCTTTAAAATCCCTTTCTCTCTGACCGTTGTTGATACTCCAGGTTTTGGAGATACAAGAGGAATACAAAGAGACAAGGAGATCACAGAACAGATTCGTAATCTCTTCTCTTCAGAGCGTGGCGTCAGTGAAATTGACGCTGTGTGTTTTGTAGCTCAGGCTTCTTCAGCTCGGCCCACACCAACACAGAAGTATGTGTTTGATGCTGTGCTCTCAATCTTTGGCAAAGATGTGGCAGAAAACATCCAGATTCTGGTGACATTCGCAGACGGCCAACTCCCACCAGTTCTAGAGGCGATCAAAGCTTCAGGTGTCCCATGTCCTAAAACAGACGGGCTGCCAGTTCACTTCAAATTCAATAATTCTGCCTTGTTTGCACAGAACCAATCATCTGCTGCTGCTGACTCCAGTGGGGAGGAGGAAGATGGAGGCTTTGATCAGATGTTCTGGAAAATGGGGGCAAAAAGCATGAATATGTTCTTTGCCGCTTCTGATAAGCTAACAACCAAAAGCTTGACATTGACAAAGGAAGTCCTCAGAGAAAGAAATCAGCTCCAGATCTCAATTGAAAATGTACAGAAGCAGGTTAAAGTAGGGTTAGCCCAGCTTGAGACGATAAAAGAGACAACTGAACAACTTAAACTGCATGAAGCAGAGATCAGCAGACATGAGACATTTGAGATTGAAGTAGTCGTCACAAGGCCTTTTAAAAAAGATATATCTGGCACTGGAAAGTTCATCACCAACTGTCAGGTGTGTCATGTCACCTGTCACTATCCATGTTATGTTCCCAATGATGCAGATAAAATGAAGTGTGCTGCAATGGGACCAGATGGAAACTGTACTCAATGTAAAGGCAAATGTCCTTGGAGTCAACATTTTAACCAGAAGTACAGATGGGAGTATAAGGAGGTTACAGAAAAGCAAACAGTGAAGGATCTGAAACAAAAGTACCTGAAAGCCTCAAAGGCTAAGGGAACTGTTCAAGAATTGATCGACATAATGAAGTCTGAATATCAGCATCTTCAGACTGGAGTGATGGAGATAATGAAGAGGTCTGCTAAGTGTCTAACCAGACTAGGAGAGATCGCACTGAAGCCAAATCCTCTCTCCACTCCAGAGTACATTGACCTGCTCATTGAGGGAGAGAAATCTGAGGCCAAGTTAGGCTGGAAGCAACGAGTTGAGTACCTGATGGAGATGAGAGGACAAGCAGAGCTCATGGGTAAAGTAAGGAGAGGAGAAAACCTGCTTTAAAGTGAAGAATCTTAAACTGAGGGCAACATCAAGACCAGCTCCAACTGAGACCAAGACAAGAGCTGAACATGATATCAAAGAAGAGACGTGTAAATACACAATTAAACAAGACAGGATAGTGAGTGATACTGATCAAGAGTCCTTGATGGCCAACACAACCAAGTGACCATGACACAAATGTTCATGGGACATGTCTTTTTTTTAAGTAATCGTGGTTTAGCTGTTTTTTTAATCATGAAGGATTACATTTTTCAAAGCAAGATGGTTGGTCTTGAAGAAATGCTGAAGGAGCAGCCGAGAGAAGCTCCTCCAGAGTCCACAGTGATCACAAATCCTTTGGATCAAAACCAAACCAAGACCAAACAGATGGCAGCAAGACCAAGAGGAGATGTATCAACAAACTGGAAGACGTCTGTGTTTTTATATCTGAGATGATCTCACCAACCCTGGGACCCATCTACTTCCTGTTTGGCATGTGTGTTGCTATGGACCAGGGGGAGGTGCTGCCCCGTGTGAGGCTGTTTGGATCAGAGGTTCTGTAGGAATATGAGAGAACCCGGTCCACCCAGCGCTGAGGTGGAATGCAGTTCAAAGTGAAATGTTGGACTCTTTACTTCACCACTCTACTCTTTACTCTTCTGCATCGGGTACCTTTACATTTATTACTATAGCTTCATTTTGATTATACTTTTACACACTTTCACCCATGTGACATTTTGAATGCAGGACTTCTACTTGTAACAGTATCTATACAATGTGGTATTATAACTTTAACCAAAGTAAAGCATCTGAATACTTCTTCCGTCACTGATACAACACATGAAGTCCAAATAGACCCGCACTCAGAGCTCTAGTGTTAATCAATGAATTACAAAGCTTTATTGTTCTCCTGCACAAACATCTCCCTGCAGGAGCAATCTGCATGTTCTGTTTGACAGGAAGTAACATGTACCATGTGCATGAAATGTGAAAGTGTGATTGTTTTGTGCAGAAATCATTAACGTCCTGACACCATCACCACCAATGGAAAAGATGAAACCTGCAAGTTTATTAAAAGTAATGTTTATTTTCTATTATGATCATTTACAAATATCAGATTATTGCTAAATGTTTTTTCTGCTCTTCATGTTATTTCCTTTGAGATGTGTAACTCTACGTGAGTTTTGTTAATGATGGATTGTATTGTTGAGTGTCCTGAAATAATACGGTGGCTCCTGCTGGATGATGGAGACCTTTCTAAAAGAAGAAAGTAATCTGATATGACCTGCCCCTCTCTAAAAAAAAGGTCCTTCACAGCCAATCAGAACAGTATCGTAAGATAGTAAGAGAAACACAAAAAATACTTATTTCCCACTTGACAGTTAACGGAAAGAAACAAAACAAAAAAAACAACAACACCAAAACATCACATGTACAACGAAAAGTGCATATCATGTTCCAAACCACATGAAGGATTCTCTCTGAAACAGTATGGAGCTCAAACTCTTTCTCTCTCTCAGGTTTACCACAAGGTGACTTCCTTTTGATTTCCTGCTTCTTCACACATACTCTCTCCAGTACAGGTTAGCTCTGAGTGTTAGCATGCTAATGTCAACACAGACCATATTACTTCCAGAACACGTCTCATTGTTTCTGACAGCAATTTTCTGATAGGCCCGTGGGTGTAAAGCCCGCCCACATTTTAGTAATGTCGTCATGACGCAGCAAATCTGGATCAGCTCCGTTGTTCCCCCGTTTTTAGAGATGTGGGTACGGAGGAAAAGAGAGAGGGGTTTATTTCCTGACACTTTGTGAGTCTCCTGACACACCGGGGACACACCGGGGACACACCAGGGACACACCGGGGACACACCGGGGACACACCGGGGACACACCGGGGACACACAGGGGACACACCGGGGACACACCGGGGACACACGGGGACACACCGGGGACACACTGGGGACACACCAGGGACACACCAGGGACACACCAGGGACACACCGGGGACACACGGGGACACACCAGGGACACACCGGGGACACACCGGGGACACACCGGGGACACACGGGGACACACCAGGGACACACCGGGGACACACTGGGGACACACCAGGGACACACCAGGGACACACCAGGGACACACCGGGGACACACGGGGACACACCAGGGACACACCGGGGACACACCGGGGACACACCGGGGACACACCGGGGACACATAGTGATGTAGAAAAGACATCAGAAAGTGACTTTTGCATGATAGGAGACCTTTAAAGGAATAATATGTAATATTAAACTGTCTTTAATATTATATAATATAATGTACACCAACTCCGGTTCCACTGTTACACCGACGACACCCAACTCTCCCTCTCTACAAAAACTATTTCTGCAACCACCCACTCCCTCACTGACATCAACACATGGAGGCAAAACAACTTTCTGAAACTAAACTGAAACCAAACTAAACTACAAGGAGACGCAAAATGACCCAAAACCACCTTAAAAGATGCAAATCTAATAAATACAGACATTAAACAACCACAAGGAAAGTTAAAGCAATAAAACAGATGCAAAACAACGAGACGCCAAAAGACTAATACATGTTAAACAACCACAAAGAAAAGCTTAAAAAATAATAAACATCTGAGAAGCAAAATTACTGATGAAAAGCTGAAAAAACACCTAAAAAAATAGGTTGATCAACAGATAATAGATGCAAAAAAACAACAGATAATAGATGCCAAAGGACTACAAGAAGATGCAAACAACAACATGACCACAAGGAGGAACAAATAGACTGAGACATAGCCTTACATCCACGTACTAAGATGCAGACAGACTGAAAGTAGACGGAAACTGATTTGCCAATAATATTTTCCTACAAGAAACTCACTCTAAAGATGAGGATGCCATTTGTTGGTCCAACCAATGGGGAGACAATGTTTACTTCAGCCATGGCACTCCCAAGTCAGCAGGGGTCGCCATTCTACTCAAATACTTCAATGGTCAAGTCCTATCCCATATTGCAGATGCTCATGGTCATTGGCTGATTCTTATCCTGAACATTGATGAACTCAAACTCATGTTAATCAATATGTATGGCTACAATGACAACAGAGAAAATAAGAAATGATTTGAACAAATTAGTTTAAGGTTAGATGACCTCAAATCATCACACTCCACTGAACATCATCATTGGTGGTGATCTTAACTTAGTCCAGGATGAGTGTTATGATAGATATCCTTCCAAATATGTTACAAGTTACATTTTGTGATGAACAAAGTCTGACCGATGCATGGAGATATTTAAACGCAGGAAAATCCCAATTCTCATGGTTCAACTCAAATCACTAATCCAGAATTGACCACTGGTTAATTTAACAACTTGCTATGTCATGATATCAGCTCTGATATTTCTGCTGCACCACTGATCACAGTATTATGTCATTATGTGTGAAACCTCAAAACAAAGAACTACATTCAAATACATATTGGAAGTTTAACTCCAGTCTGCTTCAAAATAAAGATTACTGCCAAAAGATGAAATCTGTGATTATTGACATTTTAAACTCTGAAGAGCTAACAATGAGTTCCTTAAATATAAAGTATGCCAACTCTCAATTTCATTCAGTAAACATTATAAGCATTTTGTGTCTTGCGGTTCTATGTTTGATTCTGTGACTAACTCTGCTTCTGTGAACACCACAGTCTGTGACTCTGAACAATGTGGTCTGGAAAACCCTTTCAGTTTTACTCCTTTTACTGTTGATGTTGTTCGTGAAGCTTTAACCAAGTTAGATCCTAAGAAACCGGCCGGCCCGGACAACGTAGAACCTTTCTTTTTAAAGATAGCTGCAGATTTTATTGCTCCACCTCTCACTACTCTTTTTAACCTCTCCCTCAGCACAAACACAATTCCAAAACTGTGGAAGTCAGCTTATGTCCTGCCTTTGCTGAAAGGAGGGGAGGCAACTGTTTTAAATAACTATAGGCCCATCTCTAAATGGTCAGTTCTGGCGAAGGTTCTTGAACGCCTAGTGAGTGAACAGGTAAAGGAGTTTTTATGTACAAATGACATCCTGTCTAAACATCAGTCAGGCTTCAGAAAGCAACATAGCACCATCACTGCCACAATGAAAGTGGTGAATGACATTACAAGTATTTTAGATAATAAGCAGAGTTGTGCAGCTCTATTTATTGACCTCTCCAAAGCGTTTGATACCGTCGATCATCGCATCTTAAAGCAGAGGCTACTCAGTATTGGCTTATCCAGCCATGCAGTGGGTGGTTTGTGAACTACCTCTCTGAAAGGTCCCAATGTGTTCACTTTGATGGGCTGTCTTCTGAGTGGTTGAACATTGCTAATGGTGTTCCTCAAGGTTCTGTTTTAGGTCCACTTTTATTCTCCATCTACATCAACAGTTTAGGTGAAAATGTGGATGAAGCTACTTTACATTTTTATGCGGATGATACCGTGATGTACTGTGCAGGTCCCTCCATTAAGGAGGCTGGTGTTAAATTACAGGCTGTTTTTAACATTATTCAGACTCAGCTCGCTGAGCTTAAGCTTCTTTTAAATGTTGATAAAACCAAGGTAATGCTTTTTTCAAAAGCTAAAAAGACACCAGAGCCTGTTTTAGATATTGTTACTATGCAAGGACAAGTACTAGAAGTGGTTGCCTGTTACAAATACCTGGGTATCTGGCTTGATGATTGTCTTACTTTTAAACTTCAGGTCAATAATCTGCTTAAAAAGCTGAGGGTTAGGCTAGGTTTCTTTTTCAGAAACAAGTCCTGTTTCTCACTTGAGGCCAGGAAGAGGCTCTGTGACCTTTTGACCTGTGCTGGACTATGGTGATCTGGTCTATATGAATGCACCTGCCCATTGCCTGAACAAGTTAGATGCCGCCTATCACAGCGCACTGAGATTTGTCACTAATTGTAAAGCACTTACTCATCACTGTACCCTGTATGCCAAGGCAGGTTTGCCATCACTTACTGTACGGAGGCTCAGTCACTGGTACACGTTTATTTATAAAGCTTTGTTGGGTAAACTCCCGTATTATATCTGCTCTCTAATAACACAGAGAGTTGCAAGCAGCTATTGTCTGAGATCGCATGATGTAGTCTTGTTAGATGTGCCAAGAGCAAGGACTGTCTTCGGTAAGACAGCTTTTATGTGCGCAGCTCCACTTGCTTGGAACAATCTTCAGCAAGAATTGAAACTGAGCAATCTCATTCCTCTGCATGTTTTTAAAGCTAGGCTAAATGAAATGCTCGTTGATACTATGGGTATTTGTAAATGTCTATAACTATGTAAATGTATCCTGTAAATATAATGTATGATGTCCTTTATTGTTTTATGTTTCATGTGGAACCTATATGCTGCAGGTCTCCCTTGAAAAAGAGATCTATGATCTCAATGGGACCAATCTGGTTAAATAAAGTTTTGAAATGAAATGAAATGAAATAAAAAAGAACTCCAAAGTAAGGAAATAGACATACTTAAACAATTACATATTTACTGCAATAAACCTGACCCTTCTGCAGAAGACAGACAGAAAAGCCTTAGCCTTCAACCTAAATGAGATGAAATATACTCAAAGAGCACAAGGATCCAGAGCTAAATGGAGGTACAGCTCCACGCTGGTGTGTGTGTGTGTGTGTGTGTGTGTGTGTGTGTGTGTGTGTGTGTGTGTGTGTGTGTGTGTGTGTGTGTGTGTGTGTGTGTGTGTGTGTGTGTGTGTGTGTGTGTGTGTGTGTGTGTGTGTGTTACTGACCGTGGTTCTGCGTCCTCCAGCTCCGGTGGTGAAGATCAAGCAGAGTTTGACGAAGCTGAAGCAGGAGATCATTCAGATGGACGTGAGGATCGGCGTCGTCGAGCACACGCTGCTGCAGGCAAAACTCAAAGAGAAGTCCAACATGACGCGAGACATGAACGCCACCAACCTCCCGGAGCCCGCCGCCGGGCCCTTCGCTTAGACACACCTCGACCAAGGGCCCTACTCTTTGGTACAGCTCCATCAAGGCCCCTTCTCTTAGGTTCACCTCCAACAAGGCCCCTTCTCTTAGGTACAGCTCCATCAAGGCCCCTTCTCTTAGGTTCACCTCCATCAAGGCCCCTTCTCTTAAGTTCACCTCCTCCAAGGCCCCTTATCTTCGGTACAGCTCCATCAAGGCCCCTTCTCTTAGGTTCACCTCCTCCAAGGGCCCTTCTCTTAGGTTCACCTCCAACAAGGCCCCTTCTCTTAGGTTCACCTCCAACAAGGCCCCTTCTCTTAGGTACAGCTCCACGCTGGGCCCTTCTCTTAGGTTCATCTCCACGCTGGGCCCTTCTCTTAGGTTCACCTCCACGCTGGGCCCTTCTCTTAGGTTCACCTCCACGCTGGGCCCTTCTCTTAGGTTCACCTCCACGCTGGGCCCTTCTCTCAGGTTCATCTCCACGCTGGGCCCTTCTCTTCTGTTAGGTTCACCACTTCAGCTGAAAGTCTCATGATGTTGGATCCTTCTAAACCCTTTTTTATTTTTCTAAACAACATTCAGAGTTTATTTGAGTCCATTTAACTCTTTGTCCTGATTGTCATTATTTATTTCTGTTTTCTATTTTTATGAATAGCATTTTTTGTGTGTATGAATATAAAAAAAATGTTAATGCTGTTTATAATTGATGTCTATGAGTGAAATGTGTAAAGCTGTTACAAGTGGCCAGCACAATCTCCAGAGGTCAGAAACACTGTTTGTCACATCGTGATCTACTTCTCTATAAAACATCTTTGGTGATGCTTTTCTATTTTCTACATAAAGTTGAAATGTTAACATTTAAAATATCTTCTTTATGGAGAATTTACAAACACGTCACCTTTTTCCCATCTTGTGAGTTTGCAGGTATGTTTATAGCCTTGTGAATAACTATTCTTACTGCACCTCTAAATGACAGATAACACACCCTGCCTCTCACACAATGCTACTCTTCCTGGAATGCAGTTACACCTGTTCCCTTTTAGTCATGCAGGTAGGAACAAACAACAATCACTGCATTTAGTCAATTAGAGCGAAAGGAGAGGAGATTTGTTGTCCATCGGAGCTCAGATTATTTCTGTTCAGAGAAAGCTGAAATATCTAACAGTCTGTAACTATGTTCATACATGAGAACAAATGTAAAACGTATTTATTTATTTTGATATTAGGCATTTCTAGCCTCGAGTTCAGTTTCAGGCCTGCGATGACATTTTTAAAATTGCAAGAACAATAAAGGTAACTTAAGGTCATAAAGTACAGCACGGTCACATGACGGTCACCACCGCTTAGCTAAAGGTGGCTAATGTTGGGCTATAAAGGAACTACAGCACGGTCACATGACTTCACGTCACCATCACTAAGCTAAAGGTAGCTAAAGTTGGGCTATAAAGGAACTACAGCACGGTCACATGACTTCACGTCACCACCGCTAAGCTAAAGGTGGCTAATGTTGGGCTATAAAGGAACTACAGCACGGTCACATGACTTCACGTCACCACCGCTTAGCTAAAGGAGGCTAATGTTGGGCTATAAAGGAACTACAGCACGGTCACATGACTTCACGTCACCACTGCTAAGCTAAAGGTGGCTAATGTTGGGCTATAAAGGAACTACAGCACGGTCACATGACTTCACGTCACCACTGCTAAGCTAAAGGTGGCTAATGTTGGGCTATAAAGGAACTACAGCACGGTCACATGGCGGGCGGCTAATGTTTGGCGTGATGACGTTTAGTTGTCTCATTTAGACACTTGTTTTCAACTGCCGTATTCAAGGAGCGGAAAAGGTTCAAAATATACCAGTGATGGGGTATTTAGTGACAATACGCTTGTGTTAACCACAGACCTTTTTCAGGCATCTAATCAAAAATCAATTCAAAAAGACGAAGTTATATTTACGTACAGTGATGTTCCTGGAATAATCGGGTGTTTCCAGTCCCTCAACACCTTACACCCTCCTTCTGGGGACCCAGCTGGGGCGGATAAGACCCCAGCTTGTGTCCAGATGAATAGTTACTTATGACTTCATTGCTCCCTTCTTTGGAGCCAAAGCCATCTTGAAACCCTCTCAGTTGCTTCAGTTGAACTCCAGATGGCCCATTGTTCATCTCTCCCAAAAGGCCCAAAATACTGAAGGCTCCAACTAAAGACCGGGCAGCGAACCCCCTGCATCCAACCTCAGCTCTTGACACTTTCCTCTCGACCGCATAGTGCCATCTTGTCCATCATCCCTGTTGCTTCATTCTCACAGCCTTGCAGGTTCTTGTCTCCTCTACTCAGACCGAGTCGCATATTTTTGGACTTGAGACTTGCTTGACTAACATTGATAAAAGACTTGACTTGACTTTGACTTGGTATTCATGACTTGAGACTTGACTTAAGCTTGAGACAGATGACTTGAAAGGACTTGACTTTTTAAAATTAAATATTTGCGTTTGATTTTGTAGTGAGATATTACGTTTAGTTCTTTTGAAACGTGATTGGGTGATTATAGCGCCATGCGCGCAAACCTGGCAACCCACTAGACGGCAGGAGTGTCAGTTAAAGCTCCCATGTCATGCTTTTCCGGTTATTACCCGTCCCCTTGTGTGTTATGAAGGTTTTTATGCATGTAAACGGTGTGCAGAGTCAAAACCCTCAAAGTACACCCTGTAGCGAGTAAAACTCTAACACAGAAAATACCTCCCCAAAACGCCTCGTTGGAGATACGTCACTGCCCATTTGAGTCTTCCATTTAGTTCCGGGTACGGCATGATGTCATGCGGTACCTGGAACGAAATGGACCAATCCCGAAGAGCTATGGCCACACCCAGCGGCGCTGGCCGCACCCTCTGCCAGCCTAACATTTACTGTTGGAAGCTCTGGTTCAGTTCACAATCGATCCAGTCATGCCACTGCCAAGGACCTGTTTCCTGAAATGTGAGGAGAAATCTGAGCTGTTTGTCTTACCGACGGAAGAACCACGATGAAGTCAGTGGTTGAAATGTATTTTTAACACTGTTCCTTCAGAGGTTCGAAGAACGTTACTGTGTGCGGCATTTCACAGACGAAAGCTTCCAAAACATTGCCCAGTTTGAGGCCGGATATGCACAGCATTTGAAACTGAAGGATGATGCTATTCCTAGTTTGTTTGGACCGTTTGGAGCAGGGGAAGATTCGGGTACACAACCTGTAAGTTTGCATTGTTATTTGTGTATTTATCAAACAAGGTATCTACCACGACTGTTTAAATGTGTAAACTGTGTCGGACTGCTAAGCCATTGACACAGTGCTAACTGTGCTAACTAAGTTGCTAGCGTTTCCATATATCAACTCTAATATCAGCAGATGGCCTTGCATACATGTATCTCATAGCAGGAGAATGTCTGCATGGTGGATTTAATCAAGTCTTGGATTGCAGAGTATGAATGTCCTCTTGCTATTTTCAGTTGATAAATACGTGTGTAAAGTTTGTGAAGGCAGGAGGAAAGCTTCCGCGATCACCGTCTCCTCTCCGTTCCTCCAAACCCCGCCCACTCCCTGAAAATAATGAGTGACAGGCTGATAGTGACCCGATAGAAACTTTATTATTCACTTAATCACTGATCGAGATATAATGAAGCTAACTTAATCTCATACATTCATGGGATTTATGTAACAGTAAGACAGAGAATGTAAGTGTGCACCCACATGCACTATTTTTGTTTTTATAATGCTGTTGTAAATACTCCTGTTGTCTGCTGTGTTCAGACTCAAGTCATGTGTGTGATGCCACATTCAGGACATTCAGTGTCTTTTTTTTAACAGAAGACCGTAGCTAGAAGCTGCAGCTAGACTGCAGAAGTATTAGTTTTTTGTTTTTGAGGATGGAACCATTTTCACACACAGATATAGGGAGGCTAGACCTATACAATTCATTTATTATGGTTTATAATTTAATGTCAAGACGAAGAAGAAGAAGAAAAAGATGGCTGAACAACTGTTCAGTGTCAATCCTGTGGAGATCTCCAAAATAATGTTCAGCTTAAGTCTCAGCAAAACTCACAACATTTCTGGAGCCTTGTAGACCCAGAAAACTATAAGAACATTCACCAAGCAGCACTGAAAATGTCTGCTTTATTTGGTTCTGTTCTACATACCTTTGTGAAGCAGCTTTTTCTGACATGAATGAAATCTAAATACAGAACAAGACCGACTGATGAACATTTAAATGACTCTATTAGAGTGAACCTAAGTGGGTCCAGCATACACCTCTATGGTGGACTGCATGCAGTGCCATTCATCTCACTAACAAAAGAGTGAAATGCTTGTAAGGTGGTGATTAAGGACACTTATGTGAATGTTCAGTGATGTACTTATTATGTGGGCCATAATAATATGTGAGAAATCTTCGTTTTCTTGGACCTTATTTGTGATAAGCTTTAGGTATTGCAATTTCACACGTGTACAAAAGTATAGCTTAATTCAACTGATGAGGGCTATGTGAATAAATGTAAGCGATGTGATGCAAGTAGCTCTTGGCCACTTTAATTTTTTGAAAGTAGCTCTCAGATGAAGAAAGGTTGGAGACCCCTGCTCTACATTATAGTTGCCGTTCCTCCGAGCTAGCGTTCATATCCTGTTAGCTACCAAAGTAAACAAAGCTAGGTTAGCATATTAGCTGGCAAGCTTACTGTGTTCATTAGATGGATTAGATAGATCCACACTCCTACCACAACTACTACTAACGAATCTAAAACAACTAAGTTTCTCTAATATTTTGTGATTTGCATTTGATTTCGTCCAGCCAGATCCTGCCGGACAATACATGACGGGACTACCACACTGAGGCATCCTAAAAAGCCCCGGCTGCGAAAGGCAAGATGCCGACAACGGGGAGTAATTGACGATATACCGTGTGTATATGTATATTTATGTTCATTTTGTACATTTTTTTAAATAAAGTTTAATGGAAATACTTAGTAGGCCTCTCCTTTCTTCCCTGAATTATTTGCTCCTATAACAT
Source organism: Trematomus bernacchii (assembly GCF_902827165.1). Lineage (NCBI taxonomy): Eukaryota > Metazoa > Chordata > Actinopteri > Perciformes > Nototheniidae > Trematomus > Trematomus bernacchii. The sequence goes on along the minus strand of NW_022987669.1, from coordinate 274,018 downwards.
ATCATTCATATATAGCAAACCATGATTTGATTTCTCATCAAACAGTAGTAGTTTATTACAGGTAAAAATAACTTACTCTTTGTTATGACCGGCTCGTAGGCCACAACGGAAAGACAAGGAGACATACACGAGTTTACAAAACCACGGCACATTTATTGTGGTAAATACAGAGATAGGTGGTCGAGGGGAGAGGATCGCTGAGTTTGTCCTTCTGCAGCCGCTTTGGAGAGAGACAGGGGCCGCCGTGTGACTCCGGGCAGCTGGGCTTAATAGCACCTCGGCTCCGGCCAGGTGTCCGTGATCGCCCTGATTAGCCTCTTCAGCTCCACCCCATCGTAAGACCTGCAACACACCTGCACAAAGGCCCTGGGGCCGTCACACTCTTCTATAACAACAGTTGTAGGTACAGTTCGGTTAGTTAGCGTATAAAATATACGGCTGTACCAACGCCATTATAAGACTGATGTGCCGCTGAGAGCGAGCCGAAAAAAGCACTGTTAGACATGGGCGGAGCCTCTCTGGTGGTTGACTAATCAGAACAGAGTGGCCGAGCTGACCAATCGGAGCACACTAGGCTCACAGGGAGGGGGGGCAAGAGCTCCAACGAGTCGTTTAGTGGAGAGAGTGAATACTGCTGAATACACATACTTTACAGAGATGCTGTATGCGAAACCAATGTGAGTTTGGAAGATTGCACAGTATAAATCTATTTTAGTATACCTCAACAATGTAATTATGATCAGTGGAAATGGCCATGACATGGGCCCTTTAAATAACAACATGGTGATGTTTTGTAAATGATTACATGTCTCTTATTTAGCACAGACTATGATCCTATCCGTGACATATGGATCTTAACAAAGATCCGCTATACAGTAGTACCAGACATACTGTACATCCAGCGTACTGTATCAAAGTTGATTTCACATGAGCTCCAGTGTGGAACCCCACTGCACCCCCTGGTGGATCAATGATCCATTGCAGCTGGCTTCACAATAATTACATTTATTTATCACGGGGGCGGTCTCAAGTGAAACTGGAGGTTGTCTCTTGATCACGGGCAGATCACGGGCAGACCCCGTGCTGACCACGGCCCTCGCGTTTCAAACTGTCCTAAATGAGCTGCTACATCTGTAGCATGTGGGCATGTGCAGCTGTTGCTAAGTGATGTAAGCAATGTCTATAATGGTTTATTAAGCCTAACAGTTAAAACAAACAATTGATGCGGCTCGTATCGCTGACGGCCGGGCCCGGCCCGGCACCGCCTTTTATTTATTTATTTTTAACGCCCCCGGGCGGCCCCCCTCCCCACTTTTGGCAGCACCCCCTGAGCAAAATGACTTCCCGCGGCTATGGTTCAGGGCATACAAGAGGTGTAACATTATTTGAATACCAAAACTATATTGAAATAGAGTCTTGAACAGCAACTAAGTAGCTGTAACATTACTGGGTTATTTGGTGATAACTACCAAAGTAAAGTAACTTCAGACGCAGACGTCACGTAGCTTCTCAGACGAGAGGGGTGGCGACGAGAGTGTCACGTTACTTCTCTCGCGGCATAGTTCACGGCATGGTAGGCGACGATCAGCACGATTGGCTGCTCAGTTAGTTCAGTCTTTGGCACAAATCACACCTCATACCTGAGCGCGTACTTTGAGCGCACCTATGATACGTCCCCGTGACGTCGCCTGTATTCTACGTCAACCCATTCAAAATTGATGGAGGCGTTGACGCACGTTGACACGTTAGTTCTCCGCTCAGTCAGCTTAGTTATCTGTTCTTTGGCACAAATCACACCTCAAAGTCTTTGGCACAAATCACACCTCAAAGTCTTTGGCACAAATCACACCTCAAAGTCTTTGGCACAAATCACATCTCATACACAGCTGCCACGGGACGCCATGCTGGGCGGCGTGACTGCAGCTGCAGCCGCTAGACAAACAATTAGACAAACAATTCACCAGTGCAACCAAACAACACAACCAAAAAAAAATAAAGTCAGTGAAGTGATGCACAATGACATAAACTATCGCCCAGAGAAAAGTGAATTATTAACAATGGTTTGCAAACTTTAAAAGGACGACTATCCCCCCATTGGACCCAGTGGCGTTTTCTCCTGGAGGCCAAGGGAAGCCAGGCTTCCCCTGTTTTTTCAGATTGTAGTTATAATTTTAATAAATAAATAAAAACACTTCGTTTAGTTTCGGAAATTCTTCTTTGCTGTGTGTTGCTGCCGGCCCATCTCTCCCCCATTCTCATTGAGTATTTTACAAAGAGTGAAACAGCGCCCCTCTAGATGTTATGGTAAAACAGTAGATTGCACTCACTGTTGCGAGAGGAGGCCAGCCGAAATAGAGTGGCGAAGTCACGCCCATCTACTTCCGCCCCATGGGACCTTATTTCGGAAAAATAATGTATTGAAGTCAATGGAGAGAGAAAACTTATCTTTCGATCCCGTTTGAATTGTGCCATGAATTACACATATGATGTTTGTCAATCTTAAAAAATAATTTCCATGTCAAAAAAGTCACAGTTTGTCGTAAAACTGTTGAAATATAAGACTATGAAAAATACGCAACTAGAAAGACTACAAATCCCAGAGTCGCGTAAGTGATGTCACAATTGTTTTCCAATTGATCAGCGCCATATAGATAGATATAATCTATCTATATGGCACGGCTAAGATAAAATAACTTTAACAAGATGCCTGTGTGCTTAGTACCAGGTTGTTATCATACCAGCAATGGGTCTTGCTCGTTCTTTCGCTTCCCGTCTGATGAAAGGACTAGGAGTGTCTGGATCAAGCTAGCTAGTAGCTGTCACATATGCATACAATGCATACTGAGTTAAGGCTGTTACGACAGTGTTGCGACATGCTTTACGGCATGCGAAGTACTGCTTTACTTCGGAGTAAGCCCGTGAGTTGTCATGTTGCTGCTTACTGTAATGTCTTGACTTACTGTACAATAAACCTGAGTCGTGAAAGATACTCGACCCTCGATCATTCTACATGGTGTCAGAAGTGACCGGTGAGTCACAGGAAATAAACAAGACAAAGTAAAGGAATATAGACGGCGGAATGGCGAAGTTTAATCCCCCAGCGAACTTTTCTTTTGATAAGCCGACTGAATGGCCAGAATGGAGGCAACGCTTTGAGCGGTACAGACTCGCTACTAAACTCGACAAAGATGACGGGGAGAGTGCAGGTGAGCTGCCTGATTTATGCCATGGGCAACGAGGCAGAAAACATATTCAAGTCGTTCACTTTTGCCGAAGAAGATGACGGCGATGACTTTGCCGTTGTGGTGGGAAAGTTCAACGAGTACTTTTTCCCGAGGAGGAACGTTATCCACGAGAGGGCATGTTTCCACCAGCGTGTCCAGCGGCCAGGGGAGAAGGCAGAGGGTTTCATCCGAGCCCTGTATGATCTATCAGAACACTGTGAGTTTGGCGCAAGCCGAGATGAGAATATCCGCGACCGAATTGTCGTCGGGATACGAGACAAAGAGCTCTCGCGCAGGCTGCAGCTAACTGCGGACCTAACACTAGCACTGACGACACGGACCGTCAGGCAGTCAGAGGAGGTCGCAGCACAAGTGAGTCTGCAGGAAGACACAGTGGGATCAGTACAGGAGGTGAGATTCAAAGAAAAAAATAACAAATGGAAACCTCAACAACATCAAGGCAAGTCAAAAGACAGAAAATGGGGGGGAAGTGAAAGGAAATGTGGTAAATGTGGGAAATCACAGCATAGCAAGGAAGAAGGGTGTCCTGCAGCTAAAGCTACATGCCACAAGTGCAATAAAATAGGACATTGGGCCAGAGTGTGCCGAAACAGCAATAGATCAGTGAATGAGGTCACAGGGACTGTACAGGCTGAGCAGACCCATTATTTATTAGGCTCAGTGTGCAGTGCAGAGGAGAAAGAGCAGTGGACAGTACAGCTCCAGGTGGATTCTACTACAATGGAATTTAAAATTGACACAGGAGCTGATGTCAGCGTCTTATGTGAGGATGCATTTCACACACTCACTCCACCAAAAACACTGAAACCAGCTGACATCCCATTAGACAGCCCAGGAGGTGAACTGTTGTGTCTGGGACGCTTTAATGCTACAGTTAGTTACAAGGGAAATAACTACCTATTTGAAGCATATGTAGTCCGTGGCCAGAATGTCAATAACCTACACAGCCGGGATCTGTCAGTGGAGATGAACCTGGTGAGGCGTGTTGATGAAGTGAAATTCACTACCAGTGAACACCTTCAAGCCTATGGTGAGCACGGCACACTAAAAACTGAACCTGTTAAAATCCAATTAAAGGATGGGGCTCAACCATATGCAGTGCATACAGCACGTCGTGTGCCCTTCCCAATGTTACAGATGGTAAAAGAGGAACTGCAGAGGATGGAGAAGAACGGTGTCATCGAGAAGGTAACACAGCCAACTGAATGGTGTGCTCCTATGGTGCCAGTTCTAAAGAAAACCACAGGCAAAGCCAGGATCTGTGTGGACCTGAAAAGACTAAATGAGTCAGTAAAAAGAGAGCGCTACATCTTACCTACCTCTGATGAAATAACTGCAAAGCTAAGTGGTGCAACTGTGTTTTCCTCTCTCGACACTGCAAGTGGGTTCTGGCAAATCCCACTGCACCCAGCCAGCTGTAAATTAACAACCTTTATAACACCGTTTGGCAGGTACTGTTTCAAAAGGTTACCTTTCGGGATTTCCAGTGCGCCTGAGATCTTCCAGCGGAAAATGCTAGAGACTCTGCAGGGGCTGGAAGGCGTTGAAGTCTTCATGGACGATATCCTGGTCTATGGGACATCGACAGAACAGCACGACGCCAGACTTGAGAAGGTACTACAGCGTGTTGAGTCAGCAGGCTTAAAACTCAATAAAGATAAATGCTCCCTCAGGCAAAGCCAGCTACGCTTTCTGGGACATCTCATCGACCAGTCAGGAGTCAGGCCTGACCCTGATAAAGTTGAAGCCATACATCAGCTGGCTCCACCAGGAAACGTCCATGAGCTGAAAAGAGTCCTGGGCATGGTGAACTACCTGGGTAGGTACGTTCCAAACCTTTCCACAATAGGTCAACCACTGTACGAGCTTCTGAAGAGCAGGAACATCTGGACCTGGGGTCACTCACAGCAGTCAGCTTTTGAGAACATTAAGAAGATGCTGACCACGGCACCTGTTCTTGTCTTCTATGATGTAGCTAAAGCCACAGCGGTGTCTGCTGATGCCAGTAGCTATGGCCTGGGGGGGGTCCTCCTCCAGCTCCATGAAGAGGAGTGGAAGCCAGTAGCCTACTGTTCGAGGCGTCTCACAGAAGCAGAGACACGCTACGCCCAGATAGAAAAGGAGTGCTTGGCTAGCGTATGGGCCTGTGAGAAGTTCGACAAGTATCTATGTGGCTTGGATCAGTTCAGGCTGGAGACCGACCACAAGCCATTAGTGCCACTGATCAACAAACAAAGCCTAGACAACGTCCCCTTGAGATGTCAGCGTCTACTAATGAGGCTCATGAGGTACAAACCTTTAGCAGAGCATGTGCCTGGGAAGACCCTTGTTGTCGCCGACACACTGTCCCGAAGCCCACTGACACACACAAAGGAAGAGACTGACACTCAAGAAGATGTGGCATGCTATGTAGCCACAGTGATACAGGGCATTCCAGCATCTCCAACGAGAATGGAGAATATCAGAAAAGAGACAGCTGCCGACAGTGAGCTTCAGGCTGTCATCAAGCTGATTAGGGCAGGATGGCCTGAATACAGTAGTAATGTTCCACTGAACATTAGGGACTACACCAAAGTGAAAAATGAGCTATCGGAAGCTGATGGCTTAGTCATACGAGGAAACAGGATCGTGGTTCCGGGGTCACTGAGAGCAGACATTTTGCAGAAAATACATGAGGGACACCAGGGGCTCTCAAAATGCAGAGAAAGGGCGAATGCATCAGTTTGGTGGCCGGGGCTCTCTGTAGACATTAAGAACATTGTCAACATATGCAAGAGCTGCCAGGAGCAGAAGCGGGCTCAACAGAAGGAGCCGCTTATTTCCACACCACTGCCTGATCGTCCGTGGAAAAGAATCGCTCTCGACCTCTGCGAACATAACAAGCACAACTACCTTGTGATTTCAGACTACTATTCACGGTATCTGGAAATACTACAACTACCATCTACGACAAGTGCCCTTGTCATCCAGAGACTTAAAACGACCTTTGCTAGGTTCGGAATTCCTGAAGAGGTTGTGAGTGACAATGGTCCACAATTCTCCAGTGCAGAATTCCGGGAGCTGGCACAGCGGTTGGACTTCAGACACATCACGTCTAGTCCTCACCATCCTCAAGGAAACGGTCATGCCGAAAGAGCAGTACAGACCGCTAAGAGAATCCTTCGTCAGGAAGATCCGCTGATAGCCCTTATGTGCTATAGATCCACTCCCTGTACTACCACAGGAGTCAGTCCAGCAGAACTGCTAATGGGGAGAAAGATCAGAACGACGCTCCCGACACTCGAGAAAAATCTACGGACTAAATGGCCTAACAGACAGATTGTCAAACAAAAGGACACGAGTGAGAAAGCAAAACAAGCCTTTTATTACAACCGACGACATGGTGCCAGGCATCTACCAGCTCTACAGCCAGGAGACACAGTCTACACCAAGCTCGACAACGAGAAGTCCTGGAAGACACCAGCAATCGTCTCAAAAGAGTGTGTTACTCCGAGGTCTTACCTCATTAACACACAAGGAGGTGCAGTGCTGCGGCGGAACCGACTTCATCTCCGGGCAGAACCAACTTCCCGACCTGCACAGCACATCCCACTAACATCAGCAGAGAGTGCTGTGGCGATTTCCCAGCCTGTAAGCGCCAACACACCAGAGACTGTTACCCTGAAACCAAGTGAGGTGACAACCCATACAACAACACCAGGACGGGTTCAGACCAGGTCTGGCCGTGTCAGTAAGCCGGCCACTAGGTTGGACTTGTAGACAGGAGTGTTTTGGGTGTTTCACAATGACCTCTGGGGGTGAATAGAAGAAAAAAAACACCTATGGCCTTTGGGGGGGAGAAAATGAATAGGGAAACACAGATGGACTCTGAGTCTGCTGAATTTTGAGTTCTGTTTATTGTGAATGTTATGTACAAATGTGATATTACTGCTGCAATGTTTAGAAAAGAAAACTTGCATCTTGAATTTTATTTTGTTACAGCACTACTGAAGGTATTGGTTACCCATCTTGATTAACATAATCTGTGAAGTTAACCTGTATTCATAGGACACTTTTGGTTGGTCAGTACGACTGAATGAACATTTGTTATCACAGTTTGACTTTTACAGGATGATGCTGTGACTAATCGGTCAAAACTCTTTACAGTTATTTAAAATTAAATAACTAGGAAAAAAGGGAGATGTCACATATGCATACAATGCATACTGAGTTAAGGCTGTTACGACAGTGTTGCGACATGCTTTACGGCATGCGAAGTACTGCTTTACTTCGGAGTAAGCCCGCGAGTTGTCATGTTGCTGCTTACTGTAATGTCTTGACTTACTGTACAATAAACCTGAGTCGTGAAAGATACTCGACCCTCGATCATTCTACAGTAGCTAGCACGTTAGTTAGCATTACAGCCTTGTCATTTGTATTAGCCTTAACATGAAGTAACATGAAGTAACCCAAAATGTTAAACAGTAAGAGTAGTAGTCATATTTCGTGAACCCTTTGAAGAGTACTGTCACCAGTGTGATCATTCTATAATACACAATTTAAGCCCGGGGGAGAAATGCTAACGCTAACGCTAGCGATCTTCTCTACTTCATGCTATCTGCACAAATGGTTGACATTAAACATTAAAACGACCAGGCAGTTCAGAGAGAATCAAAGGAAGGCAGGCAGACAGCTTTGCATGACTTTCTTCAGGACGTGTTTCATTGGGGTGATAGTGAGGGTAGTCAATCGTTTTGTTGACAGTAGTGACGGCCATCTTGGTGACGTGTGTTGTTCTGTGAGACCAGAGATGTAGTTCATTGAGCGTTGGGACTCCCAGCAGCTTCTACTGAAGCCTTCTGAGTAAATCGCCAGAACGCCGACACCTCCTCATCTCCACCGCTCCCATGTTTTGTTTTGTGTTGCCATAAGTTAGTCTCTCTGCGTTTGTGCGCTGGGCGAATGCTAATGCTAATAATGCTAATGCGAGGATAATACAATGGCGGCTCTACAAAACATTTCAGAGTTGTACGAGGCGTGGTTTGCAATTCGCCCAGCCAATCAGAACTGGGGCACTTTTTCCCCCAGGAAAGTACCATCTCTCAGCAGGCACTAAAAATGGGGGTAAAAGTTCCCGAGATGAAGTGCTCTTTTTGGTGTGAACGCGACATAAGGGGTACTAACGGAACTAAACGCGAAAAGTACGGTGAAAAGTACTCCGATGTGAACGCGGCTAATAATTACATCTTACCTTTTTTGATTTGTGATCAAAAGTTGTGTTCAACAGAATAAAAACGCCGCTCAAGGTTAATCCAATGTCTCTGTGTCACGTAGAATGTTTTACTGATAATCCATCATCATATTTATGGCAATAAACTGGGTATAACATTTTGCAGTCAAGGCTTGTACTTTCAGATATGCTTCGTTTGCTTCTCTATTACCTCCGCAATGGTAATGTTTACGTGGATTTGGGAACTGCCCATCGGATTCTATTGGATCTAATGGTTAAGAAAAAGGTGTAAATCACTCAAATCGACCAATGGGTTCCATAGATATGGTCCTGCGTAAAGTATAAAGTATGAATGCCAGCGGCAGACCCATTACGCAGCAGACTCTACGCCGTGTTTAGTACGTAAACAACAGGAATTGCAGCAGGACCCAGAGCGCAGAGCGGACAGCAGATAACGGAGCAGATTACAAGATTGGCGTTTAGGACTTTTTCTATACTTTGACTTTTGTCAAATAATGGCTTGCAGGAAAGAGATGCTTACGACTTTACAGGCAATGGAAATGGTGACTAATGCTGACAGCGATGCAGACATGTTACCTGTTGATTCTGAGTCAGACGACGAGGATCTCCTGCAGCCAGAACGGAACCCGGAGCGTTGTGACTCTGATGATGAAATTCCACCACGGGAAAGGTATGTAATCTCTCTGTTTTTATCTATTACTTAGTTATTTGGTGTACGATTATTCATATAGTAAATAAAAGCGTCTGCTAAATGTAATGTAATGTAATGTACGCTCAAAATGGCATGTTTGGCAGGAATTAGAGGGATTATTTACAAAAATACCAAATAGTGTTTCTTGTCTGTTACATTTACTAAAAGTATAGGCCAGTGTTCATCTAGTCACTAAATGTATTGCATTCACACACTCAAAATGGCATGTTTACTGCCAAGGAAACAGGAATTACAGGAATTTTCCACATTTGTTTTCATAGTGATGGAGATGAGGATGAAATGGCTTCACCATTGCCTACTTTCACCCAGCCCACACCTGCCTGCCCTCACATTCCTCAATTTATTATAATTTTCTCAGGCCTCATCACCATTCACAACCGATCGGACTACTGGAGGAAGAAATGGCCATATAACTTCCAGGCTGGTGTGTGGCAGACAAAGACTGTTCCCGTTCCTGACGCTGTATTGGACTACAACCGAAGCATGGGCGGCGTGGATGTGTCTGACGCTTTGATCGGGTACTACAGCGTTCTCCACAAAACGATGAAATGGTACAAGACTTTTTTTACCATTTTATGGACATTGCAGTTGTGAACAGCTTCCTTCTCCACAAGGAGCTGTACAAGATGAAGAGTGACCCCAGCAGGACAAAGCCACACACACAGAAGACTTTCAGGGAGCAGCTTGCTGCAGAGATGTTGGAATATGCTGAAGGCTCTGCACCTCCACCACCATGGGAAAGATGTCCGTATCAGGAAGTACTGCAGGAACTGCCATGATGCTGGCAAAAAGAGGGTGAAGACACCTTGGCACTGCGTGAAGTGCCAGGTCCCTCTGTGCTTGAATATCAAAAATAATTGTTACCAGGAGTGGCAAGCCAAAATATTGTAACATTCAGGAGGTAAGTATAAAGTTTTACATTCAGGAGGTAAGTATAAAGTCTACCTATCTAGAGTGTGGTTTTATTGTATAGTGTGTTTGTAAAATGTTTGAAATAAATCTGTAAAATGTTTGAAATAAATCTGTAAAATGTTTGAAATAAATCTGCTCCAATTGGAGTCAAACTTAATTTTTTAATTTTTTTTTTTTTACAACAGTTGTATTTGGATGGAATGAATACCTATAGTGATCATTCAAAGTAATAAAATTATTTTTACAGTGAAAAAGGTCAAATGGAACTGATGGTTCCCAAATTACCCAGAGGTAAGTCCGTCTGGACTTTATTTTTCTAAACCGCTCTAAAAAGGTCAAATTTCACTTGTTTTGCATCAATCTTGATACAGGGTACTTATTATATGTTATAGTTTGGATTCCTAAAGCTTTTAGTCTACTAACCCATCATCCAAGGGTGGTTTTCACTATAAGTAATGGTTTCTTTTAGGCGAATTTACATGTTTTTACTATGTTCCAGGGGTGTCGCCTGGACCTGAAAACATTCGGGGCTTAGCCCACAGTGGTGGCGGCCGCGCAGCTACAGTGGAATTTTTTACTGCAACACTCCCCACACGCACACACACAGTACACCCGCGACTGTTACAATGAAGGCTCGATAATCAGCTCACCGCATATAGGCAGGGGTAAAGTGCTATTTTTTTGGGGGGGGGGCGGACCTCACCTCCTCTAGGGGGGGGGTCCGGGGGGATGCTCCCCCGGAAGATTTATTTTAAATATTGAAGTTGAAAGCATCAATCTGGTGCACTTGAGAGCAAAATGAAGAGATCTATGGATACCTCTCTCAACACCCATATGAAGCAGAACTGTAAACAGATGTACTTTTTCTTTATGGATATTTTACTAATCACTCCCCTTTTAAACTCTATTCTTGTTTTACTGCCATATAGTATTTCATAACTGTTTTTCATTTATTCTCTTATTTTTTTTTCGAACTATAATGATCATATGAAGGTGTGCCGCGGAAATAATCTTTTGAATAATTGTGACCAAACCGTTTGAGACCCACTGAGATAACTTAGACTAAAGTGAACTATCTAAACACTCAGAGAGTCCTTTAGCTCACCTGAGTCTCTCAGTCTGAGAGGAGAGGACTCTCAGTCTGACAGGAGAGGACTCTCAGTCTGACAGGAGAGGACTCTGCAGACTGACAGGAGAGGACTCTCAGACTGAGAGGAGAGGACTCTCCTCCAGCTTGTTGTGGAACAAACAGTTCCTTATGTCCGTTAGCGCAGCTAGCTAACCAGATGCTAACAACACGGTCCCTGCTGTTCTTATTATACATCCATGGCTGGCAACCGGTCCCTCTCTCTCTCTCTTCTCTCCCTCTCTCTCTCCTCTCTCTCTCTCTATCACACTAAATGCGCTATTTGCCACACACACACCAGAGGCGAGCTTGAATGACACAAGACACACGTTTATTTCCATGGCAACTCTCTGATTGGCTGGTGTCATGCCTCTGTTGCATTCACTGAACACGGGAAATTACAGTCCTGCCGTCCTCTCTTGTGTCATGATGACAGGCCAGGCGACGCCACTGCTATGTTCCATATGAAATTTACTTTAAATAAAATAACAAACATCTATATTGATTCTGACACTTCTAATCCAACTCACAGATGTAACCTTGCTTTGAGAAAAAAGATTATTAATTTACCCCTTTTAGAAGTGAAGATATAGTCTTTGTTGTGTTAGTGGCATTTTCGAGCCTGAAAACCTGAAAAACAGGCTCGGGGCTTAAGAGGTTAAACAAACGCTCTCCGCCACGCTCACCGGTCCACGTGAGAGAGATGCCACGCCACGCCTTCAGCTGACAGTCAAACTCTCCCAGGCTGCAGTCGAGACAAGTCTCTCTGTTTCTCTCTGAAGAAGAATCAACGATCTCAGGTTTTTCTCAACAAACAGCAGAATCTCTGGTGAGTTTCCTACAAATCTCAAACACACTGAATACTTCTGCTAGAACCACAATCTGATTTAAAGAAATCTCAAGGTAGGACTACTCTTTAAGAAAAACCAGAACTGGGATCTCTTTCTAACGTCATGGAGTGCACTGACTTCTTTTGTCAGACTATTTACGATATTTAATTCATTACAAAAACAGACAAAAACCATTGACTTCCCGACGAGGCAACAGGAAGTGTTGAATGCTCACTCCCTTCCTGCAACTCTCTCCTGCCATGTAAGGTATTAAGGAAGACTAACACACCTTGTTCTGATACATGAACAAAGGATCGTAACTTAAACTGTGATCTTGAAGTTTGTACTTTGTATTTTTATATTTCTCTTTCTCTTGTGCTTTAACGTCACGCCTTCAGATCACAGATAATGTAGATTACTCTCTCAGACCGCAGGCTGCAGTCGAGAGACACGTCTCTCTGTTTCTCTCTGAAGGAGAATCCGCTGATCTCAGGTTTTCTCAACAAACAGCAGAATCTCTGGTGAGGGTCCTACAAATCTCAATCACACTGAATACTTCTGTAGAACCACAATCTGATCTAAAGGGGACCTATTATGTAAAATGTACTTTTTGATGTCTTTTATACATAAATATGTGTCCCCGGTGTGTCAGGGGAACTCACAAAGTGTCAGAAAAGTATGGGCTCAGATCAGTCTCATAATACACACATGCACACTGAAGGATTCACACAAATGTGTTCCGTTGAATATACATGTAACAGTGGTGACTGGTCATTAGGGGCAGGTGGGGCACAGCCCCACCTAGTGTCAGCAGAAAGTATTACAAATAATGATTACAAAAAATGCAACAAAAAAAAAATATATATATATAAAATATATTTTAAGATCATGTTTAATCATCTGATTCGTCTGTACATTGCTGTTTTAGTCTGTGTTCTTCTAATTAGTGTGTCTACAGTCACAGTGTGTGCCTATTGAGCTGTTTAGAGCCATGTGGGACAAAACCTGATCATTGCCCCTTCCTCTCGCTGTGAAGTCAACGGTGACTGTAAAAACTACACTGCGCATGCTCAGAGTATTTTCCTATTTAATGTGTGTGGCAAAAAAATAATGACCATCGGGGCACTGAGCTGCCATCCCCACCATACGTCATCTCACATCATTCAGAGCTGATTGGCTGTAAGTACGTGTGCCGCGAAAAGTGTGGTGCTTGAAGAGGAGACGAGAGAGCTGCAGTGACGCGTCCTAAAACCAGGAAGTAAGCACAAAAAAGCAATGAGATTTCTTCTCCAGAGGATTTTAGAAAATAGCTGGAAATAAGATCTGTGGGAAACGTACCTGTTAGATAAATGCACGTTTTGTTCAGCCGGATAACATCCACATGTCTACCCTACTTTTATAATTTTTTATCATAAATCTATCGATTAGATTTATGATAGACTTTTGAAACTACGAGAAGATAAGGAGGACTTTTACAAAAAAGTTATAGAAATGTTTGTCCAGAAGGATAGGCAAATGGACTTCATCTTCAAGTCAAGGTAAGACCGCCATTTTATTGAAAATGGGATCTTACTAAGAGAGAACAATTCAATATTTAAATGATAAAATTACATTTTTTGGGTATCCTTTTGTTGAACTGTCTGTTTAAAATTAATCGAAGCATCAGACAAAAAAAGCTTTTTGAAAATAATATTAATATTTTGGTTTAGGTCAAAATATAATATTTGTAAACCTGAAGAGTCAGTGCCAGTGCCTCACCAGCCATGAACCTCACTGCACATCACTGCAGAAGCTTATATATAGACATCTAAGTTTTTTTGTGCCCCACCACTTTTGTACATATAAAAACGCCACTGCATGTAAATAAAATGCAAATACAGAAAAAAGTTTTACATATGTATTTTTGGTCCACACATATTTGTTTTCCGTGTAAACCCTCTGCACCTGCAAACACAACCCGCTTTCTGTGCACGGATCGCTGTGCATTCGTGTGTGGGTTTTTTGAGACTCCCCTGACGGTCACCCGATTCGTACTTGTAATATTTCCGATCTATAGCCAATCAGATGTCTCCTCCATTCTAAGCCAATCACATGAGCGCGCCCCAAGGAGGGTATGATTTCTTGCGTTCATGACGTAGCGTTTCATATACGCATTTTGCGCTGTCCTGATTTACAATAGTAGTATATGTTGATATATATCACATTATTTAGTGGGAATGCTGATACAGCATTCCCACTATATTTTATTCTACGGACAAAATTATTATTATTCCGCCGGAATTTTGCACCTCTTCTTCTCCTGCATTCAACATCGCAGAAACATCGTTCAAACATCAAAAACGTTCAGCTCGGTAGGGAATCGATGGCTATTACTTTTATCATTCATAACTTTCATAATTCTAGAGATACATCCATAATTCATCACATTTTTAAACCATTGAAGTCAATGGAGAAATCTTCAGACTTGAACAATCTTCATGCAACTTCAACTGCTAACTGTTCATTCATACTTTCACTCAGAAACCTCATTCCAACTTTAAAATGTACACATCTTTCTGACATTATTCGTGTAACACAACTTTTAAATCTGATTCTTACTTTTAGAGATATTAAAACATTGTTCAGAACCTTGGTAAAGAGGCTTTTCTTCAGATTTTAACATTAACTAGAGTGCGTGATGTCACAGCTAGAGGGTAGGAAATCTTGAAATATATATTTATATTATATATACATATTTATTTTTAAACTGCCATAATTCCCCAAACCCTACATTCCTGAGACATCATTTTTCATGACAAACGTAGGAAAACATCTCGTAGCTTGAAAAAGGACAAATAATTAAGCAAAAATAATTAAACAAAATGCCTCTTGAGGGCATGAAGTGACAAAAACGTTCAACATGTCTCCATTAACACCCATTGTAACTTCAGGCGATATTTCCTCACAGCAGCAGCTGCACACCTTTCTTAAACTGCCAAAAAGGCCACATTATTAACCCGAAAGTACACAAAAAATTACACTTCAGATACTCAACTTACTCAACGATAACAGATATCTGTTATCGTTCTTCTTCACAAAACGTTCACATGTAAGAGGTTCATCTCTCATTCAGAACAATGCAAACCTTTGATCTCTACAGAGCTTGTTAGCTCAAACTATAAACACCTGTGTAATGGAACACGATGATGTCATCACTCCAACTGACAGCAGTCAGTTCTAACTGTTCATTTCATACTCTCTCTCTCCTCTCAATCCTCTCTCTCTCTCTCCTCTCTCTCCACTCCTCTCTCTCTCTCTCTCTCTCTCTCTTCTCTCTCTCTCTCTTCTCTCTCTCACACACAATGTTCCAAACGGCCCAAACTTCACAGGTTTGGTAACGATGCAGCCATCAACGCATCTAAGCGTATTATGCGGTGTCATCAAATGCCGTTGCCATGGCGACAGACCACTCGCCATGAAACACGATGTCGCTGTAAGTCCAATGGACACGGTCCAATCGTCCCCCAATCTCCACTTGTATATCACCGGTCCATGCCTCAACAGCTCTACGCCAAATTTGAAATCTCACCATATGCCGTTTCCCAGCCCTCAAACAGCTCTACGTCAATTATGGGGTTTCTTCAAATGCCGTTGCCATGGCAACACAATGCTCGCCATGAAACACGGTTTTCTCATAACTTCAGTGAAATGTTCGAAACGGCCCAAAACTTCACAGGTTTGGTAACGATGCAGCCATCAACGCATCTAAGCATATTATGGGGTGTCATCAAATGCCGTTGCCACGGCGACAGATCATTCACCATCAAGTTAGTTCAAAGTTTGCAGTTTAAATATTCTGCTGCTTTTCCAAGCCTTTTTACTTTCTTTTCTTCACTCATCACACATTCAAGCCCCCAGTGTTCATGTATCATTTCAACCTAAATTCTTCACTTTCTTCTTACACATTACATTTCAGCATAGCAGTTTAGCGTCAGCTTTTCAGCATAAAGCATTCCCACTAGCAATTTCTTCAGGAATTGCATTCTCTAGTTAAATTGTTAATATTGTTGCCTCAATTAGCATTTAACTTTATAAATGTACTGCTTTTGTAAATGGACGGATAACACCCTGCCTCTCACACAGTTTAAACCTTTTCTTCATGTTCTCAAACACAGCGAGCCACACCCTATCAAGATGCACTGAAGAAACGTTGACTTTAATTCAATGTATTATGTCAACAGATTCCACATAACTGTATTAAGTTAGGGTTTTGGGGAACGCGAGGGTGCACAGGCTTTCGGGTAAATATTTTTGTTTAAAAACCTATTTAAAAACTCCTGTAATAAAACCAAGAAAAGTTATAAAAGTCCTGTTTGGTTTGTGTTAAAAAAAATTAAATGAAATAAAGAAAATGCAATAAAAGGGATAAAAGAGAGCAGCTGAAGCACAGAGCGTGTGCGGCGGGGTTAAAACCTGTACTCCTGCCCCCTCGAGGGGTTCTCCCCGGTAGAGTGTCCGAGGCTGTGTCTCACAACATCTGGTAAAAGTCCTGGTAAGTGGATTAAAACATCTGGCGAAAAGGACCAAGGTTGACTTTGTTTAAAATCGTCATGCAGGTAGAATTAGTGTGAAAAAATAATGGATAAATAAATACATAAAAGTCTTTATTGAAAGAAGTGCTTTAAAAATAAAATCAACCCAAATGTTCCAAGATAGCATAAAGTATAAAATATATAAAACATAATATATAGAACTATGAAATATAATATATAAGGTATAAAATATGTAAAATATAAAACAAATATGTAAAATGTAAAATAAAATATTTAAAATATAAAATACACACGGGTTAGTAGGCACACCGGGGAGGGGAAATATTCTAAAACAAAGTGAACCAAGTGTCCCTAAAAGTGTTAAACCCAGGCCGAGGTCTAGAGGGGGGGTGCAGGCGAGACATGGGACACGCCTCGGATGATGTTTAGAAATACTTTATTAAAGGGTTATTTCAGGGTGTTTCCCTGCGGGGGGCTCCAACATACATTTACAATTAAATGGAAAGTAATAACTAAAATATAAATACAATAATATAAGCAATGTTTGAATAGGAAACGGGGGGATTAATAATATATAAAAGGATAAAAGATATAACCTCATTAGGAACCTAATAAAATAAGAAAACATGCAATACACCGTGCAAGCATAGAACGAACTGTGACATGATAAATATAAATAATAAAAGATAAAATATAAGAAAAATATATAAAATGGTAGTAATAATAATAAACAATAAAATCCATGCATTTAAAATTCAAAGAGTCCAGATGAGGATTGTAAAATAATAGATATAAGGTAACACTTATATAAGGTGCACAAATGAACCATCAACTAGTTGTTAATTAACATGCATATTAGCAGTATATTGGCTCTTTATTAATCATTATAAAACACTTATTAATGCCTTATTCTACATGACCATATTCTACAAGTAATAAGCCATTAGTTGAGAGTTTTTCCTCAATAACCCTCTAATTAGTGCTGATTTATTGCAAGTAAGGAAGTTGTTGTACATGAATTTGGGTGTTAATATGCTCTGCTCAATATGGGCCTAATAAGGCAGTAGTCGTACCACAAGAATAATAATTCTCCCATAATAACACTTAACAAATATGATCTATTCTTATGTAACAAGACATGAAACTATAAGTGTTAATTAAGTTAAATAACTCCAAATTAAAGGTGGGGTAGGTACGTTTGAGAAACCAGCTCGAGTGCGCTAGAATTTGAAAATACACAGTCGGAAAAAATCTGCCACTTCCTTACAGAGCCCTCCTCCAAACACACACGAACGCGCACATGACCAATGAGGGCACGAGATAAGTTTGTCCACAGATGGAAGGCTGACAGGCAGGTAGGCCATCCAGTTATTTTAGCCGGGCCAGCCTCAGATGATTGGTCGTGCTTTTTACAGTACTACAGCTTCCACAGATGACATTTTATGGATTTTTGTCAAAAGCACTTAAGAGATATTATTGCTATCGGGATGTTAAGAGCATTCCATGGAATATAACAAAAAGTGTATCTCGAGCCGGTTTCTCAAACCTACCTACCCCACCTTTAAGTGAACGAGTGCAGGAGGAGAGGAGATTTATTGTCTGCCAGAGCAAGAGATTATTTCTGTTCAGTGAATTTGGACATTTCACTTCTGTCTGTAGTTCTTAACTATCATGAGAGGTGAAATGGCGCATGGAGGAGTTCAGCTTGACCGGGAAACCATCTCTTGTTCCATCTGTCTGGATCTACTGAAGGACCCGGTGACTATCCCCTGTGGACACAACTACTGCATGGACTGTATTAAACACCACTGGGATGGAGAGCTCATCCACAGCTGCCCTCAGTGTAGGAAGAGCTTCACACCGAGGCCTGTCCTGCTGAAAAACACATGTTAGCAGCTTTAGTGGAGGAGCTGAAGAAGACTGGACTCCAAGAAGCTCCTGCTGATCACTGCTATGCTGGAGCTGAAGATGTGTCCTGTGATGTCTGCACTGGGAGAAAACTGAAAGCCTTCAGGTCCTGTCTGCAGTGTGTGGCCTCTTACTGTGAGCAACACCTCCAGCCTCACTTTGAATCGGCTGCATTACAGAAAACACAAGCTGGTGGAGCCCTCCAAGAAGCTCAGAGAGAAACATGTGCTCTCGTCACGACGAGGTGATGAAGCTGTTCTGCCGCACTGATCAGCAGTCCATCTGTTATCTCTGCTCTTTGGACGAACACAAAGGCCACGACACAGTGTCAGCTGCAGCAGCAGAGAGGACTGAGAGGGAGAGAGAGCTGGAGGGAGTCGACTCAACATCCAGCAGAGAATCCAGGACAGAGAGAAGGAGGTTGAAGCTGCTTCAGCAGGATGCGGAGGCCATCAATGGCTCTGCTGATAAAGCAGTGGAGGACAGTGAGAAGATGTTCATTGAGCTGATCCGTCTCATGGAGAAAAGAAGAGCTGAAGTGAAGCATCAGATCAGATCTGAGCAGGAAAGTGAAGTGAGTCGAGACAAAGAGGTTCAGGAGAAACTGGAGCAGGAGCTCAGGGATCTGAAGAGAAGAGACGCTGAGCTGGAGCAGCTCTCACTCACAGAGGATCACAACCAGTTCCTGGAGAATTACTCTTCACTGCCAGCACTCAGTGCATCTACATACTCACCCAGACATCAACATCCGTCCTCTATACTTCTTTGAGGACGTTACAGTGGCCTGTCAGAAGTAAGAGATAGACTGCAGGACGTCCTGAGGGACAAGTGGACCAATATCTCACTGACGGGCACTGAAGTGGAGTTCTGCTGCTACAACCAAAGCTCAAAACCAGAGCTGAATTCTTAAAATATTCATGTGAAATCACTCTGGATCCAAAACACACCACACACAATACTGTTATTATCTGAGGGAACAGAAAAGCAACGTACATGAGTGAACTAAATTTTATCCTAGTCACCCAGACAGATTCACTTATTATAGTCAGGTCCTGAGCAGAGAGAGTCTGACTGGACGTTGTTACTGGAGGTTGAGCAGAGAGGGGGAAGAGTTGATGTAGCCGTCGCATACAAGAACATCAGCAGATCAGGGTGGTTTGGTAAATGTAGATTTGGGTACAATGACCAATCTTGGGCGCTAGGTTGGGATAAAATAGTTATTACTTTAGGTACAACAGAGGCAAAACCTCCGTCTCAGGTCCTCGGCTCTAGAGTGGGGTGTACCTGGATCACAGGGCAGGTATCCTGTCTTCTACAGCGTCTCTGAAACCATGACCCTCCTGCACCGAGTCCAGACCACCTTCACTCAGCCGCTATGCTGGATTTGGGTTTGACTCTTACAATCCCGGAAACACTGCTGAGTTCTGCAAACTCAAATAGACAGAAGTGAATCACTGGTTCCCGACATTTTCCTTGAGGGGGCCCTTTTCTATAATATAGTAAACTGACTAAGTGACTTGTTTTATGAATATTTTACGTTATGTTAAATGCATAACAACTCATAAACTGTACAATTATCTTAATAGTGAACGAAATATAACTGCAGGAAGTTTGTGTAAAACGAGAGGTGTTGATGAATTTTGTGTATATATTTCCTGTGATTATGGCACCAGAGATTATTTTCCAAATTATTTTGTGGTACTTTGAAAACAAATTTCTGTATTTTTTACTTCAAAAAGCATATGTGTCATGCCCTTACACTGTGAGAGTTTTTTTAAAGTGTATCTCAAAAGATAATTCAACTTTGAAAGTTAAAGGTAACCTATTCACCTGTAATGTCTTTACTCCCATGTGATCAACATTAAAATACACTTTTTACTCGAAACATTTTGTTTTCAGCCTGTTTTGTTGAAAAACTAACATTTATATTGTTTGAATACACTTTTGCTACATTATTGGACTTCATTACCTTTACAGCAGCGGTCTATGTATGTGTCTGTCAGGTATTTGGATGACTGAAACCAAGAGTTAGATTACCTTTAAGCAGAGATGGGGTCGTTACTAAAAAAAAGTAATATATTACATTACTTCGTTACTCTCTACATAAAGTAACTCGTTACTTTACTCGTTACTTTACTCGTTACTTTACTCGTTACTTTACTCGCAGGGCCGGCCTGCCCCTCCCTACAGGCAGATCACGCAGACTGCTAAAGTTTCAAATGTTCTCTTTAGTTCAGTTTCCATTGTCGCATAAGACTGATCCAGATAGCTCTGACCATGGCTGTCCTCTGTCTCCTGCTATCTGTATTTTGCGCAGTATATCTCTGAACGATGCGATGGTGATTCCACTGTGCAAATGGGCAACATTACCTCTACTATGAAGGATGCTACAAGCCTGTCCATCTCTGCGTTGGTTACGGTCCAGTCATTTTTGCTGCTTCGGAGTCGGCGGCGGCGCACTCACAACATCCTCACTCTGGGTTCGGGGGTCCTTAGCTATTAGCTTCACCTTAGCATGTGTTCTTGCAGGTGTTTGTTGAGGTTTGACGTGGTGTTTGCAGCAGTGGATAACAGCTTCTGGCCTGGACACAGTTTGCACCTCACCGTCACATTCCTGTCTATTCTTCGGACGAACTCAAAATAAATGGGCATACCTCCACCCCCTCGAAAGTTATCGCTGACTCTGCCATGTTTATGCAGCCTGCACGTGGAGATGTGGACGCGCAAGTCGCGCAGATTACGTACATATAAACCTGCGGCGGAAACCCTCTGTCTGTCAGTGTGATTATGACTGATTTTATAAAAGTAACG
This sequence comes from Trematomus bernacchii, assembly GCF_902827165.1. Classification (NCBI taxonomy): domain Eukaryota; kingdom Metazoa; phylum Chordata; class Actinopteri; order Perciformes; family Nototheniidae; genus Trematomus; species Trematomus bernacchii. The sequence goes on along the minus strand of NW_022987669.1, from coordinate 252,712 downwards.
AAGTAACGCGGTTGGTCGGGGCAATGTTAGTAACTGTAGTTGTGATACTGATTATAAAAGTAACGCGTTACACTACTTCCGTACCGACAAAAGTAATATATTACCAGTAACGCGTTACTTTGTAACACGTTACACACCCAACTCTGCCTTTAAGTAGAAAACAAGTCAGTCATTTTGATTCATGTGAAGTCATTTTCCAACTCTCTGATTCTGAGAAGAGTTTACCTCCTAAAAGCTGAATGGGCAGTTCTTTTACGACAAATGAGCGCTGTTGTAACGTGTGTTGGACACATGGAATCTTTTCAAACAATAAAAAGTTTTATTAGGAACAAAGTTTAGTGAATAACCCCCTCCCAATATTGTTTTATTACATTTTGCTTGCCTTTACCGCAGTTATCTATGAGTGTCTTGAGTTTTATTTGAATGTCTGAATAACAAACCGAGAGTTGGGTTGGGTTCCACCTAAGTACAGAACAACTCAGTCATTTATATTCCTGTGAAAGGTTAGATTATGGTCTGTTAATTATTATTCTACCTTTAGAGAGACGTGAGTTCTGTCCTTAACACGTGTTATACAGTATTACATGTGACTTGTATCTTACTCATATAATACCATTTTAAATAAGGAAAAAAATTCAGTTCTGCTCCTCTTCCAGGAATGTAGTAAAGCTTGATATAAAAAATAACACATTTGTCTGATGGGGCTTTACAAACTATAACATCATACAACACCCTCTGTCCTTAGACCACAAGTCAAACTCCCCAAAGAAACCACACAATTAACAAGAGTGCACCAGATGTCATGTGTAAATATTAAAGGAACATAATCAAATTCATTCGTATACCCACCCGTATAGGCCAGCGAAGAGATATAACCCCTAACCTGGTCCTGGTTTCTGCCCCTCGTCTCCTCCCAGCTGGACGTGCCCTCAAACACCTCCCTAGGGAGAGCCAGGTGGCCTCCTTACCTTCTGGTGCCCAAAACACCTCAACTGACTCCGCTCAAGGCAATAGTTGAGATGGTTTCCAAAACGGAGCAGCGGGTCTACTCCGGGTCCCTCCCCGGATGACTGCATTTCTCACCTTATCCCTAAAGAAGATGCCAGCAAGTCTCCGGAAGAACCCAATTCGGCCGCTTTGTATTTTCGGTCTTGTTCTTTCGGTCATGACCCATCCTTCATTCTAAGAACCATGGCCTCAGATTTGGAGGTACTGATCCTCATCCCAGCTGCTTCACACTCGGTGGCAAAGGTGCTGAAGGTCGCAGACCGATGAAGCATCAGTACCACATCATGGTCACTTCAATTTAAATCTGAAAAAGCGATGCAATCCTTAGCCCAAGGTTATGGAGGGCTTTGTAGGTGAGCAGGAGGTTTTGTAGTTGATCCACGATTTGAACAGGGAGCGAATCAGTTGGATGAGGATCGTGTGATGATCCGGGCTGCAGAGTTCTGATGATTTGAAGTTGAATCCTCATTGATCCTCCTCAATCTGAGTTTCGGCCGGACTCTCCTTTCCAGCACATTAGAGTAACTTTCCCTGGGAAGCTGAGTAATGTGATGCCTCTATAATTGGCACACAATCCTCTGATCCCCCTTTTTTTTTTAAATGTAACCACCACCCCGGTCTGCCACTCCTTCGGTACTGTTTCCGACTTCCACACAATATTGATGAGACCTGGCCTGTTTATTACCATGCACGCTACGGGGCGAAAGCGAAGATGTGCCGTCCCCCCCTGCACCTACAAGGTAACGGGAAACGCCAAGGCCTGCGCTCGGTAGTGGCCGCGAGCGTGGGCACATCCAAACCGGTTCCTGTTCATCAGGGACACCCTCTCTGGTCCGCAGACTCCTTTGTGACACAGGAGCCCAGCGGAGCGTCCTGCCGGCTACCGTGGAGGACGCCGCCAGTGGGGGCCACCGCCCGCCTTTGACGTCCGCTAACGACACCCCTATTCGCACCTATGGCACAAAGACAGTGGACCTGTGCTTCGAGGGTCAGCGGTTTAAGTGGGATTTCGTCACGGCTGACATCTCCTTCGCCCTCCTCGGCGCAGACTTCCTGTGCGCTCACGGACTGCTGGTGGATTGTCAAGAACAACCGCCATGGTGGACGCACTGACGTTTGCCTCGTTCACATGTACCCGCGGCGATGGCGTCACTCAGCGGGCTCTCCAGCTCACTCTCACAGGGCGACAAGTTTCAGCACCTTCTCAGTGAGTTTCTTCCGACTTGACGCAGCCCACCTTTTCCCGCTGCCACACCAACACGGGGTGGAGCACCACATTGACACTGAAGGCCCCCCAGTCTACGCTAGGGCCCGGCGGCTCAACCCTGACATGCTGGCAGTCGCCAAGTCGGAGTTCGTCAACATGGAGCATCTGGGCATCATCTGCCGCTCAGACAAGCCCTTGGGCTTTGCCGCTTCACATGGTCCCTAAATCAGCCGGTGGCTGGCCGACCGTGTGGTGACTACCGCCGCCTTAACGACGCCACTACGCCAGACCGCCTACCCGGTCCCTCACATCCAGGACTTCTCTGAACACCTGGCGGGCAAGCTGGTTTTCTCCAAGGTGGATCTGGTGCGGGGCTACCACCAGGTTCCGGTGCACCCCCTCGGACGTCCCCAAAACTGCGGTAATTACGCCGTTCGGGAGCTTTTCGAGTTCCTGCGTATGCCGTTTGGACTTAAGAACGCAGCTCAGTCCTTTCAGCGGCTGATGGATTCAGTGCTCAGAGACATTCCATTCATCTTCGTCTATTTAGACGACATCCTGTCGCCAGCTCCTCCTCCGAAGAGCACCAGGCACATCTCCGGGTCCTTTTCGCGAGGCTCGACCAACACAGCCTGATTATCAACCCGGCGAAGTGTCAGTTCGGGTTGTCCTCCATCCATTTCCTCGGGCACCTCAATCAGGCAAGGATGGGGCCGCTCTTTGTTCCCAAAGCCACGGAGGGAGAAGTTGGCGACAGTGTGTGTGAGGCTCCAGAGACGCCGTTGGTATGTTTCTCTTCTTCTCGTTGTTTATCGCGTTTTGCGTTCTTGATCTGTTGCCTTATTGTGTGAGAGTGCTGTTGCGCAATCAACGGCTTTTACGCAGCGTGGTTTGTGTGCGCTCCGTTTGTTTAGTGTATATTTTTAGACAGCGCAGATGGTGTTCACTGAGGTTTTCTGGGTTGCTTGGTTTCAAGTAGAGAAAGAGACTTTCTATTAATGATGTTTTGTAGAATAACTCACAATTTATCATTTGAATTATAATACCCTGAAAATGGAATGTGACTGAATTATATTATATTAGAAATAATGCAATGAGGCATACACAATGTTTGTGAGTTGGTTTGCATGTGTGCTAACATTTTGTTTGGCCTCTGTGTTTGAAGGTTTTCAACCTGATGAGAATCTGATGAAAAGTGTCTTATAAATAACTGCTGAGCAAAACTAAAGACAAAAAAAAGAATCTGAGTTGCCCAAGCGTCCCTCTGTTGCCCTCCAGCCTCTCAGGTTTGGGCAAAACACTGAATACAGGCCAAAACCCAGAAGAACTTGACACTTTCAAACAATCAAATATTAATTAGGAACAAAGTTCCTCTTCCAGGAATGTAGAAAAGCTTGATAACCCCCCTCCCAATATTGTTTTATTACATGTTATGCCTGACTGGTGTGAGCTGGCGGTCAAAGGTCCAAGGTACGGCTTTGCTAACTGCATGTTGTAAAGTACAGATAATACTCTGTACTCTGCCTCTAATAAAGCTCCTCTCCACTGATTCCTCACTCACTGCTGCAGGTGAACCAGAGCAGAGCACACATTGTTTCTGTTCAGGGAAAATATTTGACGGTCAATAACCAGAGAGGTGAAATGGCGCAGCGAGGAAATCACTCGACAAAGACATCATCTGCTGTTCGATCTGTCAGGATCTACTGAAGCACCGGCGTGACTATCCCCTGTGGACACAACTACTGCATGGACTGTATTAAACACCACTGGGATAGAGAGCTAATCCACGGCTGCCCTCAGTGTAGGAAGAGCTTCGCACCGAGGCCTGTCCTGACTGTAAAAACACCATGTTAGCAGCTTTAGTGGAGGAGCTGAAGAAGACTGGACTCCAAGAAGCTCCTGCTGATCACTGCTATGCTGGAGCTGAAGATGTGTCCTGTGATGTCTGCACTGGGAGGAAACTGAGAGCCTTCAGGTCCTGTCTGCAGTGTGTGGCCTCTTACTGTGAGACACACCTCCAGCCTCACTTTGAATCAGCTGCATTACAGAAACACAAGCTGGTGGAGCCCTCCAGAAGCTCCAGGAGAACATCTGCTCTCGTCACGACGAGGTGATGAAGATGTTCTGCCGCACTGATCAGCAGTCCATCTGTTACCTCTGCTCTTTGGACCAACATAAAGGCCACGACACGGTGTCAGCTGCAGCAGAGAGGACTGAGAGGCAGAGAGAGCTGGAGGGGGAGTCGACTCAACATCCAGCAGAGAATCCAGGACGGAGAGAAGGAGGTGAAGCTGCTTCAAGACGAGGTGGATTGAAATCAGACGCTCTGCTGATAAAGCAGTGGAGGACAGTGAAAAGATGTTCACTGAGCTGATGCATCTCCATGAAGAAGAGAAGCTCTGAAGGAAGCAGCAGGTCAGATCCCAGCAGGACAGGGAAGTGAGTCGAGTCAAAGAGCTTCAGGAGATGCTGGAGCTGGAGCTCAGGGATCTGAAGAGGAGAGACGCTGAGCTGGAGCAGCTCTCACTCACAGAGGGTCACACCCAGTTCTTTGGACAGCTACGCTTCACTGCCAGCACTCAGTGAATCTACAGAATCATTCCAGCCTCAACATCTGTCCTCTGTATTACTTTGAGGACATGACAGTGGCCCTGTCAGATGTCAGGGATAAACTACAGGACGTCCTGAGGGAGAAGTGGACTGAAGAGGATGTTTTTTACGGCCACACCAGAGCCAGAGAACCAGAGCTGAATTCTTAAAATATTCACGTGAAATCACTCGGGATCCAAACACAGCCAAACACACAGCTGTTATTATCTGAGGGGAACATAAGAGCTACAGTAAAGAGACAAACACAGCCCTATCCCCAGTCACCCGACAGATTCACTTTAAACGAGCAGGTCCTGAGCACGGAGGTCTAGACTGGTCGTTGTTACTGGGAGGTGGAGCGGAGGAGTGGAGGTCTTTCTATAGCCGTCGCTTACAAGGAAACCACCAGATCAGGGGGGTTGAATGATTCTAGCTTTGGACCAATGACACATCCTGGGCTTTAGAGCGTTACAAGAAGAAATATACATTCTGGTACAACAATGTCAAAACTCCTGTCCCAGGCCCTCGATCCGACAAAATCGGAGTTTACCTGGATCACAGTGCAGGTATTCTGTCCTTCTACAGCGTCACTGACACCATGACCCTCCTGCACCGAGTCCAGACCGCCTTCACTCAGCCGCTGCATGCTGGACTTTGGCTTTATTATTATTCTGGAGACACCGCTGAGTTCTGTAAACTCAAATATACAGAAGTGATTCACTGGGTTCTCAAACGTTTTCCTTGAGGAAGCCCTTGTTATCATTAAGTGAACTAACCACTGCTGGCTGATTGTTGTGGTGTTTCTTCAGCTGTCAATCAAACATGAGGGGCGGTACCTCTATCTGTAGTTGTTGTGTAAGTGTTTGACTTTCTTTAGCTGTGTGTTCAGCCATGGATGCTCTCACTGCTCATGGTGTTTCTCTGCAGGAACTCTTCTCTGTGTCCACATGTCGGAGGAAGATTTGTATTCATGTGTTTCTTTGCTGCTGTTTTTCCTCTTCCACTGCAGGGCTCTGGCAGAGAGGAAGCAGCAGACCTCCTTTATCCTGCACACTTTGTCCTCTTTGTGAGCATTTGTAAAGATGTCTATAACATGTGTTTGTTATTGTAGGTTTAATAGATCATAATCAATAAGGAGAGGATTCATGATGTTCTCTTACAGAGTGGAGATTGTGCTCGGACATTGATTGTGTGGATTAGTCAGCTGTGATTATGGGAACATCCATAAATCTTTTATTATTTCTGTATTACTGCAGATACTTATTATCATAACATTATTAGTAACGATATTTAGCAGTAAAATCAAAGAACGTTGTATAAATCAATAGCATATCTGCAGTTTGAAGCATTTAAAGGACAACCTTTGTGGACAGTAGTTGCTGTGTTTACCCAGCATGCTCTCTGTTTGTGTTTGTTTGTGGAAGGAAAAAAGACCCCCTCTCTTTTTGATCCATTTCTATAAAAACCTGTCTGAAAATTGAGCTGATCAGATTTTGGCCACTTTATGATGTCATAACGATGTTTTGTCTTGTGTAACCATTAGCCAATCAGCAACCAAGGTAACCCCCCCCCCCCATTATCACCTGAATCTCCTCCTAGAGCACCATTGTGTTCTTTGTAACCAAATCTCTCTCAGAGGGGCGTGGGGAGGGGCTCCTTATTTTCATCTAAAGTAACAGACAGAGAATCAGCACTTTGGAAACAGGGCTGAAACAGAGGGGATTATGGGTAATGCTGCAATGATCTGTTTGGTGTTTCAGCCAATCAGAGACAGGTTCTGTATATATCTGAGACCTGTGATATACTGTGGGGAAAGAGTATAATAGGGGACCTTTAACCAGTTAAGCCCGACGGCCTAGCCGGCGGGGGCAAAACGCAACCTCTTGCAAGAACAGCGTCTGAGGGCTTCTTAACATTTAACAAACTATGAATGTGTCATACCCACTTAACGGGAAAGAAACTCAGCTTTCAGACAATATTAACCATTTTTAGCTAAACGAAACACAAGGGTAATACCAAAGGCTCTGAATTAGCCCTGAGCGAAAAAAATGCTAACACACTTAGCACAGAACTCACGGTAAAATACCCTTATTACTTATCAGATCTGCACAAACAAGATATCGACTAGCAAGCTGAGATTCCACAGATTCCAGAAATATTAGTATCAGCGGCATAGGAAACAAACCCAGACATCACCAACACGTAGCTTTACGGAGAAAACACGGGACAATTGTCTTACCTTTGCTTTTGTTCTGATCAAAAGTTGTGTTTCAATGGCATTAAAACGATAAAAACGCTGTTGAAGGTTAATCCATAGGTTAATCCAATGTGTGTCACTTTGAAATGATTACTGATAATCCATCATTCCATGTCAACCTGTCCTCCTACAAAAAACGACCATATAGGCCGATTGTTCAAGCCCTTATTACGACCCAGAGACACGTTTTAAAGTGTATGTTGTTTCTTACACGACCACTAGAGGTGCTCTAGTGGTCGTGTAAGAAACAACATGCTTGATTGCAAACGCTCCGGAGGGACGTTTATTCACAAATACCCTCTCTGGAAAATCCTAAATTGTGGAATAGTTTGGCCATTAAAATGCTTTTGATTTGATTTCTAGCGAGAAGTGTATATTGTACTCTTAGAATCCACGTCCAGTCAATGTGTAGGATTTATAGTTTGATTCTGACTTTTCTACATCCAACTCACAGGTTTATCATTGCTTGAGAAAAAATATGATTAATTTACCCTTTTAGAAGAGAAGATATAGTCATTTGTTTCTGGGAATGTCATTTTGGAGCCTGAGACCTGAAAAAACAGGCTCAGGGCTTAACAGGTTAAATCTTATCAACATTCAGGATTAATAATTTAATCAATTTGACACTTTGTCCTGAATGTCACTAATTGATTTCTGTGCTCTATTTTATGAATAGTTTGTGTTATCAATGTTTGTTTATAGGAAAATTCAATAAAATGTTGGTTCATATAGTAATTGATGTCCTCAGAAGTCATTCCGTTAAAATGTGTTTTGAAATAATTAGTAATTTTCCAAAATGTGGAACTTGAAACCTTTGTTTTAAACATTTATAATATTTGTATATGAGATCATTTATAGAGGAGGGTCTTTCTTATCCATCTATGTTTTATTATAGATTAAAAGGTACATTATGTTTTATAAATAATGCTATATTTAAATAATTGAGTTGTTTATTTAATACATATATGGTTTCTTTACCTCTGGTCAAATGTATTATCCATCCATCCATCTTCTCCCGCTGATCCGTGGTCGGGTCGTGGAGGTATCAGTTCCAGCAGAGAGCCCCAAAGGTTCCTTTCCCCTCATCAACCAGCTCTGACTGGGGGTCCCAGGCGCTCACCAGGCCAGAGAAGAGATATAATCCCTCCACCTGTCCTAGGTCTACCCCTCGGTCTCCTCCCAGCTGGACGTGCCTGGAACACCTCCCTAGAGAGGCGCCCAGGTGGCATCCTTACTCGGTGCCCGAACCACCTCAACTGGCTCCCTTCGACGCGAAGGAGCCATTTGTTAATCAAATGTATTAACATAGTGAAAATAAAATGAACTTTATAAAACACACGTTTTCCCCAGAATCTTTAGGTACGTACAAATCAGAAGACTTCATTTATTGGGGTTTTATTTCTAAAAACATAAGAAGTTAGAGAAAAAACATTTAATGGAAAATAAAATAATTTTTTTTTAACATATTTTAATTTTTATATAAGAATAAAAAAATAAAATAAGAAATAAACAAGAAAGAAATGTATATAGGAAGTTAAAAATTAAATGTGCTTTAAAAATAAAATAAAAAATAAATGAGAAGTAAAAAATGTATATAAGAAGTGTAAGATTTAAACAACTCTCCTGTTATCTCCATCAGAAGAACCTTCTGGATCCGCTCCAGTCTGGTTTCAAGGCAGGTCACTCCACAGAAACTGCCCTCCTCGCTGTCTCTGAGGAACTGCACACGGCTAAAGCAGCCTCCCTCTCCTCTGTCATCATCCTGTTGGACCTGTCTGCTGCATTCAACACGGTGAACCATCAGATCCTCCTTCGCACTCTCCAAGAACTTGGAGTTTCAGGCTCTGCACTTTCCCTCCTCACCTCATACCTCAAAGACCTACAGGGTAACTTGGAGAGGGTCCGAGTCCGACCCTTGTCAATTAACTACAGGGGTCCCTCAGGGCTCTGTCCTTGGTCCCCTCCTCTTCTCTCTGTACACAACCTCGCTCGGATCGGTCATTAGCCCGCATGGTTTTTCATACCACTGCTACGCTGACGACAACCAATTCATTCTGTCTTTTCCCCGTTCAGAGACCCAGGTCGTCGCACGCATCTCTGCTTGTCTAGCTGACATCTCTAATTGGATGTCTGCTCACCACCTCAAGCTCAACCTTGACAATCAAATCAAATCAATCAAATCAAGTTTTATTTATCTAGCACATTTATAAACGATTTTGGTCGAGCCAAAGTGCTTGTACAATTAATAAAATACCCTACAGTAAAGACATTTTACAGCTAATACAACAGCACAGTTTGTTCAGAATATCAGTATGAGAAAAACGACACCCTCTGTCCTTAGACCCTCACATCGTACAAGGAAAAACTGAACTGCTTTTTCTTCCGGGAAAAGATTGTCCCACTCTTGACCTAACAATCAACATCGGCCCCTCTGTTGTTTCCCCGACTCAGACTGCAAGGAATCTGGGTGTGACCGTAGATAACAACCTGTCCTTCACTGCAAACATCGCTGCTACAACCCGCTGCTGCAGATACACGCTTGACAACATCAGGAGGATACGTCCCCTCCTGACCCAGAAAGCCACGCAACTTCTGGTCCAGGCTCTCGTCATCTCACGCCGAGACTACTGCAACTCCCTCCTGGCTGGTCTACCTGCATGTGCCATCAGACATCTGCAGCTCATCCAGAATGCAGCGGCTCGTCTGGTCTTCAACCTTCCTAAATGTTCCCACACCAAACCGCTCCTCCGCTCCCTTCACTGGCTTCCAGTAACTGCTAGAATCCACTCAAGACACTGGTATAGCGTACCATGCTGTGAATGGATCTGGGCCCTTCCTACATCCAGGACATGGTTAAAACTGTACACCCCAGCACGTGCACTCCGCTCTGCATCGGCCAAACGGCTCGCTGCACCCGCACTGCGAGGGGGACCCGAGTTCCCATCTGCAAAACACGTGGGTTTGCTATCCTGGCTCCAACATGGTGGAATGAGCTCCCCATTGACATCAGGACAGCAGAAAGCTTACACATCCCCGGCGCAGACTGAAAACTCATCTCTTTCGACTCCACTTCGAGCAATAGAATGACTAACAAAGAACTGCTAACAAAGCACTTATATACTAATAAGGACTGGTTTATCTAAAGCCAGTTGAGTAGCACTTGAAATGTTTTGGCTCTATGAAACCTGATGTACTTATATGATTCTGTTTTCTTCAAGTTTGTATCTTCCTGGTCGAATGCACTTATTGTAAGTCGCTTTGGATAAAAGCCTCAGCTAAATGCAATGTAATGTAATGTAATGTAATTTAATGTAAGATTAAATGTGCAAAACAAATGAATAATACAATTTAATGAAAATTATTATATTTATAAAAATCATCAGGAGTTATATATTTAAAAACGTGCACACATATATGTATATATATATATATATATTGTGTGTGTGGTGTGTGTGTGTGTGTGTGTGTGTGTGTGTGTGTAATTTGGTCCCTGCAGTAAATGGTTAAATCCTCATGCTTTTACTCTGAAAATCCAGGAGCCCTCTTGTTGTGTACTTCCGGTGTTTCCTGAATGTGGGCGAGGCTCAGAAACAGCTGCGAGTCTCTCTTCAGGTTTTTCTGATTTAACGACAATTTGGGATTTAAAAAGTCTTAAAGTACAGGAAAAATAAGAAGAGGATTAAACGCGTTCTGCCAGGGAGAGGAAAGGTGTTTATTCTCCACTTCCGGTGCAGGAAAACAGACGGTGAGTTCAGCCCGTTATTTCTTTGTCTGGTTTCTGCACTGCTGAGGACAACAGAAACACAGATACATGTGGGGCTTCAAGTCTCAAAGCTACATTATTTAATTTGATTTGATTGTATTTCAGGTATTTTTCTGAGTTACTCCCTTGTGTTTATTATGAGAAATGCATGTTATTCTTTTCTTATTATCTGCTGAAGTGAACATGTAAATATTAAAAGGTTTTATGACAGGTTAAGTCACTGGAATAATTTGGCTTCATGATACAAAAACAAACATCTTTTGAGTTATTTTTTAAAGTGACTTTAACAGTGAGAAATGCAAGTTTCCACTTATTTTTAAGCTGTTTTTATTAATATAGGAATACATATTTCTAGATATCGTCTGCGTCCCTGAAATCAATAAAGGTTCATCATCCTCCACTCAAGTGTCCTTCGTCATCTCCTTCCCTAAGTCCTCCTTTGTGCCCTTCATTTGTTTTCAGTCCTTTTTATATCCTTCTTAAAGTCCTTCCTTGTGTCCTTACTTAGTTCCTTTTTATGTCCTTGTTAGTGCTATTATTATTTAATTTTTAAAGCTGCAATATAGTGTGTGTGTGTGTGTGTGTGTGTGTGTGTGTGTGTGGTGTGTGTGTGTGGTGTGTGTGTGTGTGTGTGGTGTGTGTGTGTGGTGTGTGTGTGTGTGTGTGTGTGTGTGTGTGTGTGTGTGTGTGTGTGTGTGTGTGTGTGTGTGTGTGTGTGTGTGTGTGTGTGTGTGTGTGTGTGTGTGTGTGTGTGTGTGTGTCCTGTGACGCGTTTTCCTCCAACATCATCAGCTCCAACAGACTGCTGGTACTGCAAGGCATTCTGGGAAACGGGGGGGGGGGATTCCAACGAGACACATCTGAGGAGGGGGATTCAGTAAATGAATACATGTCATCCTGTTATAAAGCCCTGAAGGGAACAGGAAAATAATAATATATAAATATATACAAAACTATATGTGAATCATTCCTTCTCACGTTTGGAATATTAAAGGTAGGGTAGGTAAGTTAGAGAAACCGGCTCGAGATACACTTTTTGTTATATTCCATGGAATGCTCTTAACATCCCGATAGCAATGAATATCTGAAGTGCTTTGACAAAAAATCCATTAACAAATATCATCTGTGGAAGCTGTAGTACTGTAAAAAGCACGACCAATCATCTGAGCCGGCCCGGCTAAAATAACTGGATGGCCTACCTGCCTGTCAGCCTTCCATCTGTGCACAAACTTATCTCGTGCCCTCATTGGTCATGTGCACGTTCGTGTGTGTTGGAGGAGGGGCTCTGAAGGAAGTGGCAGATTTTTTCCGGTTGTGTATTTTCAAATTCTAGCGATCTCGAGCCGGTTTCTCAAACTTACCTACCCCACCTTTAAGTTCATTTGTGATTTCAAAATCTATACAAATAAATGAAATGACCTCTCCTCTCCTCTCCTCTCCTCTCCTCTCCTCTCCTCTCCTCTCCTCTCCTCTCCTCTCCTCTCTCCTCACTCCTCACTAAATGAACATTATTTTCCCACTTTTTATTATAATAATCTTGATTTTGTGATTATATAAAGTATACATATAAGACTTTTCCAAGAGCCCCTACATTATTAAAATCTGTCCCTTTGTTCAGGCGACTTTCTGAAGGTCATGACTACAGAGAAAAAGACTCTCCCCTACAGACTGAATCATCCGGAGTGATGTTTGGTATTTTTATACAAACTCATGCAAAGAGGAACTTCTATTTGGGGCATTTCTTCAGGAAGTTTATTTTGACTCCAGTGAATCTGTGGAGACGAGTTGCTCTGGTGAAGAGAATGAGACCGCTATTATATATGATATGAGTATTAAGTAACATTACAACACTCAGTGACCGTTAACGTTCAAACCACGAAGAGCATTCCTCAGTTCAAACAAAGGACACACACACACACACACACACACACACACACACACACACACACACACACACACACACACACACACACACACACACACACACACACACACACTGTAACAGAGGGTCTCTGTTTGCAGTCGCTGACCCACTTCCTTTATCCCTCGTTCCACAGAATGGTGTCAGATTTTATTTGAGGAAAACATTTCAGAGGTCAAATAAATGGTACATGTTTAAGAAGATATAAAGGATAACAACCATATGTTCTTTACCAATTATTGATGTGTGTATCATGGCTGCCAGTGTGCTTCATGTCTTTATGCTAAGCTAGGCTAACACTGCCCTTAATCTCTGATCCACATATAAAATAAAAACTCCCTCTGCAGGGAACACAGGGATGTTAGCCTTTGGAGACCATTGACATGCACTAAAACCTATAACACACTATGAGGAGAGGCAACACCACAGAACTACTTAAACCATGTGTTATAATGTGTGTGTGATACTGAGGATAGTGTTTGGTGAGTGTTGTGTACCTGCCTCAGGACTGCAGATGGGAATGTGCTATTAGCTCAAATCTGGCATCATTCATCTCCTCTCTTTTCTGAGATGAATGTATTTGTATGCACGGTGCTCTTTGAAATACATACATAACAATAGAAAGCAGAATAAGGCCTCTTTCATTAACTCAACATCTAAGAAACTGTTGCAGGATCTCAACATATTGAAGTTGGTAGAGTCTACACTTCTTAATCTTTTAATGTATTTTCCACGTTTGGGTCTGACTAACACCTGGATCCTCACGCAGTCACACAGATCTTGTGACTGCATGTTAGACTCCTCCGGCAGCTCGGGGGTTAACAGGAAACATGACCTCACCGCTAACCGTCTGTTCTTCTCCTTCTGCATACTTCTCAGGCTCCTGCTGCTGCTGCTGGAGGATGTGAGAGAAGCTCAACTGAAAACACGGAAACACTGAAGGAAAGCAGACGGTGTTTGTGCCGGACGTCTGAAGGTAAAACCCTCCTGCTGCGTGCGTTTATAAAACCTCACATGTATTATCTCATAGAGGCTTGTGTCCGTTACTCCCTCTGTGCTCTGACAGCTGATCTGAGGCTCTGGAGAGTTTAAGACGTCACAAACAAGGAGGAAGGAAACATTTTATTACCTTGTATCGTCTAAAAACCTGCTCCAATGCCTTTCCTTAAAATCTAATAAACTGTACTTCGTCATCACCTCACTGTACTTAGTTATAATATTGATCTTCTCTTGCCCCTCCTCTTATTTCCGTACACTCTGTTGTTGTTGACAACATCTGTGGAAAGATGTTGTATTGGATAAATGAGATGAATTCAAACTCAGTGTATTCTCTCCAAACCTGCGCTCATTCTCATTTCATTTGTGTGTGAAATTTCTAACATTTTCGTAACATGTATACGAGTACAGCCCATTTAAAATGTACCTAAATATAAACACAACTAGTGAGGCACACTGTTGCCTTCAATGACATGTTCTTCTATTATCATGAACACACACACACTGTTGCTAGCCTTATCTCAGTCTCTCACACACACACACACACACACACACACACACACACACACACACACACACCGTCCTGCTGACACACTCAGAGCACAAAATGTGGATTCCTCCGCCGCTGAAAATAGTCCCTAGCAAACTTTCCTCTTGTTTGTTGTAAAACCTTAAAGTGGACCTATCATGCTATATTATAATAATATAGTGTAGGACCATACCTATATAAGGCATATTTATACTTTTTTTTTTTCAAAATACCAAACAGATCATGCATTTTAGCCATGCCTCATTTTGCTCAATTTGACATTTTTTAGATCTGTTTTTGCAAGGGCTGATTCAGTGAGAACAGCACCATCTAGAGGCCTGGCATATGTACTACAACGTCTCCAGCGCTTTCGAGCGGCAATGGCCGTGGCTGTCTCCTCCTGATTGGTGGAGTTGGCCCAATAGCCGTAGCGCCACTGTCCTGACGTCAGGACAGTGTTCAAATCTGGATCAGTTTTTATCAGATCCGTTGCAGCCCCTTTTTTTAGAGATTTGGGTATGGAGGAAAATAGAGAGGGTTTGTGTTTTCTGACACTTGGTGAGTTCCCTGGAACACCGGGGACACATATTCATGTAGAAAAGACGTACAAAAGTGCATTTTGCATGATAGGTCCCCTTTAAATATGAGCTAACTGAGAGTTTATGTGTGTTTTTAAAGAACCACAGACAGAGTCGAGACGTTCGGGAGTGTTTAGAGACGAACTAAAACATTGTTAGTGTTTTAGTTTTGTTTTTTGACCCGGTTTTTGTGTTTCTGGTTTCTTTCACAGATCCACAGAAGACACTCGGCTGCAGACAAACATGTCTCTGTTCTTCTCTGGAGCTGTGACAAGTACGTCACACACACGCACGCACACGCACGCGCACACACACGCACACGCGCACACACACACACACTATTATGTTATCAACTCGGTAAAGAGGCAGCAAAAAAAACCTTACTAAAAAGAAAATGGATATATAACTCCAAACATTTGCTGTTGTGAATGTGCCTTGATGCTGTCTAGAAAGATTAGCTTCTTTTATTACATTATAATACATTATTATTGTATCACACACACACATTGTTCTGCTATACTTGTGAGGACCATGCTTTGAAAACAGCTGTGAGGACATTCTGGTGGAGAAATGCTGTAATGATCCTGAGGGCCGATGCCTCCTGTTGTTCAGCACGAATCCTCTTCTTAAAAGCACATTGCATATACATGCTGTCACACTACCTGTACACGTTAACCTGAAGTAGTGCATGTGTGTCGTACTCCCTCCTCTGTTTGTGTCTTCGCTGCCGTTTGGTTTTATGAATTATCTTGAAGACAGCAGAGACCTCTTAGAGTCACATTCCTGCAGAGGGTTATCACCAGAGAGAATTTACTCAAGAGGTGTCGGCCCTCAGGAACGCAAACTGATGGAAGACAAGACGTCTTTATTTAGAAACAAAACACACACACACACACACACACACACACACGTTGCATCAGCTGTGTGTAAACCTATCTCTCTTGGTATCTGCTCTCCAGGTTCACCGACTAAACGAAGGCTACGGGGTCACTCCTGTCAGAGGTAAAAAACATCTGCTTCTCTAACATGTACCGTGTATTCATTTACTTTAAGTGTTAAATATATAAATATGTGTTTAAAGGCTATTTTGCTAAAACAACTAATGAAGCACAGCAACTTCTTCCAGGTTTAAGTCAGAAAATAAAGTTGTTCTCGCTACCCAGCATGGAGACGTTTTGATATGGGAACCGAACCACAAACATAAAAAGACTATTTATAATATTTAATATCATTATTATTTAGAATAACACTCGTGCCGTATTCTGAACTCCAACACGATATCCAGTGTCCGATTATTACCCTGATTATATCGTATATGTAGCAGCGAAAGAAAACATACATTTTAAGTCGTAATAAAACTGCCGCCGAGGAAAAGCCAGAAAGCACCTTTTACTTTACCCAGGGAATTATTATCCAACGTCCAGGTGAGAAGGTCGTTTCCTTCAGTTTATCACTCTGGGTTCGAATAATCCAAAACCCAACATATATACAGAACAATGGGTTCGCCTGTGTTTCCCATGGTACACAACCATTTGCTCAAAAGGTAGCACTTATGCACCAGCACTTAGTATGGTGTTGCTTGTTGAAGTAAATAAGTCAGCACTGATCTTGTTGTCCTTAGTTTGAGTCTTTGTGGTTCAAAGCACTTTTTGTCGCTTTGGATAAAAGTGCAGCTGAATGTATTTGATAGCTGATGCTGATGGCGCGTTTCCACTACACGGCCTCGCTCGGCCTCGCTCGGTATGGCTGGGCCTCGTTAGGACTGGCTCACTTTATGGCGCATTTCCATTACAGTTTAGGAACTGGGGCAGTATCTATAGTAACGCAGTGTAGGCGGAGCCGTGACGTCATCTTCAATGAGAACCCCAGAAAAACAACACAGCCGTTAGCTGTTAGCACTCAGAGCTCACAGCTCCTCATATCTGTTCAGAAACTAGACAAAAGTTAAACAAGTACAAACCACAGACTGCCTGTGTCATGGTGAATACAGTCGCTGCTTTATTTATGTCTGTATAGGCCGTTGTTGTGAGTGTGGACGGTCGGAGCATATACTGCGTTAGCTTAGCCAATCTCCATTTAGAAAACACGCATTTTAAAAGGTGTTTCGCCTGCCGTCTGTCTGCAGACTTGACAAAGCATTAATTCATGGTTTTTACTAACCGGTATCAGTATGTTGTTACTTCGGCATCATTTAGAAACGTGTATTACAATTAAATCACGATCAAATATGTCCATCTTGTTGTAGTTGTAGCCCCCTTGCCAGCGATGCTCTCTCTAGTTTAGCATACTCAGCCCGACTCAGCCTCGTTGTCTCTGGCCCTAGACCCGCGATTTTATGAGGCCAGAAAAACTGTGAATTAGGACCCGCCGGCCGGTACTAGGCCAAGTGGAAACGCAACCAAAGACGGGCCGCTGACGTCACAGCCCTCTTAAACCGGGCTGCGGGCTGTAGTGGAAACGCGCCATAACGGACTTTCTTGTGCTCAGCCTGGACGTGTTTGTAGCGATTGTCTGCATAGGTTATAATGCTAGTTCATTCTAATTAAAGCTTCTTATGCTAAATGTGCAACATCTGCAGGTTAGCATCCGGCAGCTTCTATGTGCTGGAGACCCTACTCTACATGTCTAACATAACGTTGAGTTACTCAGCTGGAAGCTAGATTATTAACGGTCTCTCTTTTAATACGTCTCCTCAGCCTGGACGTGTCCCTGCTCTCTCCCGACTCCTCGTACGTTTGTTACTCGTCTCTGGACGGCGACCCGAGCTCCTGCCGCCGCTCGCCTCGCCTCCTCACCAACGGATACTACAGCGTGACGGAGGACAGCTTCTCCTGGGACGAGAAGGGGAACGTCTCTCTGACCCCCTGCAAGACCAGCGTCTCCTACAAGGAGAACCTCGTCAGGTGGGACAGAAAGTCAAAGTATTGTCAACCTTTCAGTTTGTGTGTACCGACAGAGAGATCGAAATACCGTTTCCCACAATCCAGAATACAATAACAAAGATATATATGTATATCCTATATGCACACATTAAGACATAAATAAATACACAACAATCTATATATACAAAATAACAGTCACTTCAATAACTTTGAGAAATGTACATTAGTGCAAAGACTGTCCATAGCAGAGAAACAGACCATTTACACACAAACCCATATAACACAATGTGATGATTAAATATGCAAATGAGACACGATGTAATGCTTACAGTTGGTTACATTTAGGAGAAATCTGCAGACACAGACAGACAGAGGAAAATAACCTCCTGAATGTGGATTTGAGGTGTTTTCTTTCCACTAGTCTGAAGGAAGTTATGTCAGGGAAGCAAAGTACTGACCAGTGCATGAAACAACATGAAGGGTCTTTCCAACAATGAGCTCATTCTCAGCAGCCAGACCTTGAAATACTTCAGTTAGGTCATTCCCACAAATACTTTGTTCCTGTACTTAAGCACATGTTTCTGGTATCAGTACTTTACTCCACTACTTATTTTTCTGACCACTTTTTACTTTGACTTCTTACATGTTGAACACAAATACCTGTACTTTCTACTTCTTACATGTTGAACTCAAATACCTGTACTTTCTACTTCTTACATGTTGAACACAAATACCTGTACTTTCTACTTCTTACATGTTGAACACAAATACCTGTACTTTCTACTTCTTACATGTTGAACACAAATACCTGTACTTTCTACTTCTTACATGTTGAACACAAATACCTGTACTTTCTACTTCTTACATGTTGAACACAAATACCTGTACTTTCTACTTCTTACATGTTGAACACAAATACCTGTACTTTCTACTTCTTACATGTTGAACACAAATACCTGTACTTTCTACTTCTTACATGTTGAACACAAATACCTGTACTTTCTACTTCTCACATGTTGAACCCAAATACCTGTACTTTCTACTTCTCACATTTTCCAAACAGGCTGGTTCCTTTAGTTTGAATGTGTGTTTGGTGGCGTGATCATTATTATTTAGAGTCATTGCGTGCCTATTGATTTGAACACGATCCGTGTATCCATCATTTCCTGGTCTTCTCTAAAGAAGAGGGACCAATGAAAACGTTGTCATGTTGCCGTTGTTCAGCATGGAAACATTCATTAGCTAACAATGACATTATTGTTCTATTAATATAAAGGGAGGTCAGGTACTCTTTAAAACAGCTGCTAGTTATGGGTACTTTTTACTGAAGTACATTTCAAAGCCCTCTTTACTTTTACTTGAGTAAAGAAGTTTAGTCAGTACTTCTACTTTCACCAGAGTATTTTTAAACACGAGTATCTGTACTTCTACTTCAGTAAAGGATGTGTGTACTTTTGCCCTCTCTGTTGATCATTGGTGCTCGAGTTCACTTCTTCTTCTTCTCTCAGGGTTTTCCGGCGGCGGCGGCGTCCTCGAGGCTCTCTGGCTCGCCTGCTGAGCGACGTGACGGAGAGCTGTCAGTCGTGGCTGGACGAGAAGGTCTTCAGAGGCGTCTTCGGTACCGCACAGAACCAGAACCAGAACCAGGAACAAGACCTGGACCTGGATATGGACCTGGATCTAGATCTGGATCTGGACCAGGCCCGGAGCAGCCGGGACGAGAAGACCTGGTTGAACAGCACCGAGCTGGAGGACAGCCGCAGCTTCACCTACGGTAACAGATCCAGGATTCACTGCTGAGATTTAAGATTGAAAGGTTCTCACAAATGAAAGATTAAAGTCTCCACGATGTAACATCCATCTTTTTATATGCAACACAAACTCTACTTTTACCAGATATCCATTTTAATTAGCACAAAAAGTTTGGTATTATTTTCTGAACTTCATCTATTTTAGTTTGAAATGTATAACTTCCTGTCCCCTGGTCTGGAGGTCAATGGTTACCAACATTAGCCACCTTTAGCTTAGCGGTGGTGACGTGAAGTCATGTGACCGTGCTGTAGTTCCTTTATAGCCCAACATTAGCCGCCTTTAGCTTAGCGGTGGTGACGTGACGTCATGTGACCGTGCTGTAGTTCCTTTATAGCCCAACATTAGCCACCTTTAGCTTAGCGGTGGTGACGTGAAGTCATGTGACCGTGCTGTAGTTCCTTTATAGCCCAACATTAGCCACCTTTAGCTTAGCGGTGGTGACGTGAAGTCATGTGACCGTGCTGTAGTTCCTTTATAGCCCAACATTAGCCTCCTTTAGCTTAGCGGTGGTGACGTGAAGTCATGTGACCGTGCTGTAGTTCCTTTATAGCCCAACATTAGCCACCTTTAGCTTAGCGGTGGTGACGTGAAGTCATGTGACCGTGCTGTAGTTCCTTTATAGCCCAACATTAGCCTCCTTTAGCTTAGCGGTGGTGACGTGAAGTCATGTGACCGTGCTGTAGTTCCTTTATAGCCCAACATTAGCCGCCTTTAGCTTAGCGGTGGTGACGGGAAGTCATGTGACCGTGCTGTAGTTCCTTTATAGCCCAACATTAGCCGCCTTTAGCTTAGCGGTGGTGACGGGCACGACTATATGCTGGATACTTTAACCTCCTCCTCATTTCTTCTTCTATATTGCATTAATAGTCTTGCACTGTGACCCACTGTTGAAAAGTGGTTTGCTACACTGAGCTCTATTGCACTTAAAATATATTTATACTTGTTTCTCTGTCTTTCAGACCACACTGAGATCCCGCCCCCCTCCTGAAAAAGTGGCCCCGCCCCCTAAGATTCTCATCCAGGAGGAGATTTGCTCTGAGATCTGTCAATCAAAGTTTACTCAATCACATGGCGGCCTCTCTGAAGTCCCGCCTCCTTCACCCTTCTACACCAATAGCTGCTGTCCGGCCTCACCTGAGCACACAGGTAACTGAAGCATTTCTAAATAACCCGAGTGCCAATAGCAAAAGTATTTTATCCTATTTTTTATTTTCTTGGCTTTTTAAATCACTAAATGTGGTTAAATGTCATTTTGTGTTTCTGTTGCACTTTATCTGAATGTTTTAATGTGTTTTAATTAAATTCCTTGAGTTATAATGTGCTTTATAAATAAACCTGCCTTGCCTTTCAACCTGTTATATTACTTTACAACCATTTCTTTCTATTCGATTAAAAAAAAAAATTAGGATAAAGAGAGTTTTGTTCTGTAAAAGTATTTCAAATATTATTAGAAATGACAAAAAATGTAATATTTAATCATTAATGTTTTTGTCTGTTTGTGTTTCAGGTTTAACGATGAAGGCCCTCCTCCTTTTCATCTTCACCCTCTTCCTCTTCACCGCTCTATACTCGGGGTAAATCTCTATTTCTCAGCATCATTTTTTATATTTTCAAATGCAAATCTGTGTAAAAACATACTTATTTATTTAAATATATATGTAGAAATCTTGAAATTGACAGCACTTAAGATTTTTAGTCTTAAAATCCAATATAATGGGCTGTTTTTTGGTTCAACAATAAAATGTGTTTTTTCTTTACTCTTGTCTCCCTGCAGGGGTCTTTTGTGGAGCGCCACCGTCACGTCTACTGTGTTCGTGATGATCACATCATTTATGCGTAAGTTGTTGAACAGATATTTTGCACGTAAATGAGACTTAAAGGTGGGGTAGGTAATTTTGGAGAAACCAGCTCGAGATCGCTAGAATTTGAAAATACACAGCCGGAGAAAACCTGCCACTTCCTCACAGAGCCCCTCCTCCAACACACACGAACGCGCACATGACCAATGAGGGCACCAGATAAGTTTGTGCACAGATGGAAGGCTGACAGGCAGGTAGGCCATCCAGTTATTTTAGCCGGGCCGGCTCAGATGATTGGTCGTGCTTTTTACAGTACTACGGCTTCCACAGATGACATTTTATAATGGATTTTTTGTCAAAGCACTTCAGATATTCATTGCTATCGGGATGTTAAGAGCAACTTACCTACCCCACCTTTAAAGGTAGGGTAGGTAAGTTTGAGAAACCGGCTCGAGATACACTTGTTGTTATATTCCATGGAATGCTCTTAACATCCAGATAGCAATGAATATCTGAAGTGCTTTGACAAAAAATCCATAAACAAATATCATCTGTGGAAGCCGTAGTACTGTAAAAAGCACGACCAATCATCTGAGCCGGCCCGGCTAAAGTAACTGGATGGCCTACCTGCCTGTCAGCCAGCATTACCCATAACCCCCTCTGTTTCAGCCCTGTTTCCAAAGGACTGATTCTCTGTCTGTTACTTTAGATGAAAATAAGGAGCCCCTCCCCACGCCCCTCTGAGAGAGATTTGGTTACAAAGAACTCAATGGTGCTCTAGGAGGAGATTCAGGAGATTCAGGTGATAAGGTGGGGGGGGGGGGGGGTTACCTTGGTTGCTGATTGGCTAATGCCAAAACATCGTTATGACATCATAAAGTGGCCAAAATCTGATCAGCTCATTTTCAGACAGGTTTTTATAAAAATGGATCAGGACAAAAAGAGAGAGAATCTTTGAGTCTCTTTCCACAGAGGGGACACGTGTTGATGAAGAAGAGACGTGAAGAAGAGGGGACACATGTTGATGAAGAAGAGACATGAAGAAGAGGGGACACATGTTGATGAAGAAGAGACATGAAGAAGAGGGGACACATGTTGATGTAGAAGAGACATGAAGAAGAGGGGACACATGTTGATGAAGAAGAGACATGAAGAAGAGGGGACACATGTTGATGTAAAAGAGACATGAAGAAGAGGGGACACATGTTGATGTAGAAGAGACATGAAGAAGAGGGGACACATGTTGATGTAGAAGAGGCATGAAGAAGAGGGGACACATGTTGATGAAGAAGAGACATGAAGAAGAGGGGACACATGTTGATGTAAAAGAGACATGAAGAAGAGGGGACACATGTTGATGTAGAAGAGACATGAAGAAGAGGGGACACATGTTGATGTAGAAGAGACATGAAGAAGAGGGGACACATGTTGATGAAGAAGAGACATGAAGAAGAGGGGACACATGTTGATGTAGAAGAGACATGAAGAAGAGGGGACACATGTTGATGAAGAAGAGACATGAAGAAGAGGGGACACATGTTGATGTAGAAGAGACATGAAGAAGAGGGGACACATGTTGATGTAGAGGAGACATGAAGAAGAGGGGACACATGTTGATGAAGAAGAGACATGAAGAAGAGGGGACACATGGTGATGTAGAAGAGACATGAAGAAGAGGGGACACATGTTGATGTAGAAGAGACATGAAGAAGAGGGGACACATGTTGATGAAGAAGAGACATGAAGAAGAGGGGACACATGTTGATGTAGAGGAGACATGAAGAAGAGGGGACACATGTTGATGAAGAAGAGACATGAAGAAGAGGGGACACATGGTGATGTAGAAGAGACATGAAGAAGAGGGGACACATGTTGATGTAGAAGAGACATGAAGAAGAGGGGACACATGTTGATGAAGAAGAGACATGAAGAAGAGGGGACACATGTTGATGTAGAAGAGACATGAAGAAGAGGGGACACATGTTGATGTAGAAGAGACATGAAGAAGAGGGGACACATGTTGATGTAGAAGAGACATGAAGAAGAGGGGACACATGTTGATGAAGAAGAGACATGAAGAAGAGGGGACACATGTTGATGTAGAGGAGACATGAAGAAGAGGGGACACATGTTGATGAAGAAGAGACATGAAGAAGAGGGGACACATGGTGATGTAGAAGAGACATGAAGAAGAGGGGACACATGTTGATGTAGAAGAGACATGAAGAAGAGGGGACACATGTTGATGAAGAAGAGACATGAAGAAGAGGGGACACATGTTGATGTAGAAGAGACATGAAGAAGAGGGGACACATGTTGATGTAGAAGAGACATGAAGAAGAGGGGACACATGTTGATGAAGAAGAGACATGAAGAAGAGGGGGACACATGTTGATGTAGAAGAGACATGAAGAAGAGGGGACACATGTTGATGTAGAAGAGACATGAAGGAGAGGGGACACATGTTGATGTAGAAGAGACATGAGGAAGAGGGGACACATGTTGATGTAGAAGAGACATGAAGAAGAGGGGACACATGTTGATGTAGAAGAGACATGAAGAAGAGGGGACACATGTTGATGAAGAAGAGACATGAAGAAGAGGGGACACATGGTGATGTAGAAGAGACATGAAGAAGAGGGGACACATGTTGATGTAGAAGAGACATGAAGAAGAGGGGACACATGTTGATGAAGAAGAGACATGAAGAAGAGGGGACACATGTTGATGTAGAAGAGACATGAAGAAGAGGGGACACATGTTGATGTAGAAGAGACATGAAGAAGAGGGGACACATGTTGATGTAGAAGAGACATGAGGAAGAGGGGACACATGTTGATGTAGAAGAGACATGAAGAAGAGGGGACACATGTTGATGAAGAAGAGACATGAAGAAGAGGGGACACATGTTGATGAAGAAGAGACATGAAGAAGAGGGGACACATGTTGATGAAGAAGAGACATGGAGAAGAGGGGACACATGTTGATGTAGAAGAGACATGAGGAAGTGTATAAAGCATAATATGTTACCTGTATCAGAGTATTTTCACGTTAGAAAATATGTGTTAAAATATGTTTTTCTTTCAGTTTTGACAAAATCGGGTCCGCTGGGCGAGTGGAGGAGGGCGAAGACGGAGGTGAGTCTGAAATGAAATACATTTTCTTTAATTATGTCGACTGGCCGCGTGGAAATAACAACAACTAATTGAATTCTGTTTTTCAGGACATCACATCAAGAAACGAGTAAAGCAGCGTCCGTTCCTCTGCGATGTGAAACTGGAAGAAAGGTGTAGAAATATATTTAACATTTCACCGTCTGCATGTTCGCTTAACGTGAGCTCCGGAAAACATTTCACAGCAAACACGCTGAAGCTCTGACTGATAATGAAAACGTTTTGAAAGTAGAAACTTGAAAGAAGTGTCAAGAAAAAGGGTTAAACTTAAAATAAATCGAACGCTTTTTATACATTCAACCATTGAATCAAATGCAAAACGTGCGGGACGTTTGTTACGATTTTTCCTGATGGCTTTTTTAAAGTTTCCTGCGATTTAAAAAAAAGAAATTGAACAGGAAATGAGTTTAAAAGCCGTGTTTGTTGCTATAAATCTGAAGGAGCTCATTTACAAGGTGACACATAAATATATATTGAATATAAAAAAACATACCTGATGTATTTTTGAAATACTGTAAGTGTATCTATCATTGATGACGATGTGAACTTGGCTTTTTTGAGATGTCCAAAGTGAACAAATTCAGCTGACGCCTCACTTCTTTTCAAAATATTTTTTATTAAAGAAAAACTAAAAACGCACATCTGAAAATCTACCTGGAAGAAAAAGTGCTTTTTGAAAGAGTTTTATTCCAAAATCAAGAGATACACATTCAAAGCTAAATATATTGAAAAAAAGAAAATTCATGTTAGTCCTTTTACATCAAAGCTCAGATTCCATTTTGAATTTCTGATTTCCTAGAAAGATTTCTGAAAAAGTGGTTTTCTGCAATATCTTTGAGTTATTCAGTTCCTCCTGAGTGCTATTATATATATATATATATATATATATATATATATATATATATATATATATATATATATATCAGATAGCCCAGGTATATATATATATATATATATATATATATATATACCTGGGCTATCTGATACCAGGTATATATATATATATATATATATATATATATATATATATATATATATATATATATATATATATATATATATCAGATAGCCCAGGTAACCCAGAAATGGAAGAGCTTGCTGAAACAACAAGAACAGCTTAACCAGCTGACACAGGGTCTACTAGCTTTACAGACCCCTAAGCCCCCTGCTACACTGCAACGCCCAGCCCATGTTATATGTAGACGTTGTCAGAAGCCAGGTCATTATGCCAGGGAGTGTGGTAATGGTCAGGTTGAGTCACAGGGACAGCAGTTGAGGGCCCCATTGTCCACCACAGCAACCTCTGTGGCACAGGAGGCGGGAAACAGTTTGTAAAATGCAGCATGATAAAGATATGTTTAGTTTGAGCAGATTCATTCATACTGATTGTTAAAACTCATCGAAAGTAAACTTGATTGAAACCGTCAGAGGATTAAATAAATCCACTTATGTGTGCAGCTTTAACAGTAAAAGACCTCGTGAATTTCTGTATTTTAAATATGAAATAATCAAGTTTTGGTGCGAAACTCTTCTGCTGATAAGTGCCTTTTAATATCAGCCAGCAGTGCAGAACATATTACAGGGAAGAATTAAAGAGGCCATATTCTGCTCATAGTAGTATTTAGTGCCTCTACTGCGACTCTCTGTTGTGATTGGTCAACCAGCTTAGAGATGTCCCGCCCCTTAACCTATCACGTACAATGTGTTGGAGAGCCAATAGGAGTGCAAGTATTCCATAGTGATGTCACTTTGTTCCGGAAGAAAACGATTTTTTTTTCTATAGGGAACACAGGGATTTTGGCCTTTGCAGACCGTTTACATGCACTAAAACCTATAGAAGACACTGTGACAGGTGGGAAGGAAACCCCAAAAAGCAGAGTAGGGCCCCTTTAAAAGCTACATTGCTGCTAAAAACATGAAACAGTGTTAAAATAAAGATGACTGTTTGATTTATCCTGGAGTCTAGGGACAGTTTTAAGATCTCTAAACTAAAAATATGTTGTAAATTTAACAAATAATAGTTGGGATGAAAATGAAAATACTCAAGTAAAGTACCTCAAAATCATACTGAAGTACAGCACTTGAGTAAATGTACATTCCACCGCTGGCCATGTTGAATACTTTTAAAAAATAATCACGTGGCCTCGCTCTGGAGGAAAACAAGAATAGGTGTGTTCAGCGGGAAAAGAAGTGCGGCTATTAAATGTAAAGAAAAACAAAGTACGGTAGCTTTATAAGGTTTCGACTTTATAAAGCTTATTTTTATTCAATTTTAAATCATGTTTGGACCTCAAAGTATGCCAAGAGTTTGTCTTTCGAAGAATCTAAATGTTTAAAATGTCTTTGAATGAATGGGAAACATTTGATATTTAGTTGTAACAGTCTGATAATCCCGCCAAGTCAAATAGGAGTTACTAGATTGTTAATATCGTTGTATTTTACGTTCTGTTACACAAAGGTATTCATATTTAGGACTACATTTAATAATGCTGGTGTGACTGGTTGTTTAATGGTCTTTTTATTCAGTGTAAATCTAGAATAATGTGTGTTTTATTAACGCAAAGTGCCAAATGTGTAGAAATACGACGAGTGGGTAAATCAAATTTAACAAAAATCAATCTTTATTAGTGATATTTGTGATACTGCTCTGCGTTGTTTGGCATTTTAAAGCTGCAATTATGAATAGTTTGTATTAGAATGCACTGTGTAATGACCCCCTGCTGCTTAAAGAATATTTTAAGCTATACCTTTTGGGGGGTTCATTGTTGATAATATGACCTGGAAGTGTTTTTTAGGAGTGGTGGAGCCCAAAAAACGAGATAAAAATTGGACTTAAATTCATCAAATGGACACAAAGGTCGCTCGGAAATAATGTAACATGCAATGCTTGCTCAGCTTCCCTCTGGTGGTTGGAAGCATTTTGACGCAGCTTTAAATGACCAATGTTAAATGTGTTTTTTTATATAATAGACTTTTACGATGTGGTGTCAAATATTGAATTTACTGCAAAAGCCTTTCTGTGACAAAAACTCATTTACCGTAATATGATTTTTCTGGATGAATCAAACCTTAAGATAAGCTCTGATGTGTGACATCTATTGTTCATTGTGTTATAAATATATATTTCATTGTTTCTTTCCATTGACTGCACTTTTTTCCAAAAGGTGGAAATGTTATATTCTGCTTGAGAAGGCACTTATTATATCTGTTTTATTTCATTGTTTGAATGTTATACAAGTCAGAAAACTGTAAAAACAACTTTAAACGAGGCGCAAACTAGATATTACATTAAAATAAAGGCATTTAAGTGATAAATGTGCATTAAAATCAGTAAATACTCTAGATTTAGGACTGATTTCTATGAGTAGTAGTGGCCCTTGTCGGCCTGTTGATGGCGCTGCGTTTTAAGGTTTCATTTTCACAGTATTTTGAAAATTGTCTGATATTTTCCAGTTAACCTGGAAATGTTCCGTTTTACAGTATGTGAATTTAAATGATGTTTATCATCCATTTAATCCTGTTACAAATAAATAAATAAGGCGTAAAGACAGATTTCCATTGTGGTCCTTTTATTTGTTCATAAAGAAATATTGAATTCGTCTAAATTGTTGTTAATTTTATGTAAAATGTTTGCTGATTCCAAAATAGGACTAACACAGTTAACCTTCACCTGAAGTCGAATTGGTAAACTCACCATTTCAATCATATGTTTCACAGAATGATGGTAAGAATTACCTTTAAAGAGTCCTCTCCTGCTGATGTTCAGGTGTATATCAGTATGTAGTGTCTCTACTTTAAAGAGTCCTCTCCTGCTGATGTTCAGGTGTATATCAGTAAGTAGTGTCTCTACTTTAAAGAGTCCTCTCCTGCTGATGTTCAGGTGTATATCAGTATGTAGTGTCTCTACTTTAAAGAGTCCTCTCCTGCTGATGTTCAGGTGTATATCAGTAAGTAGTGTCTCTACTTTAAAGAGTCCTCTCCTGCTGATGTTCAGGTGTATATCAGTATGTAGTGTCTCTACTTTAAAGAGTCCTCTCCTGCTGATGTTCAGGTGTATATCAGTATGTAGTGTCTCTACTTTAAAGAGTCCTCTCCTGCTGATGTTCAGGTGTATATCAGTATGTAGTGTCTCTACTTTAAAGAGTCCTCTCCTGCTGATGTTCAGGTGTGTATCAGTATGTAGTGTCTCTACTTTAAAGAGTGCTCTCCTGCTGATGTTCAGGTGTATATCAGTATGTAGTGTCTCTACTTTAAAGAGTCCTCTCCTGCTGATGTTCAGGTGTATCAGTATGTAGTGTCTCTACTTTAAAGAGTCCTCTCCTGCTGATGTTCAGGTGTATATCAGTATGTAGTGTCTCTACTTTAAAGAGTCCTCTCCTGCTGATGTTCAGGTGTATATCAGTATGTAGTGTCTCTACTTTAAAGAGTCCTCTCCTGCTGATGTTCAGGTGTATATCAGTATGTAGTGTCTCTACTTTAAAGAGTCCTCTCCTGCTGATGTTCAGGTGTATATCAGTATGTAGTGTCTCTACTTTAAAGAGTCCTCTCCTGCTGATGTTCAGGTGTATATCAGTATGTAGTGTCTCTACTTTAAAGAGTCCTCTCCTGCTGATGTTCAGGTGTATATCAGTATGTAGTGTCTCTACTTTAAAGAGTCCTCTCCTGCTGATGTTCAGGTGTATATCAGTATGTAGTGTCTCTACTTTAAAGAGTCCTCTCCTGCTGATGTTCAGGTGTATATCAGTATGTAGTGTCTCTACTTTAAAGAGTCCTCTCCTGCTGATGTTCAGGTGTATATCAGTATGTAGTGTCTCTACTTTAAAGAGTCCTCTAATATTTTTAAGATTTCCCAAAAAAAGTGATGATTATTGTTCATGAATCTTTGTGAGACTCTTTTTTTTATTATTAGAAAATGACATGAGAATTATAATAAAACACATCTAGAATCAGTTCTGTTTCCTCAACATTTCAACAACTCTCAATGTAATAAAGTAGATTTATTTTTCCAACATGATTGAATAATTTAAATTCATAACATAAAACAGATGGTGGATTCAAGCAGAAACTCTTAATGCTATTAAAGTTTATATTTGTTTTGAGTTTCTCAGTCTGGGGAAACCTTTTATTTTTTCTCTCAGGATGTTGTTCTTAAAATAACACGTTGAACTTTACCGCCCTTGCTTAAAGGGGACCTATCATGCAAAATGCACTTTTGTACGTCTTTTATACATGAATCTGTGTCCCCGGTGTTCCAGGGAACTCACCAAGTGTCAGAAAACACAACCCTCTCTATTTTCCTCCATACCCAAATGGATCTGATCAAAACTGATCCAGATTTGAACACTGTCCTGACGTCAGGACGGTGGCGCTACGGCTATTGGGCCAACTCCACCAATCAGGAGGAGACAGCCACGGACATTGCCGTTCGAAAGCGCTGGAGACGCTGTAGTACATATGCCAGGCCTGTAGATGGTGCTGTTCTCACAGAATCAGCCCTTGCTAAAACAGGGGTAAAAAAGTGCAAATTGAGCAAAATGATGCATGGCTAAAATGCATGATCTGTTTGGTATTTTGAAAAAAATAAAGTATAAATATGCCTTATATAGGTATGGTCCTACACTATATTATTATAATATAGCATGATAGGTCCACTTTAAATATCCCCCGTGCAAAGGATTGTGGGTAAGAAAAGCCAGAAAGCATGCTGCCAGATCCAGTGCCTGGATACGGGTCCAGGTTCCTGCCGTGCGGACTGAGGCTGGAAAAAGGAGTCTGTTTTTATGATGGTCCTTGGTCTTGGAATGACCTTCAATCACGCCTCAAACTGAGGGCACTTGTCACTATAGCCTGTTTTAAATTGAAGTTGTCTGAAGTCCTTGTAGTAGTAAGTAGTGCACCTTTCTTACTGTCCCAAATGTGCACAATGTAGTGACTGCTTTTCGTCAGCATTGTAAATGAGATTTTATCTCAATGCTTTTATCTGGTTAAATAAAGGTTAAATAAATACTTAAGTCATTATACTTTTTTAATTTGCTGAGTGAGGGTCGATTCACTCCGGGGCCGTAGTTTGGACACCTCTGGATTGCACACATGATATATCTTTGTCCAGAATACTAAATGTTCCTCTCTTGTTCGTCCCTTCTCCATCACTGTAGTGTTTCCTCGAACCTCTTCTCTGCGGATAAAGGTTGTCATGATTTAAAATAATCTTGTAAATCCCCTTTGAATGGTGCTATGGATTACACACACGATATCTTGTCCAGAATACGACGTGTTCCTCTCTTTTTTGGCCTGCGTACCTCTTCTCTGCGGGACCATCTAATGGCGCGTTTCCACTACAGCGCGGAGCACGGTTTAAGAGGGCTGTGACGTCAGCGGCCCGTCTTTGGTTGCGTTTCCACTTGGCCTAGTACCGGCCGGCGGGTCCTAATTCACAGTTTTTCTGGCCTCATAAAATCGTGGGTCTAGGGCCAGAGACAACGAGGCTGAGTCGGGCTGAGTATGCTAAACTAGAGAGAGGAGCGCTGGCAAGGGGGCTACAACTACAACAAGATGGACATATTTGACCGTGATTTAATTGTAATACACGTTTCAAAATGATGCCGAAGTAACAACATACTGATACCGGTTAGTAAAAACCATGAATTAATGCTTTGTCAAGTCTGCAGACAGACGGCAGGTGAAAAACCTTTTAAAATGCGTGTTTTCTAAATGGAGATTGGCTAAGCTAACGCAGTATATGCTCCGACCGTCCACACTCACAACAACGGCCTATACAGACATAAATAAAGCAGCGACTGTATTCACCATGACACAGACAGTCTGTGGTTTGTACTTGTTTAACTTTTGTCTAGTTTCTGAACAGATATGAGGAGCTGTGAGCTCTGAGGGCTAACAGCTAACGGCTGTGTTGTTTTTCTGGGGTTCTCATTGAAGATGACGTCACGGCTCCGCCTACACTGCGTTACTATAGATACTGCCCCAGTTCCTAAACTGTAATGGAAATGCGCCATAAAGTGAGCCAGGCCTAACGAGGCCTAGCCATACCGAGCGAGGCCGAGCGAGGCCGTGTAGTGGAAACGCGGCATAATGGGACCTTATTTCCGAAAAGAGAGTTTGAAAGTTTATGTCAATTAAAACAACATGTTGTCCCCGTGTTCCTCTCTTTTTCGTGCCTTTTCCAACACTATAGTGTTTCTGCAAACCTCTTCTCCACGGATGAGTTCATGGGACATTATTTAATCTTTTGCTATGGATTACACACCTGATATCTGTCAATATAAAAGAAAATGTTGTCCCCGTGTTCCTCTCTCTTTCGTCCCTTCTCCATCACTGTAGTGTTTCCTCGAACATCTTCTCGGCGGCTAAAATCATGGGACCTTATTTCCAAAAAGAGAGTTTGAAAGTTAATGGTTGTCAATAATCTTTCCAATCCCGTTTGAATTGTGTTATGGATTACACACATGATATATTTTTCCAGAATACGACGTGTTCCTCAAGTTTTCGTCCCTTCTCCATCACGGTAGCGTTTCCTCGAACCTCTTCTCGGTGACGTGTTCGTTGACGTGTTCGGTGACGTGTTCGTTGACGTGTTCGTTGACGTGTTCGTTGACGTGTCTCCTCAAATGGCTCCCGGAGATGAACGTCTTCCCGCAGAAGGAACACCTGAACTGTTTGCAGTCGGTGTGCACGCTCATGTGGACCTTCAGCGACCCGGACTGAGCGAATCGTTTCCCGCAGTGAGCGCAGCCGTATCGTTTCTCTCCTGTGTGGACGCTCTGATGCCGCTTCAGGTTGCTGGAGTCGGAGAAACGCGTCCCGCAGAGCGAGCAGACGAACGGTTTCTCACCTGCAGGAGGAAACATCACAGATTAAAGGTCACCTATTATGTAAAATCCTAGTCTTCATGTCTCTTCTACATCAACATGTGTCCCCTCTTCTTCATGTCTCTTCTACATCAACATGTGTCCCCTCTTCTTCATGTCTCTTCTACATCAACATGTGTCCCCTCTTCTTCATGTCTCTTCTACATCAACATGTGTCCCCTCTTCTTCATGTCTCTTCTACATCAACATGTGTCCCCTCTTCTTCATGTCTCTTCTACATCAACATGTGTACCCCTCTTCTTCATGTCTCTTCTACATCAACATGTGTCCCCTCTTCTTCATGTCTCTTCTACATCAACATGTGTCCCCTCTTCTTCACTGTCTCTTCTACATCAACATGTGTCCCCTCTTCTTCACTGTCTCTTCTACACTCAACATGTGTCCCCTCTTTCTTACATGTCTCTTCTACATCAACATGTGTCCCCTTTTCTTCATGTCTCTTCTACATCAACCATATGTCCCCTTTTCTTCATGTCTCTTCTACATCACCATGTGTCCCCTCTTCTTCATGTCTCTTCTACATCAAAGTGTCCCCTCTTCTTCATGTCTCTTCTACATCAACATGTGTCCCCCCTTCTTCATGTCTCTTCTACATCAACATGTTGTCCCCTCTTCTTCATGTCTCTTCTACATCAACATGTGTCCCCTCTTCTTCATGTCTCTTCTACATCAACATGTGTCCCCTTTCTTCATGTCTCTTCTACATCAACATGTGTCCCCTCTTCTTCATGTCTCTCTAACATCACATGTGTCCCCTCTTCTTCATGTCTCTTCTACATCAACATGTGTCCCCTTTCTTCATGTCTCTTCTACATCAACATGTGTCCCCTCTTCTTCATGTCTCTTCTACATCAACATGTGTCCCCCTCTTCTTCATGTCTCTTCTACATCAACATGTGTCCCCCTTCTTCATGTCTCTTCTACATCAACATGTGTCCCCTCTTCTTATGTCTCTTCTTCATCAACATGTGGTCCCCTCTTCTTCCTGTCTCTTCTTCATCAACATGTGTCCCTCTTCTTCATGTCTCTTCTACATCAACATGTGTCCCTCTTCTTCATGTCTCTTTCTACATCAACATGTGTCCCCTCTTCTTCATGTCTCTTCTACATCAACATGTGTCCCCTCTTCTCATGTCTCTTCTACATCACATGTGTCCCCTCTCTTCATGTCTCTTCTCATCAACATGTGTCCCCTTTCTTCCTGTCTCTTCTACATCAACATGTGTCCCCTCTTCGCCATGTCTCTTCTACATCAACATGTGTCCCCTCTTCTCATGTCTCTTCTACATCAACATGTGTCCCACCTCTTCTTCATGTCTACCTAGCTTCATCAACATGTGTCCCCTCTTCTTCATGTCTCTTCTACATCAACATGTGTCCCCTCTTCTTCCATGTCTCTTCTACATCAAACATGTGTCCCCTCTTCTCCATGTCTCTTCTACATCAACATGTGTCCCTCTTCTCCAGTCTCTTCTACATCAAACATGTTGTGTCCCTCTCTCATGTCTTCCATGTCTCTTACTTCATCAACATGTGTCCCCTCTTCTTCCATGGGTCTCTCTCATCAAACATGTGTCCCCTTCTCTCGTCCATTGTCTCTTCCTACAATCACATGTGGTTCCCACCTCTCTTTCCATGTCTCTTCTACATCAACATGTGTCCCTCTTCTTCACTGTCTCTTCTACATCAACATGTGTCCCCTCTTCTTCATGTCTCTTCTTACATCAACATGTGTCCCCTCTTCTTCAGGTCTCTTCTACATCAACATGTGTCCCCATCTTCTTCCATGTCTCTTCTACATCAACATGTGTCCCCTCTTCTTCATGTCTCTTCTACATCAACATGTGTCCCCTCTTCTTCATGTCTCTTCTACATCAACATTGTGTCCCCTCTTCTTCATGTCTCTTCTCCATCAACATGTGTCCCCTCTTCTTCATGTCTCTTCTACATCAACATGTGTCCCCTCTCTTGCATTCATGTCTCTTCTACATCAACATGTGTCCCCTCTATGTCTCTCTACCTTCAACATGTGTACCCTTCCTTTTCATGTCTCTTCTACCATCAACATGTGTCCCCCTCTTCTTCATGTCTCTTCTTCATCAACATGTGTCCCCTCTTCTTCATGTCTCTTCTAATCAACATGTGTCCCCTCTTCTCCATTGTCTCTTCTACATCAACAATGTGTCCCCTCTTCTTCATGTCCTTCTACATCAACATGTGTCCCCTCTTCTTCATGTCTCTTCTACATCAAACATGTGTCCCCTCTGTGGAAAGAGACTCTGAAAGTTCAGGAACAAAGATCCTCTCTCTTTTTGTCCTGATCCATTTCTATAAAAAACCTGTCTGAAAAATGAGCTGATCAGATTTTGGCCACTTATGATGTCATAACGATGTTTTGTCTTGTTGTAACCATTAGCCAATCACCAACCAAGGTAACCCCCCCCCCCCCCCCATGCATTCTTTGCCTAACTCATTATTTTCTCTAGACAGCAGCTGATTTTAAGTTGCTACGACAACCCCCTCACCTGTGTGGACCCTCAGGTGAGTCTTCAGGTTCTTCAGGCAGGCCATAGTCTTCCCACAGAAAGTGCAGAAGAACTGTTTCCCCTGCTGGCCGTTTCCTTCGTCAGTAACTATATGAAAACTGTTCGAATCCGACGTCGCAGAAACGCTGTTGCTGGCGTACGAGCAGCTGGGATCCTCCCCCAAAGGATTGTGGGTAATGAGCGGGGGGTGTTGGAGCTGTGGTTCGAATATCAGGCAGTCAGACCCTCCGCTGACCTCTGACCTCTGGCAGGAAGAGCTGACAACTTCCTTCGCTACTTCCTGTTTGGTCAGAGGGGGCGGGGCTTCCTTCTCTGTGTGTCCGTCAACACCTGGAGAAAATAAGACCAGAATTGAACACTTTCACAAACTTTATCGAGTGCTTTTTTATGATTCAAATGATAGTAACACTTTAATTTAGCGTGAGAACGGCTTCAAAATGTTACAGTGTACTAAAAAATCGTATGTCAAATGCTCTAATCCAGGGGTGTCAAACTCAAGGCCCGGGGGCCAAATCCGGCCCGCGACTTCATTTTATGTGGCCCCACAAGAGCTTGCAAAGAATATAATATGTTTATTATACGGTTACATGCTACTTTACAGAAGCACGTTGCCCATAAACGACATGTCCCACAATGCATCTCAAATTTGACTTTTTCTCAGAATTTGACTTTTTTTGTCCAAATATGCCTTTTTTCTTAGAATTAGCCTTTTTCTCATAAATAGATTTTTTTTTCAAAATGTCACTTCTCTTTTTCAAAATGTCACAATCAATGTTTTTCCAGAATGTGGCTTTTCTTTTAAAATCATATTGTGACATTCTTACTGAAGAGACTTGCAATTATTTGCTCTAGACTTCTGCTTTCAGACGTAGATAATTATGAAGTTATATTAATTAATGATATAGTCTTAAAGTTACAACCGGCCCTTTGAGTGCAACCATAATGCTGATGTGGCCCGTGATGAAATTGAGTTTGACACCCCTGCTCTAATCTATAAATCTCTGTCAAATTGCTCAAATTGCAATTTCTTTATGGAAATATGTGACCAGGTATCGTCTTAGATTTTGGATATTATGTCCAATAAAAAGAGAGTTTATTATAACTGGACTCACGGTGCGGCTCAGTTTGGGAACAGAACTCGTCGTCCTCCACTTTGATCGTCAGTTTGATGGATTCTCCGACAGCCAGCTGCAAAAAGAGAGAGAGATTTAAGAGAGGTCTACTTCATACTTATACTCCACTACACTATATCAGTATTTTGTGTCTCTACTTTAAAGAGTCCTCTCCTGCTGATGTTCAGGTGTATATCAGTATGTAGTGTCTCTACTTTAAAGAGTCCTCTCCTGCTGATGTTCAGGTGTATATCAGTATTTAGTGTCTCTACTTTAAAGAGTCCTCTCCTGCTGATGTTCAGGTGTATATCAGTATGTAGTGTCTCTACTTTAAGAGTCCTCTCCTGCTGATGTTCAGGTGTATATCAGTATGTAGTGTCTCTACTTTAAAGAGTCCTCTCCTGCTGATGTTCAGGTGTATATCAGTATGTAGTGTCTCTACTTTAAAGAGTCCTCTCCTGCTGTTGTTCAGGTGTATATCAGTATGTAGTGTCTCTACTTTAAAGAGTCCTCTCCTGCTGATGTTCAGGTGTATATCAGTATGTAGTTGTCTCTACTTTAAAGAGTCCTCTCCTGCTGATGTTCAGGTCTATATCAGTATGTAGTGTCTCTACTTTAAAGAGTCCTCTCCTGCTGATGTTCAGGTGTATATCAGTATGTAGTGTCTCTACTTTAAAGAGTCCTCTCCTGCTGATGTTCAGGTGTATATCAGTATGTAGTGTCTCTACTTTAAAGAGTCCTCTCCTGCTGATGTTCAGGTGTATATCAGTATGTAGTGTCTCTACTTTAAAGAGTCCTCTCCTGCTGATGTTCAGGTGTATATCAGTATGTAGTGTCTCTACTTTAAAGAGTCCTCTCCTGCTGATGTTCAGGTGTATATCAGTATGTATTGTCTCTACTTTAAAGAGTCCTCTCCTGCTGATGTTCAGGTGTATATCAGTATGTATTGTCTCTACTTTAAAGAGTCCTCTCCTGCTGATGTTCAGGTGTATTTCAGTATGTAGTGTCTCTACTTTAAAGAGTCCTCTCCTGCTGATGTTCAGGTGTATATCAGTATGTAGTGTCTCTACTTTAAAGAGTCCTCTCCTGCTGATGTTCAGCTGTATATCAGTATGTAGTGTCTCTACTTTAAAGAGTCCTCTCCTGCTGATGTTCAGGTGTATATCAGTATGTAGTGTCTCTACTTTAAAGAGTCCTCACCGTCCCCCGTGTAGCATCGTGTTCAGAGGGGTCAGCGTATCCACATCGCACCGCCTCACCTGCAGGAGGTGAAAGAAAAAAATGTCTATCAATATTTAAAAACCATGGTGCTTATTGCTCATCAGTTAGGATGACATGATAATGTCAGAGATGCTTCTGATGATACATGAACACCTTTAGACTGTAACAATAGATATCCTTTGGCAGTAAAGTGACTCTCACAAATTCCCTTTTTTTAAAACCACCTATTCTCTGTGAGGATCAGATTACTTCTCCCATGACGGATAATTAGTGCGAATGCTGTGCAATGTGAAATGTTACCGTTTTTCAACTATAGTTGTAAATGTAAGAGGTTTATTTCTCATTCAGATCAATGGAAAGGCTCTCCTTTCACTGCACATCTCCATGGAAACCTTTGATCTCTGGGCTCACACACAGGTGTTTGATAACGTCGTCACCATGGTAACCTTTGATCTCTGGGATCACACACAGGTGTTTGATAACATCGTCACCATGGTAACCTTTGATCTCTGGGCTCACACACTTACTTGGTTTTTGTAGCTAAAAGCAGACAACTAATAAAATATTCTGCTTTTTCAGCAACAAATGTACACAGTTTACACTTACAGCATTCGCACGCATTTTCAGCAGGAAATGCATTTTCTAATTAAAAATGTACTTTTGGGTTATCTGTCGCCACTTTTTTTGTTTTTTACAGACTCTTTAAATACGAACTTAAAAAAAAAAATCTGACTAAATACGCACTTTTTTTTCCAGGCTCTCTAGTGTAAATAACCCTAACCCCTAGGATTAATGTTTGTTATTTTGAGAAATGAAAAAGTTCATGTGGAGGAGACAGCTAGCCGCCATTAAAAAGTGGTGACAGATGACCAACAAGTTCCATTAAAACACTTTATTAAAAATGTTTTACCTAAAGTTCAAATAAACTTTTTTACCTCCAGTTTTTCCGGTCCTCCGGCCGTTTCCAGGCTGATGATGAGCGGAAAGCTGAGCGGCAGCGCGGCCGTTAGATAGGGGCAACGCGGTGCCGCATGCGGTGGTTCTGCCGCCTGCGGTGGTTCTCAGCGCCGTTCCGCCTGCGTTGGTTCTGCCGGCTGCGGTGGTTCTGCCACCTACGGTGGTTCTCAGCGCGGTGCCGCCTACGGTGGTTCTTCCGCTTGCGGTGACCCGGACCGCTCGGATCTCCACGAGCCGCAGCTTTCTGCGCAGCGCCTCGTTCTCTTTGCGGCTCCGCGAGACCTCGAGCTGTAGCACCGCGAGCCCGCTGTCCACGAGCTCACAGATCTCCGCCACCGCCGTGTTCGCGAGGACCTCCATGATGGAGGCGAGCTGCGCGTGCAGGGACGCGGCAGGGGACATGTTTTATGGTTTAATGTTTATTATAATAAGAATAAAAAGTGGAAATCTGGACTAGATTCCCCCAACGAGATGTAAACAGTCCGGAGACAAACCCGGAAGTGAAGCGGGGGCAACAAGGACTAGAGAGCTAGTGCGCATGTGCAACGTCTCAGTTTAAATTATTTCTTGCAGAATTATTATAGTAGTTTTTTCATTAGTGTTTGCAATGTTTACATTATTTTCTGCATTTATTGCATTATTTTCTGCATATTTTATTACCACAAAATAGAAATAGTCTGTATATAAATAGAATATGTGCTGTATATTAGAATCTAAGAGTTTAGTTGTGAATTATACCAGTGTGACCCCAAACACACATTTATTTCAATCATGTCAATCCTTTATTGATAGACTTTCATCTAAAACTAATTAATGATGATTATGATTATTAGCCTGCTAATGTTTCGCTCTGCAATGTCAGTTTTCATATTGCTTTTATTATCTGTTTTTTTCTTTTCGTGTATCTTTGCAGTCATCATTTAGTGCATAAAGCAATTCTTTATTTTGCTCCACGCCCCGATCATATTCACATTAAATAATAGCTAATCCAAAAACTAAAATACAGAACCACTATCAACAGCTATTGCTATTTAAAATAATGGAGACCATGAGACACACTGCCAGCAGCACAAACTGAAACACTTCTTGTTCTTGAAATACTGTTCAATCATCACCTTTAAGACAGAAGAGGTGAAATGTGAATTTTAAAACACGATCATATTTATTCAGGATTCTTTAAAACACCTTTTGCAGAGGTGACAGGTCAATTAGTGATTTCTTACAAGTACAAATAAATCCTCTTTTGGAAGAAAACATTCCCAAAAAAGCTTCAGTCGTCAGAAGAGCAACACACGTAGGTTTAAGATAACTTAAAATATATATATACATATGTTAAAAAATCTGCAAAATACAAAAAGTAATAACATACAAAACTGTAGGAAGAGTTTTATAAACAAAGAAAAACACAATAACTGTAATTAAGTTTTTCTGCATCGGTTCAATATTTTTCCAAAGATGGTATAATTTTTTTTCTAAATTAACTGATTAATAGATATATTTCAAAGAGTCTATTTCTGCCCTGCCCCACACACACACACACACACACACACACACACACACACACACACACACACACACACACACACACACACACAACACACACACACACACACACACACACACCACACACAACACACCACACACACACACACACACACACACACACACACACACACACACACACTACACACACACACACAACATCACAACGTGTTGGGGATTCAGGGGTTTCACAGTTTCAAAACCCCAACTGCAGTTCAGCATGTCGTTGTGTCCCCTTGAGACACTTCACCACCAAATTATGCTCACTGTGGGGATTTGTCCACAGTACTGAATGTATGTAAGTCGCTTTGGATAAAAGCGTCTAACAAGTGACATGTGATGTAATGTAATGTCACCTCGTGGCTCAGCTCATGTCTTGTGAATTCTCCGGCCAAAGCTCCAAATAAACCGTCAGTGTTTGCCATCAAAGTTCCAGCTCTCTGAGTTTCGTCGCCATTGCTTCAGAAGTTTCCATCACACACATTATTCACCTGCAGCATCTGGTCTAAAGCCACCAGCCTCAGGGTCAGTTTCATCCCACAGGCCATAAGACTGTTAAACACCTGAACTTTTTTAAGAACATCCATAAAATTAATCTGTTTGCAACTTACAAATTAGTTATCTAATATATCATATTCCAATTACTTGTATATCGACTCGTCTGGCACTATTTCTATTCTATTCTATTTGTATTTACCTGCACTATTTTATCTGTTTTATTGTGTTGCTCTGTTGGAGGAGCCTGAAAACAGGAAGCATGTGAAAACCAGAGGTGGGAAGTAGTGAAGTACAAATACTTCCCTGACTGTACTTAAGTACATTTTTAGGTAAAAACGTATTCTCTTGTTTACACATTACGTCAACATTAGATTTTGTTCGCCTCCAGAGACGTGGTAGCGGTCCATGTGCAGCTTCAGGCTGTATTTGACGATGAAGCTGCGCGGGCAGAGCGTGCACGTGTACGGGCGCTCCCCGCTGTGCACGTGCTCGTGAGCCTTTAGGTGCGCCGACTGCGTGAACTTCTTCCCGCAATGTGCACACCTGAAGGGCCTCTCACCGGTGTGGATCCTCATGTGCACCTCCAGGTTCTGAGAGGTGGCGTAAGTCTTCGAACACACGGAGCAAAACAGACGCTTCCCTCCCTCAGCGCCGATAAACTGCGTCTGGTCCCTGGAGGAGAAGATCATATCGAAATCAGAGAGGTACACACATCCTTTACTCAAGTAGAAGTACAGATACTCGCGTTTAAAAATACTCTGGTCAAAGTAGAAGTACTGACTAAACTTCTTTACTCAAGTAAAAGTAAAGAGGGCTTTGAAATGTACTTCAGTAAAAAGTACCCATAACTAGCAGCTGTTTTAAAGAGTACCTGACCTCCCTTTATATTAATAGAACAATAATGTCATTGTTAGCTAATGAATGTTTCCATGCTGAACAACGGCAACATGACAACGTTTTCATTGGTCCCTCTTCTTTAGAGAAGACCAGGAAATGATGGATACACGGATCGTGTTCAAATCAATAGGCACGCAATGACTCTAAATAATAATGATCACGCCACCAAACACACATTCAAACTAAAGGAACCAGCCTGTTTGGAAATGTGAGAAGTAGAAAGTACAGGTATTTGGGTTCAACATGTGAGAAGTAAGAAAGTACAGGTATTTGGGTTCAGGTATTTGGGTTCAACAGTAGAAGTAGAAAGTACAGGTATTTGGGTTCAACATGTAAGAAGTAGAAAGTACAGGTATTTGTGTTCAACATGTAAGAAGTAGAAAGTACAGGTATTTGTGTTCAACATGTAAGAAGTAGAAAGTACAGGTATTTGTGTTCAACATGTAAGAAGTAGAAAGTACAGGTATTTGTGTTCAACATGTAAGAAGTAGAAAGTACAGGTATTTGGGTTCAACATGTAAGAAGTAGAAAGTACAGGTATTTGGGTTCAACATGTAAGAAGTAGAAAGTACAGGTATTTGTGTTCAACATGTAAGAAGTAGAAAGTACAGGTATTTGGGTTCAACATGTAAGAAGTCAAATTAAAAAGTCGTCAGGAAAATAAGTAGTGGAGTAAAGTACTGATACCAGAAACATGTGCTTAAGTACAGTAACGAAGTATTTGTACTCCACTTCTTCCCACCTCATCTCGTAATCAAACGCCGAGTCACTGCTCTCGGTCGAATACGAGCCGCTGACGCTGACCATCTTCAGCCCGAAGGCGTCGCCGTCTTCCAGGTTCCCGTCCTGATGAAACTGAGGGAAGGACGACAGCGTTCTGGGGCTGGAAGGAGAGTCCGTCTGCACGAAAACACAAAAAGCATCAATAAGGTGTGAAGATTTCCTGTTCTTTCAGAGAGGGAGTACAGAAGCTGTAGTGAGTAACGGTAGGAGTTCAGCAGGCTAAAACAAAGAGGGCTTTAGTACAAACTAGGGCCCAATTCCAAACCACACCCTACCCACTCCCCCTCAGTGATGGAGTGAACTCCGTCTGTAGTCTCACTCTAACGAGATGGAGGGTGTGAAAACAGCACAAGGCTTTGGGACGAACTCCCCTCTCTCCAGCTGACACAGGAAATGCCGTAAATCTACGTAACAACGGTTTCAAATCAGCTTCTCTTGGATTAAAAATTAAACAAATAAAACTAAATTTTTTTTTTTTTTTTTTTTTTTAAATGGTGTTTATTTTTTGTAAAACACTTTTTGTTTTAAAATCTGATGTTTGTAAGTCGCTTTGTTTTTGCAACAGTCTGTAAATATACACAACTTTATAATAAAATGCAGTTAAAAACAATACGAGGTAGCATGAAGTTGTTAACATCTGTATGACGATATTAAATGTGTCTCTTGTAGTGCAGTTTATCAGTTAATGTTTGCAGGAACTATTTGTGAACGAGCAAACGGAGGAGTAGTGTGTAGGGGGGCGGTTTGGAATTGGGCCTGAACCTAACCTCAAAGCTTTTATTTTGAAATAAGGGAGGGGAGGGCTGTGGCGCAGTGGACTAGTGACGCAGTGGACTAGTGGCGCAGTGGAGCAGTGGACTAGTGGCGCAGTGGAGCAGTGGACTAGTGGCGCAGTGGACTAGTGACGCAGTGGAGCAGTGGACTAGTGGCGCAGTGGACTAGTGACGCAGTGGAGCAGTGGAGCAGTGGACTAGTGGCGCAGTGGACTAGTGGCGCAGTGGACTAGTGGCGCAGTGGACTAGTGGCGCAGTGGAGCAGTGGACTAGTGACGCAGTGGAGCAGTGGACTAGTGGCGCAGTGGACTAGTGACGCAGTGGACTAGTGACGCAGTGGACTAGTGGCACAGTGGACTAGTGGAGCAGTGGAGCAGTGGACTAGTGGCGCAGTGGAGCAGTGGACTAGTGACGCAGTGGAGCAGTGGACTAGTGGCGCAGTGGACTAGTGGCGCAGTGGAGCAGTGGACTAGTGGCGCAGTGGAGCAGTGGACTAGTGGGCGCAGTGGAGCAGTGGACTAGTGGCGCAGTGGAGCAGTGGACTAGTGGCGCAGTGGAGCAGTGGACTAGTGGCGCAGTGGAGCAGTGGACTTGTGGCACAGTGGACTAGTGGAGCAGTGGACTTGTGGCGCTGTGGCACAGTGGACTAGTGGCGCAGTGGACTAGTGGCGCAGTGGAGCAGTGGACTTGTGGCACAGTGGACTAGTGGAGCAGTGGACTTGTGGCGCTGTGGCACAGTGGACTAGTGGAGCAGTGGACTTGTGGCGCTGTGGCACAGTGGACTAGTGGAGCAGTGGACTAGTGGCGCAGTGGAGCAGTGGACTAGTGGCGCAGTGGAGCAGTGGACTAGTGGCGCAGTGGAGCAGTGGACTTGTGGCGCAGTGGACTAGTGGCGCAGTGGACTAGTGCGTTGGTGTTGGGATCAGGGGAGCACAGGTTCAAAC
The DNA here is from genome assembly GCF_902827165.1 of Trematomus bernacchii. Classification (NCBI taxonomy): domain Eukaryota; kingdom Metazoa; phylum Chordata; class Actinopteri; order Perciformes; family Nototheniidae; genus Trematomus; species Trematomus bernacchii. Next base: position 209,039 of record NW_022987669.1, on the reverse strand, counting down.
CCCACTGCAGTCAGCATGTCGTTGTGTCCCTGAGACACTTCACCCCAAATTGCTCCTGTGGGGATTGCCCGCTTTGGATAAAAGCGTCTAACAACATACATGTAATGTAAAAATAACTAGAGTTTCACCATCTGAAGTGTAGTTCTGGGGCTGCTGGAGGGAGACTCTGTGAGGCTGAAGAACGAGGGTCTGTTCGGGTCCGTCTGAGAGGAGAAGGATCCGAGCGACTCTCCGGCCTCCAGAGAGTCCACCAAATACACTGGGAAGTTCTTCTTCGCTGGTTTCGGCGTCTCCGAGGAGGACTTCCTGTCGGCGTCCTCGCCTCCGGGCCAGAGTCTCTTCACGCTCCGGCTGACAAGATCTCTGGAGGAAGACGTTTTATCATCTGCAGGGAAATACAAAACGCATCACTGAGAGGAAGAATAAAGTATGAGGGCGCTAACGTCACTTCCGGACAAAATTAAGTCCCGCCCACTTTCCGGTGGTGAAAATAATGCATTAGAGCGAAGTGGGAAATAATAGTGTCTTCATTTCTTAAAGCTGCTGAGTCACCTCAAACAACACATTTGATTTGATTGGATTTATTTCGAATGTGTAAAACAATAATACAAAAAGATAATAATTATAACATGAGAATTATTATACAATACAAAATCAAGCAGTGTCAAATTGATAAACAAAAATATGACTGATTCTAAATTATATATAAACACAAATTCAGAGTCACGGTTTCTTTACTTCCTCTATAGAACAAAAAGGACAGTAAAAGAAACTCATAAATCTCAGTTTCAGTGTCAGACCCACCGGACATCCATCCTATAATTATTCTCCGTAAAAACAAAGCTGTCTCTGCCGTCTGACGCTCTCTCTGTTTGATGCTCATATTTCTGGAGAAATTATACAGAAATATAGTTTTCCGGCATCACTTTAACATTTTCAATTTCAAAATCTGCATTTCGGTCTGAGTGTAACGGCCCGTCCACGCGGCGGCGTGCGTTGAAGCTTCAACGCTTCTTCCCATTCACTTTGAATGGGGTCACGCTTTGCCGAACTTTGTGGTTGCGTCGCTTCGCTTTGCTCGCTTCAAAAGTTGAGAAAAGCTCAACTTTTGAAGCTTCGACGGAAGCTTCGACGGAAGCGCCAGCCAATCAAATCATATGCCAGTACAAGCTCTAGCCAATCAAACCGCATGCTTGTGTATCTGGGGCGGGAGATTCATGTGATTGGTTGTTTGCCGAGTTTCAGACATGCCCGTCGGCAAGCACGCTGCCGTGTGGACCATGCATAAGAGAAATATATAAAACACTGAATATATTTCTTGTTCTTCTCAGAAATTGTCTGTAAACCTTCTTTCTGCAGAGGTTAGATGAGACACACGTGATAGTTTATCAAGTTTTGTAACACTTAAAATGATTGTTGTTAACCTCAAAGCTTTGTTTTTTAAATAATTTAAGTTTCTTCATTTTAAGAGTTGTCTCAAGTGACGCAAATAAAATATTCAAATATGGTGACGTCGTTTTTTAACCATTTGTTAATTAAGTTTACAGAAAAAATAACAAAATACTGGGTGGTTTCCCCTCACCTTCCTCTGAGCTGTGGTTACTGTCTGAGTCTTCGTCTTTGATCAACACCACGTCGGGAAGCTGGAAAGAATAAACGTCAAAATGAACACAGGAAATAAAACAGTAATAATAACAGTTACAGCTTAAAGTGGGGAAGACTTCAAACGTCTTTAATTCCACCAGAAATACAATTTAATACCAAATTCCTACTTTAATTTGTGTGACCTTAATTCAAGGTGTATTTGGTAAATGATTGTAAAAAATGCATTAATTAAAAGACCAATTTATTTTGTATTTTATAATGGAACATCAGAAAAAATTATACCTTAAATCCCCCCAAAAATACAATATATAAATGTATAAAAGAATATTAGAATTTGAAAGATTTAAAAAGGGATTTAAAGTGCACCTATCATGCTATTTTAAGGCATATATTATGGGTCTCAGATATATAAAAATATATAAAAAACATGTCTGTGAAGTTTTTTGCTTCAAATCCCAAACAGATGCCCCGTTGTAGCCATGCCTCATACTGCTCATACCCCTCTGTTCCAGCTGTTAGAGAAACAAGGATTTTGGGTCCTTAGCTTGAAAAAAAAAAAAAGAGGAGGCGGAGCTAATGCCTGATCAGAATTCTACCGGAGATAAAGTAAAATTCTGCTGTGATAAAACACCATCCTGTTCTAAACCACATCAAGGATTATTTCTGAAACAGTATGGAGCTCATACTTTTTCTCTTGCGGGTTTATCACGGTGGGACCCCTGGTCACTCTAATGGGGGACATTGTGGGGACACGGTGGGACCCCTGGTCACCCGCGTTCCTTTTTTTATTTCCTGCTTTTTAAACACGTGCTCTCCAGTACAGGTTAGCTCTCAGTGTTAGCGAGGCTTGCTAATGTAAACAAAGACGAGATTACGTCCAAAACCCTCAGGCATTGTTTCTGATAGCAACTTTCTGTGGGTCCACCGCCGATTTGACGTCATATCGGCAGCAAATCTGTATCCGCTCGTTGTTCTCCCGTTTTTAAAAGATTTGGGTACGGAGGAAAAGAGAGAGGGTTTTATTTTCTGACGCTGTGTGAGTTCCCCGACACATCGGGGGCACGTGTTTATGTATAAAATACATTAACAAGTGCATTTTGCATGATAGGTGCTCTTTAAAAGTGGACCTATCATGCTATATTTGAATAATATAGTGTAGGACCATACCTATATAAGGCATATTTATACTTTTTTTTCTTCAAAATACCAAACAGATCATGCATTTTAGCCATGCCTCATTTTGCTCAATTTGACCATTTCTAGCTCTGTTTTTGCAAGGGCTGATTCTGTGAGAACAGCACCATCTACAGGCCTGGCATATGTACTACAGCGTCTCCAGCGCTTTCGAACAGCAATGGCCGTGGCTGTCTCCTCCTGATTGGTGGAGTTGGCCCAATAGCCGTAGCGCCACCGTCCTGACGTCAGGACAGTGTTCAAATCTGGATCAGTTTTTATCAGATCCGTTGCAGCCCCTTTTTTAGAGATTTGGGTATGGAGGAAAATAGAGAGGGTTGTGTTTTCTGACACTTGGTGAGTTCCCTGGAACACCGGGGACACATATTCATGTAGAAAAGACGTACACAAGTGCATTTTGCATGATAGGTCCCCTTTAAGGTTCATTTCATTGAAGCTTTTTTTTTTTATCCCATTATCTCAAAATCTCCGTTTAATTATCAAACTATCTAGAATTAAAATCAAATAACATCTTATCACAAAAACCTGAGTTTCAGCCCAAGGCAACGAGACTGAGATGAAGAAATAAATGAAAATGTTTTATCTTGAGATCAGCTTCAGATAAGGAGATGATTAACATGCTGTCAGCTGCTCTCAGTGCATACACAGTATTTAAGGTGGATCTTAAGGCATAGTAACGATATTTAAAAGGATGCAGTGACCGGTTTGTTCTTGAACAACACATCATCATTAAAGCGGAAGTTAAAAGTGTGGAGGAAGAACAGGGAGGTCATTATTAAATTCAGTGATGGTTTACTTGTTATTTACTTAAAGAGGCCCTATTTTCCTTTTTGTACTTGTCCCTTTCCTGTAGTGTTTTCTACAGGTTTTAGTGCATGTAAATGGTCTGCAGAGGCTAAAATCCATGTGTTCCCTCCAGAGCAGGGGGGTCAAACTCAAGGCCCGCGGACCAAATCCGGCACGCGACTTCATTTTATCCGGCCCGCAAGAGCTTTCAAAGAATATAATACGTTTATATTCCGATTTACAGAAGCACGTTGCCCATAAACTACATGTCCCACAATGCATCTCATTTTGAGACAGACTTCTGCTTTCACACGTAGTTAATTATGAAGTTATTACCCTATCCGATAATAATCCAATGCAGAGGCAATCATGTCGTATAATACATTATTTGATATATATTTATTAGGGCTGTCAAGTTAACGCGTTAATAACGCAAAAAAAAATTAACGCCACTAATTATTTTAACGCGATTAACGCATGTGTATTTTTTGTCCTCGGCCGCCGTAGTTTCAGAGCGCATCGAGTTTAAAATACCATCGACAAGCTGATGCTGACAGCCCCGCTCCTGCCGCCCGCTTGTGGCAGACCACACTTCCACGCTCACTGGCAGGCCCGGACTGGCCATCGGGAGGACCGGGAGGGTGTGTGTATGTGTGGCGCGACTCGCGCGAGCGAGGCACACCTTACGTGTTGTTGTTGTTAGCATCTGGTGCTAGCTAGCTGCGCTAACGGATATAAGGAGCTGTTTCAATGACATTTCGCCGACAACTGCGCCGAGCACTTGACTTTATGCAGGTAGCCAGACAGTGGGACATTGTACGAAAAGTCAGCACACTCAGCACGGATAGTACGCGCTACATGATTGCAGCGTCCAGGCAGCTCCCATTCGAGCATATATGCCTTGAGCGGCACATAGCTCCAACGTGTGGGCTCCACACACACACACACACACACACACACACACACAACACACACACACACACACACACACACACACACACACACACACACACACACACACACACACACACACAGCACACACACACACACACACACACACACCACACACACACACACACACACACACACACACACACACACACACACAGCACACACACACACACACACACACACACACACACACACACACACACACACACACACACACACACACACACACACACACACACCACACACACACACACACACACACACACACACACACACACACACACACACACACACACACACACACACACACACACACACACACACACACACACAGGTTGAATTGAGGTGAATATTTGTAATGTTCAGGTTGTTGTGTTTAATATTCATGAGAATATTTGTCATTGTTCAAATGATAATAAACAAACATATAAAGCATATTTGTCCACTCATATGTTGATAAGAGTATTAAAAACTTGAAAGATATCCCTCTAAGGTACATTTAGAACAGATAAAAAATGTGCGATTAATTTGCGATTAATCGCGATTAAATATTTTAATCGACTGACAGCCCTAATATCTATATAGTCTTAAAGTTACAACCGGTCCTTTGAGTGCAACCTTAATGCTGATGGGGCCCGCCATGAAATTGAGTTTGACACCCTTGACGTAGCCCATCGTTAATCCAGCGGATCTTACGCAGAGGAAGGATCCAAAGTCCAGACAAGAATCTCCGTTTGTGCATTTTATTCCAACACAAAATTACAATTAAAATGTTTCCTATATCTCTTTTCCTATGGCTTTCCTTTGTGTGGCTTGAAACACCTTAGTAGAAAACCATGTGCCTACTAGTGCTCTACCCCCCCCACCCACCTGTCTCCAATATATATACAATTACACCAGGTGCTCCGTGATGACATTGAGTTTGACCCCCTCCCATTCTTTGTGTTTACCTCCTCCCTCAGCACCGCTCCTCCTCCTCCAGCAGCTGCTGTGTGTCCCCGGTCATTCTCCGGTTGCTGTGCGTCCTCAGTTGTCGGTTCGATCCCCGCTCTCCCCTCAGTTGTCGGTTCGATTCCCGCTCTCACCCCCCGCACCACGATGGACTCGATGAGGATCAGCTTCTTCTTCAGGTCCTGGTTCTCCTTGTGTTTGCGCTGGATCTCCGTCTGCAGAGCCTGGTATCCCTCCGCCACCAGCTCATAGATCTCCTGCAGGTGACCAGGGGCCAACAAGAGACATGGGGGACAAAGAGGGACACAAAAGAGAGGGACACAAAAGAGAGGGACACAAAAGAGAGGGACACAAAAGAGAGGGACAATGTGGGATAAGTTACTGCAGCGATAAGATACGTTTTAAAAATAAACATTTCTATTGAAACTATTAGCTTATAAATAAGTAAATACATTTATAGACTTTGTTGGTTGATTGACATCCGACACAGCTAATGGGGGACATTGTGGGGACACGGTGGGACCCCTGGTCACTCTAATGGGGGATATTGTGGGGACACGGTGGGACCCCTGGTCACTCTAATGGGGGACATTGTGGGGACACGGTGGGACCCCTGGTCACTCTAATGGGGGACATTGTGGGGACACGGTGGGACCCCTGGTCACTCTAATGGGGGACATTGTGGGGACACGGTGGGGACCCCTGGTCACTCTAATGGGGGACATTGTGGGGACACGGTGGGACCCCTGGTCACTCTAATGGGGGACATTGTGGGGACACGGTGGGACCCCTGGTCACTCTAATGGGGGACATTGTGGGGACACGGTGGGACCCCTGTTCACCCTCATGGGGGACGTTGTGGGGACACGGTGGGACCCCTGGTCACCCTCATGGGGATGTTGTGTGGACACGGTGGGACCCCTGGTCACCCTCATGGGGGACGTTGTGTGGACACGGTGGGACCCCTGGTCACCCTCATGGGGGACGTTGTGTGGACACGGTGGGACCCCTGAGGCCTGTACTACGAAGCTGGTTCAACTTAACCTGGATATGTTGGAGTTAGCCGGTTGGCCCAATCCAAAACATACGCGCTCTCGCTAAACTGTACTACGACGCTGGTTATCAAGTGGATCGCTCAAGCCAGCCGTGTCCTATCTAGTTAGGTGCGCGTTCACATGAAAGGGGTGGTATTTGGAGCATTCGACCAATCACAAACACGGACAAGCGTACTGACAGCGCAGCGTCATACTTCCTGAATGAAAAGTGAACTTTAATATTAGTCAAATATGAAGAAGTTAAACTTTAAACATCCATGACTTAAACACTTTACCCAGGATCAAAGCCACATAGCTGCACCTGCAAGGTGAATACAGCTGGTAAAAGAAAAAGTGTTTGAATGCGTACATTAACAGGTTTATGAAATCACTGCCCCCGTCTAAGACACGATCTGACTTTAATTACATTTGACTCGAGTGTTTCGTCAACTTAATGTGTTGCTTAAAATAATACTTCTGCATACAGTATGTGACACTGTGAGTGTTGCACGGCCAGATACGGCTCAGCTGACTCAGATAAGGAGATATATGATACATTATGATGTGATATGATATGAATGATAATGGGACACATCGACGTCTGCACTCACAGTGCCGCGGACTGTACTTAATGTTACTCTGATCCGGTTACTTATGTCGTGGCAGATATTTAAGTAAGCTTTCTTAACGCTAATGTTATAATAGTCAGATTGCTCTGAAGATGGGAGGGGATATTCTTGTGTATGACTTGATCGCTTTAAACTCCGCACACGGAGCTCTGATTGGTCAGCAGGCGGTGCTTTCACTGAGTTGATCTCTTAGCCTGCAACCTAACCTGCTCCGGACCAGGTTTGCCGCTCAGCATAAGTTACCATGGAGATCTAGCCCGCTAAAAAGAGAACCAGCGTCGTAGGACCGGAAACCCAGAGTTAACCCTGAATTTAGCCGCTAAGCGAAAATCCAGCTTCGTAGTACAGGCCTCAGGTCACTCTAATGGGGGATGTTGTGTGGACACGGTGGGACCCCTGGTCACTCTAATGGGGGATGTTGTGTGGACACGGTGGGACCCCTGGTCACTCTAATGGGGGGCATTGTGGGGACACGGTGGGACCCCTGGTCACCCTCATGGGGGACGTTGTGTGGGACACGGTGGGACCCCTGGTCACCCTCATGGGGGACATTGTGGGGACACGGTGGGACCCCTGGTCACTTACCTGCACGGCGGCGGTGGTCAGAGCACTCAGGATGATGGAGATCTGCTCCTGGAGAGCGACGCTGCGGAGAGACGCCATCCAACCAGAGCTCTGCTGCCCTGCTTTGTGTCAGGTGCAAAGAAACACACATTAACCTCAGCAGCAAGTAGACAGATCCACAATAACAGTTTATCTCATTGTCTGCCTTCTGTAAAGCGTCTGTGAGCACCTGATAGACTTCAGGAATGTAATCCGTTACGACAACTCGTTACCTGTCAGTAACTTAATCTCACTTTCTGTTACTTTTGGATTACCTCGATATCAAATGCAAAGCAAATAAAAACAAGAGACAATAAATAACAATAGGATGTTATTTAATTAAGTGTATGTAGAAATGTCACCTTAGAAAAGAAGAAACTAGGATATCAATACATTATATTATACTTCTGTTTAATAAATCAGGTGTGCACTTACTGCATTCAAAGAGAAATGTATTTAAAATAAAGAAGAATTAAAGTAGATATAAACCATAACGGAAATGCATTCAATACGTTGACCTGTATTAAATCCATATGTATTTATACATGTATTGTTATGCTGCTAGTCATCTCTGTGTTTCTAATGTCATGTAAATCGAAGATAGTGACCTTCTTTGCTTCCTGATTGCGTAATCTCGTCACATGTAATGAACTCCCGAGAGTAAACCGTTCTGGAGGGTCCAATCTGCGAAGCCACAAAACTAAACAAAACGAGAATAAAAAATGTGTTTCTGCTCACGAGCGTTTTCCGGAATAACATACCCGACTTCTTCTTTGGTTTTAATGGCAGAGAGCTCACTAACTTGAAGGGGTATTACTGCCACCTGCTGTGCTGGAGGGAGGACTACAATAAGTAAATAAGAATAAGAATTTTAAAAGGAAGAAAATTATAGAAAAATAAGGAAATAGGCCCAGTGTGCAAAAACTAGACATACGTGGCAGTAGGACAGACAACATAAACAATCATACGGGGGGAATAAATAGTTAAAAATATTGATATAAAAATAGTTTATAATTGTTAAAGTGCATTCAAAGTGTGTATAGGCCTATGCGTGGAGATGGTTACGGTTATTGCATTAAGTGTGGTGGTTGAGCACTGTGACTTGAAGCTCCTGTCTCTCCTCCCAGAAGGCAGGAGAGAGAACAGTCTCTCAGAGCAGACACAGTTTTTCAGCAATGTCGCTCTGCCATGCAGTCACACCATTTCATCCTTTTCACCCTCAGATCCACCACACCACCAGCAGAGGGACCCAGAGTTGTTTGTCGCAGAGCCCTGTGAAGCCACCAAGAGCATTGAAGTGGATGTTAACTCTACATCAATGATGATAAAGGGCTCTATGAAAGTCAGAATGACCTCAAGCCCAACATCTGAGGCATCCACCTCTCAACCTACCAGGGTCTCCGCGCCAGCACCTGGTTCCCCGGAGCTCAAACAACCAGGGGCAAGAGCCTGTCCCGTTCACCGGACCGTCCACCTGGGAATACACTGACACATTAACACCTGAAATAACACAACTCATCAATAAGAACCTTGACACACTCAGACATTGGCGCCCCCTTCCACATAGTACACCCAACATTAGTCAGGAACATAGAAATATTATTAAAACATTAGGTAACAGCCAACACATTAAACCAGCAGACAAGGGGGGGCAAATAGTCATACAGCACAGGGACAATTACATATTAGAAGCACATAGACAATTAAATAACAACACATATTACAGACCCCTGACACACTCACTACAATTAGAAACACAAACACTATTAGGAACATTACAGAAACACTATACAGAAACAAATCCATCAACAAAAGACAATATCTGGATGGTCCGGAGGAGCCCAGGCCCCGTCTCTTCTACCTGCTCCCCAAGATCCACAAGCCTGTGGAGACGTGGACGGTCCCCTCTGGTCTGAAACCTACAACATCACAGAATACATAGATCACTTCATCAATCCCCTCTCCAAACTCCACCCTAGCTACATCCAGGACACCTATCATTTTGTTAATAAAATAAAAAACCTCCCCATTCCCAGTCACACCCTTCTTTTTTCTTTCGACATAGACTCCTTATACACCAATATAGAAACTCCACTTGGCCTCTCTGCCCTTCAACACACCTTCAATAAATACCCCAACCCAGCCGGACCCGACAGTCACATCATCCAGTTACTCCACCTCACCCTCACCTGGAATGATTTTGTTTTCAACAGTAACCAGTACCTCCAGCTGTGCGGCTGTGCTATGGGCCGCAAGTATGCTCCGGCATATGCAGATATTTACCTGGCCCACTGGGAGGAAACGGCCTTCATCAAGCTCACCCTCAAACCCCTCCTTTATGTCCGGTACCTGGATGACATCTTCGGCCTATCGCACCACTCCACCGACGACTTCACGACTTTCATGGACACACTCAACTCTCATCACCCTAAAATAACACTCAAACATACCCTTCAACCCCTCACAGTAGAGTTCCTGGACACCTGCGTCTTCTTCCGTGAATCCAGCGACCTGACCAAAACACTGTCCACCAAAGTGTTTTTTAAAGACACGGACCGATATGCACTCCTCCACAGGACCAGCTACCACCCAAAGCATACGTACAGAGGCTTAATCAAATCCCAGCTGATCCACTTCCACAGGATCTGTACCTTCGCGAAGGATGGGTAGGAGGCTATACCTGGACCCTCTTCAGGGTGCTGAGGCCGCGGGGCTATTCAAGGCGCTTCCTGAGATCCGTCAAGGCGGAGGTCGGCCGTACCTTTACTGAGAGATATCAAGACACCTCCACTCGGCCGTCCGGTCCTGCCCTCATCCCGCTGATAACTACCTACTCCAGCAGCCTGGGAAGCCTTCTCAGTGGCCTCAAAGCCAACTTCGAGGGGGCGAGGGCGGACTGCGACGCCCTGAGTGAGTGTCGGCTGATCTCCGCCTACCACAGGAACAAGAACCTGAAAGACCTGTTAGTCCACACCAAGCTAAATGATAACAGTGTTCGGGCTAGGGAGGCACCTCGAATGTCTGAGGTTGGTTTCATCTGCCTCCCCCACATTTGTAACCCCTTCTCAAAGCTCGGAGCTAACCTCGGGCGGGCCCTGAAACATACAACCAAGAACGCGGTTTACGCCGTCAGGTGCAGGGCCCGCCACAAGCTCTATGTGGGGGAGACGTGGCATGAAATCAGCCTCAGGATATAACAACATTCATATAGAATCAACAGCGGTGACGGTACGAGCGTTCTCTACCTTCATTTTAACCTCCAGTCTTTGGGCTTGGAGAGCAGCGGGAGCTGGACCACGGCACAGAGACGGCGGCGGCGGAGAGGAGGTGGGTTCATCGCCTCAAAACGATAGACCCTGGCCTCAATGAAAAATATCAGTGATGGGTCTGCCTCCTTTTTATCAGATGGTTTTTAAATCTCTTTTACACATTTTAAAATGATTACTTACCTTTTTTAAGACTTGCAACTCAACAGGTCCCTCCTGTCCTCCCGACGCGTGCTTCTCCCCTCCGGATGTTGTTAGACCCCCTGCGGTGATGGCAAACCAGAAGTTCCACCCTATTTTATATATTTGTATCTTTTATATATATATATATATATTACCTAAGGGGATTGCTTTTTAACTAATGTAGCTTTTTTAATTAACTATTTAATTATTTATTTATCAATGTAATCCTCCTCATCTGGACTCCTTGATGAATTTTAAATGCATGGGTTTCTTTGTTTATTATTATTATTACTACCTTTTTATATATTTTTCTTATATTTTATCACACATTTAAGTCACAGTTTATTCTATGCTTGCACGGTGTATTGCATGTTTTCTTATTTTATTAGGTTCCTAATGAGGTTATATCTTTTATCCTTTTATATATTATTAATCCCCCGTTTCCGTTTCAAACATTGCTTATATTATTTTATTTATATTTTAGTTATTACTTTACATTTGATTGTAAATGTATGTTGGAGCCCCCCGCAGGGAAACACCATGAAATAACCCTTTAATAAAGTATTTCTAAACATCATCCGAGGCGTGTCCCATGTCTCGCCTGCACCCCCCCTCTAGACCTCGGTCTGGGTTTTAACACTTTTAGGGACGTTGACTTTGTTTTAGAATATGTTCCCTCCCCGTGTGCCCACTAACCCGTGTGTATTTTATATATTTGATCTTATATTAGACCAGCACTTATTTTTAAAAGCACTTTTATGTATTTATTTATCATTTTTCACACTAATTCTACCGGTTTTAAGCAAGGTCAACCTCGGTACTTTTAGCCAGATGTTTTTAATCCACTTACCAGGTCTTTTACCAGATGTTGTGGGACACAGCCTCGGACAATCTACCGGGGCGGACCCCCTCGGGGGGGCAGGAGTACAGGTTTGAACCCCGCTGCATACGCTCTGTGCTTCAGCCGCTGCTCTCTTTTATCCCTTTTATTGCATTTTCTTTATTAAAACATTTTGAACACAGACCAGACAGGGCTTTTATAAACTTGTATTGGTTTTATTACAGGAATTTTTAAATAGGTTTTTAAACAAAAAATATTGACCCGAGAGCCCGTGTTACCCCAAAACCCTAACCCTAGACCAGTCAATCTACTCTAACCCTGAATGAACAGCAACGACCGAAAGGAATGAGATTGCCGATGCAAGCAGCACTGGGTGTCTGTTCTCACCTTTAAAGAACAAAGGGAGAGGAACTACACACCTGGAAGACTCTATGAGCCAATCCTTCACCTAAAACAGAATCAGTTGACCTGGTTCACCCTGCCTCAAGAACACCTTTCTTTAGAGGGTATTTGGGCATGTTCAATTGGGTGGAGAAACCAGTTCAGACAAAGGTCATTCTGATTTGAATACAAAGGTCATCGCATCGGGGAATACCTTGGAATTAGGGCTGTGCAATTAATCGTATTTTAATCTCGATTACGATTTTGGCTTGCAACGATTACGAAAATAACGTAATCGAAATAAAACGATTATTATTTTTATAAAAAAAAAAAAGAAATGTAATTATTTTGGCTTGACAATGAATTATTATCATATCCGATCAGAATTTAGGTATCGTTAAATGAAACTGCGCTACCAGTTTTGTTTTGAAGAACCTACATTTTGTTTGCCTGGTTTCTACCTCCTCATTACAAAGGGTTGTGTTTTTTGTGTAATTGAGTTGTTTTGCCCCTTGTCCTTATTCCTTTCTGGCTCGAACGTCTCCTACTCCTCTCCATCCACCTCCCGTAGCTACATGACGTCTGACTCCACCACGCATTGCTGGGTGTACTCCTTCACCAGCTCCACGTTCAAGATGTTGCGGCAGAATTCCATCATGGGCTTCCAGAGTGGGGGGTCCAGGAACACCTGGCACATCACGTGACCCTTCAGAGTGGCAGTGTGGCGCTGCAGGTGGCACAGGAGCTGCTGTTGGACAGGATCCAGTTCCTTACCGAACATGTTAATGTTCAGGGAATACCTGGTTTAAAAGAAGTGTAAATACAAATAGTCAATTGAGTGAAAATACTTTCTTGTTCTAAAATAACTTCTGGAAATCTTAACCCTCCTGTCGTGTCTGTTTCTCCCCCCTTACTTTGGTGTTCCTGGGAATCTTTGACCGTTCTGTAACTTTAACTTATCTTACATTGAAACAAAAACCATTAGAGATCATCACATTTTATTTAACACCCTGTTAAAAGTGTGGTAGGTACGTTTGAGAAACCGGCTCGAGATACACTTGTTGTTATATTCCATGGAATGCTCTTAACATCCCGATAGCAATGAATATCTGAAGTGCTTTGACAAAAAATCCATAAAAAAATATCATCTGTGGAAGCCGTAGTACTGTAAAAAGCACGACCAATCATCTGAGCCGGCCCGGCTAAAATAACTGGATGGCCTACCTGCCTGTCAGCCTTCCATCTGGGCACAAACTTATCTCGTGCCCTCATTGGTCATGTGTGCGTTCGTGTGTGTTGGAGGAGGGGCTCTGTGAGGAAGTGGCAGATTTTCTCCGGTTGTGTATTTTCAAATTCTAGCGATCTCGAGCCGGTTTCTCAAACTTACCTACCCCACCTTTAAGATGCAAACAATGTCTCAGACTTCTGGTTTACATGAATGGGTGTGTACTATCTGATGGATGAACATACTCTAGACGTTACCCATTCATTTCCTATGGTGGTCATTTTTGACTGGGAACACCATCATTGTTACAAAGTTAACTAAACCACTCAAAATTCAAAGAAAGTGGTGATCAGCAACTTTATATGTTCAAATGTCAACTGTGGAGAATATCATAAGGTCTTGACGCAATCAAATATAACACACAATATTTATGATTGATGAAAGAAGTAATCATTCCAATTTGATCCGAACATGACAGGAGGGTTAAAACCACTATGTATATAACAAATTATCAAATCTGGCACCAATGGTATTATTGTAAGACAACATTATTGCATATTTTTCTGCACAGTAGTTGTCCCTGAATTGAAATTATTATATTAAGAAAGAAAGAAGTGTTACCAGTCATTTCCAATGGGCACCCTGTAAGGGAATGTACAGAGGCTGGCCACAGTAGGGTTGGCCACATCATCGACCATCCAGTCAATGTCCTTCTTCAGTAGAATAGCCATGTTACTGGGTAGAAGCTTGAATGGCTGAGAATCTTGAATGATGGTGGCGTTAGGAAGGACCCCATGCATCCGATCAGAGGTCAGATACAGCCGGCGGATGGCTGTATTGTCGAGACGCACTGGAGGAGGTTTGAAGGAGGTGGACAAAGAAGATTGAATATCTCCAAGACCAAGATCAGACAGACGCAGCTTGAGTTCTTCAGCCCTGAAGCGCACCAGGAGAATACCCTATAGAGAAGAAAGCCAATGCGTGAGCTGACCATGGACTATATCGTATATAGTTACATCAATAGTGTAACCAACGGACTTAAATTGAGGCTTATAAAGCACAAGCCGATACATAGAAAGGCTTGTTGCTTGTACCTGCTTGGTTATGAGGCGATATTTCTGGAAATCCTTTGGTCCGAGCTGATCACGGGTCAAGCGGGTTACTTTGACATCAGGGAACTTGGATTTGACCAGATCAGAGCAAAAGCGCAGCAGAACCCCAACCACACCCTTACCCCTTTCCTGAGGGGCGACGCGTAGAGCTTGCACCAGCATAGTCTCCCCATCGTCAATCACAAACACTGACTCCAGAGCAATCTGTTGAGGAGAAAAAGAAAAAGAAAAAATGCGAAGAAAATCATTGACATGTCCTTTTTAGAACCATTTCTGAAGCTGGTCTGGAGCTGACAAATTATGAATGATCTTAAATGTCTAAGAGATTTGGGAAACAAGAACATGCTAATCAGAGCATGAAACATGAGCCAATTTCTGTGTGGCAATGGCAGCAGACTAATTCATGTACCACCAGAACCAGAACATCTGTAAACAGTCAACGAAGTTTAGCTTGGAACCACTGATCTTTGGAGCTAGAAGGAGCCAGTTGAGATCTTTCAGGCATCTTATTAGCATGTTTTCTGGAAACCTTCTTTTGTTACTGTGTTCTGGGAATGTCCAACTGGAAGGAGAACCCCAAAAACTCAGAATAGCTAAAGAGATTATGCATTTGAACTGAAAATACCTTGGGATGACCCAGGATATGTTGGATACTTTGCCTTCTGTCACTGAAAGTTATCTAAAACACTTTCAATGTCATTGAAAAGAAAGAAAAGAAAGAAGTCTTCCTAAATACTCAAAGCTGGTGTAGTATGCAGTGTAACTTAAAGTAACTACTACCAATTGAAAGTGCCACCAAAGAGCTCAGTGCATAGTTTCTATCCATACAACATGTCAGCATCAGTGCTTGGCGTGTACAGGTTACGATTTAAAATTCAGTAATTATATAAACAGTTCCTAACCCAAGTAACCCCCCATTACTACGAGGTTTTTCTCGATTGCTGTCTTGCTGGACGTTAGAAAGGTTAATCACATTGGTGGGCTCTACTTTAGAGAGACTGGTCTGGGACATATTAGAATGGCAGTTAGTCTCCAAAGTAGGACAAAGGTGACTCCCAGTAATTCGCAATTGTTTCATTTTAATACAGTGTGTTCTTGGATAGTTGGAAAATGGAAAGTTCCCAGTAGAATTCTGCTTATTAAACGCAGTTGCTGAGAAATGAAACCAACGAGGAATGGCCTTAATTATGACAAATGTAATTTTTACCTTTTTCATTTTAAGTCATGAAACTCTTACTTTTGCACAGAGAAATGTCTTGGATAAGAAAACTATTTTCCGACTTCTGTAATTCAAGAATTCAGCTTTTTATATCCATAAGTTATTATATTACTCACAATCAAATATTTTGATTGAACTTACTACTTTTCCCTGTTTGCGGGCCAATATGACGGTGCGGTTGGTCTCCTGCAGCCAGTCGGTGTATCTCGTGGGCAGGTAGTCGAGGCCTCCATCTATACCCTGGCTTATGCCCATGATCTCATCAAAGTCCTCCTCAGTGGCCCCAGAAAACTGAAGGCCTGCCTGGGACAGGGCCTCTGGGAGCTGGCGCATGGTCAGGCTGGTGACAATCTTCCTCTTGAAATAACTGATGAGATACAAAGTGGGGGAGAGGTTATTATGGATTGTAGTTATTTTCTTAAACAAGGACTTGGAAAAGCCCAAGAGCTGTCCCAACCCATGTGGAAAATGCTGGATGGGGCTAAACAAGCTTCTTCAAAATGTGTCTGCTTGGATAACAGGTGTTTGTGTCAAATCCACACCAAACTAAGCTGTTAGTTCTTAATTATAACACATTGAATAATGTTTCTGCCACTTTAAATAGATATAATGGAAAGAATAATCACATTAGTGACTCCCGGCACAAAGGTTTATGTGTTATGGCTTGTACAGTGTAAATGAAACATACTGTAAGCAGCCTGTGAAAGCAGAGTAATACCAGTGGTAAAACACAGACAGACAACATCTATACACATTTATTTTCTCACGTATTACATAATATAGGCATCCAATACAGTGGAAAAATAAATAGGAATTAAATTGATGAGATTGGTGTAGGAATTGACAACTGAAACAAAACAATCATTTTCATTCAATCCCCAAAAGAGTGAACCAAATACAAATGACCGCAGGAATGATAATGGCCAGTAACTGAATGAGATGAAGCAATAGATGAGTAGAAGCAGAATAAAGACTTATCCCGCCTTCACTATTGCAACGCACTCCTCTACGGCATCAGCACTACATCCCTCAATAGACTTCAGCGTGTCCAGAACGCAGCCGCCAGACTCCTCACCCACACCAAATCATGGCATCATATCACCCCGGTCCTCAAAGAACTTCACTGGCTCCCCGTTTCACACCGCATCCAATACAAACTCCTGGTACTCACCTACAAAGCCCTCCACCACCTGGCCCCCCCCTACCTCACTGACCTCCTCATCCTCTACCAACCACCCCGGTCCCTCAGATCCACCTCAGCCGGTTTGCTTTCCATCCCCAAGGCTAAACTCCGGAGCTTTGGGGACAGAGCCTTCTCTGTGGCAGCCCCGAAGCTCTGGAACTCCCTCCCCCAAGACCTCCGTGAGTCTGAGTCCCTCACCCTGTTCCAGTCCCGCCTCAAAACCCATCTCTTCAAGTCTGTATATCCATAAGCCCCCCCCCCCTCTCAACCAACTTCCTCCTGACTGCTTTTCTGTTTTTTTTTCTTCTGTTTTTTGTTGTTGTTGTTGTTTTATTGCCTGTCCTTGTTTGTCTACCCTTCCCCAAATGTAAAGCGTCTTTGGGTTTAGAAAAGCGCTATAAAAATAAAATGTATTATTATTATTATTATACAGGAAAACATGAATGGATGGATCAGAAGGATAGAGAAATGCAAGACATGAAACCAACGGGAGAGGCAGAAACAGACAGAAAGACGGGCCAACAGATCAATCAAAAGAGACACAGGAAGTGTAAGACTGGCACCTATCTTGATCCCGATGTCTTTTCCGATTCATCTGGTAAATCCATACCCCTCAGCTCTCTAATCCGGACACTAATACCCTCTCCACATTATAATCACTGGTATTTGTCCAGAACTTGGCTAAAGAATTTACAGAATTTAAAAACTTTAAACACATTTGAAGACCACAATGCTGTTATTTCACCCAGATAAGACACATCAAGACAAAGTCAAGATCAAAGTGTTGTGGGCACGAACCAAAAAAAAAGTATATTGAATAATATTGAAGAAAAGAGTGCACAGGTGTTAAAGTGCACCTATCATGCTATTTTTAGGCATATATTATGGGTCTCAGATATATACAAAAATATAAAAACATGTCTATGATGTGTTTTTTCTCAAAATACAAACAGATCATGTATTTTAGAATCCCTCATATCCCTCTATTCCAGCCCTGTTATGGCGCTTTTCCACTTCAGCACGTAGCACGGTTTAAGGTTTCTCAGGGCTACTTTTTCACCTTTTTTCTGGCCCTCCAAAATCGAGGTTCTTACCGGGCCAACAACCGGGCTGAGTATGCTAAACTAGTGACGTAAACACTCTCGACTGCTGAATGTTCAGAGAGAATCGCTGGCAAGGGGGGGCTACAACTACAACAAGATGAACATATTTGACCGTGATTTAATTGTAATACACGTTTCAAAATGATGCCGAAGTAACAACATACTGATACCGGTTAGTAAAAACCATGAATTAATGCTTTGACAAGTCTGCAGACAGACGGCAGGCGAAAAACCTTTTAAAATGCGTGTTTTCTGAATGGAGATCGGTGAGATAACCCTCACTGAATCTAGTGGTTAAACAATTAACAACCAAACAGCCAAAACAGCACTCACTGCAGTGACATCAGCATAAAGCTCTCTGAGCAGGGTCAAAGTAAAAGTGTTAGCCCAGTCTAATGATAAACACATTACTTCACACACAAAGTCCAGAACTACGAGTTAACCAGGTTAATGCAGTGAAGGAGGAAGCAGCATATGCATTTACCAGCATGTTGTTTGTTCATACCTGAACCATGATCACATACCTTGAGAGGGGGTAGCTGGCTCTGTTTGAGAGCAGGTAGGAAGGGAACATGCTTTACTCCACAAAGAGGAGCAGTGTGTGTCATCTGTTGATTACAATAAGCAGTAAGTAACTGAAGTAAAATGCTAATTGTTACAACAATATTAACAATCAATAATGTCATATATTATAATATAGCACATATGAAATACATTTTCCTGCAAAATTAGTCCCCTTACTTTTGATACTTTCAAAGTGAGAGTAAGTGTGGTTTAAAATGCATTTACTTGTGAAAGTAGTATTTGATATTAACCGGTACGTTTACTGAAGTAAAGACTCTGAATACTTTTTGCACCAAAGTAAAGTACAAGTTGTCTGATCCTCCTCACGTCTAAGTTTCTGTTACTTTATATAAGAACAAGGTGAACGTCTTCTTGAATATCAGACAGTATGCCAAAAGGTGGCGCAGGAATGAGTTCTAAAACAAATGATTCAGCATTTTGGCACTTCCTTATTTTACATAAATAAGGAGAGAGTTATCAAAAGTATTGTTGACATAATATCAAAGTAATATCACCAGAAGTAAAATGTTAACGGCCAACAAAAAAGAAGCAACTGGAAGATTTCAGAAAGAAGTATGATCTGTATCTGTATAAAATGCCATGTACGTCCGCGGTCCCCAAGCAGGTAAACAATACAGAACATGTACCAGCACCAATAAACAATCAAAAACATACAATACACAAGTAAAAAGACACATTAAATGACGTTAGATGAGATCCTAGTTCTGGTTTTCCTTAAAGAGTAGTCCTACTTTGAGATTTCTTTAAATCAGATTGTGGTTCCAACAGAAGTATTCAGTCTGTTTGAGATGTTTAGGAAACTCACCAGAGATTCTGCTGTTTGTTGAGAAAACCTGAGATCAGCGGATTCTTCTTCAGAGAGAAACAGAGTAAGAGACTCAGGAGCACAAATGCTGTCTCTGATAAACTGTTCACCTTTAAATACCTGATTTGATTTGATTTGATCTGAAGATGTGGCATTAAAGTACTGAACACAAAAAGAAGACAGACCGGATCACACCTGTGATGTGCATGGTTGTCACTCAGAGAGAGAGAGAGGGGGGGAGAGGGGGGAGAGAGAGAGAGAGGGGGGGAGAGAAAGAGAGAGAGAGAGGGAGAGAGAGAGGGGGAGAGGGAGAGATCAAACTCAATTCTCACAAAACAACCACAAGCATTACCCATCCAAAACGATGACATCTGGAGAGAACATTTTGAAAGTTTGTACAAAGACATACCAATAAATCTAAATAATTCAGATCAATGTATTACAAAAGAAACTATTAAAGACCACCAAAAGCCCCTTGATTTCCCAATGACTGGGGAAGAGTTGACCACACAGACACAATCTCTCCGGCCAAGGGAAGCTTGTGGCCCAGACAACATTTGGAGTGGCCAAAATCCCCAAAAGTTTGTCTTGTAACTTGATACCTCAAAAGTTATTGTTCTTGGCCACATGTAGAGCTTGGGGCTGGGAAGCAGTGTCAGACTCGCAGTACAAAATCCACTGGACGTTTCGGTTGCTTTTCAACATTTATTTCCAGCAAACATAAAACAAAATAGGAAAACAATATTTAACATAAACTTAAACAACAGATCCTAATAATCCGTCTTCTATAAGCCTAAGGTTGCGTCTGCGTGTCAATGACGGTATTGCTGCTGCCTGCTGCCCTCCCGTCACACACCGCACCTGCAACTTAAAGCTTTAGCCCCGCCCCCTTCACCTGAGCAAAGCGCACCTCTCACTGAAACAACACATTCTCACTCCCAACTCGGCCTATGTTGACGTTATGTCAGGGTCCCTGTCGTCACTTTCCAACGCAAGGGGGGGCCCTTTAGCGTCGAGTTTCAACTATCAGGGAGTCCCATTGACTTGCATAGAGCGTTCCCTGAACGTTGGTAATAGACGAGTTGGGATCTGCGGAGAAATGCTCTCCGCAGATCCATTCACACAGCGTTTATCAACCTTTCTCTAACTCAATATCAAGCCACACTTATTGCAACCACTAGATTCCACCGGGTCCGTCTGTGGCGCGTTACGGCCCCGTTATGGCTGCGCCGCGGCGCTCACGGCGCTCACAGCGCTCACAGCGATCGCGGCCACTCTAGTCAATGGGTGCTATTTCACCACACGCGGCGCGTTACGGCTCAGAAGCGTCCCAGAAGCGTCTCGGCGCAGGGCTCCTCTAAAATTAGGATGAATCCTATTTTTGACGCAACGCAGCCGTAAGGTAATGTCGGGCAGGCAGGCAGGAAGTGGAACGGCAGGCAGGCAGGAAGTGGAACGTTGTGCGTTATATATATACATACACACAAACTAATTTTGCAGACCCTATCCCTCCGTAGTCTTTCAAGTAGGAGGAGAAATGAAAGCGTTCTCCTCCGGTTTACAAGCACTGTGTAAATTATATATATAGAATAATTATGATGATGAATGCATTTTTTTACCACTAAAATACAGCAACACATCTTTGATTCATGTCGTTTATAACTGGAATATTACAGTTATTATTAACTTTGTCTGTACAAAGTAGCCTGTCCAGGAAATATGCCCAAATCAACAAAAACTGCGAGCCGGCAGGCAAGACGCTCCGCTTCTGAAATGCTCCTGAAACGCGCCCGGTAGGGTATGACGCCGGAGGAGGTAGGACCAAAACCGCGGTGCGGCCGTAACGCGGCGCAGACGGACCCGGTGGAATCGAGGGGTAAGAGAGATTTCTACCGGGAGAAACTCAGCTAAACGCTGCTGTGATTAAAGGAGGGGTAGGTAATTTTGGAGAAACCGGCTCGAGATCGCTAGAATTTGAAAATACACAGCCGGAAAAAATCTGCCACTTCCTTACAGAGCCCCTCCTCCAACACACACGAACGCGGCCACATCTACGAAGAAATATGAACTTTCCCATGATTTATTTCTGTTATTAGGCTTTCTGAAAGTCTGAATCAGATCAGGGACGTCCCAGGATCTGTTACTGTGGTACCAAGTTGATGCCAAAACTCTACAGACTAACTTCGTCCTGTTGTCCAGGGACAATAGAAAAAACCCTAGTGTTCCTTATGATAACAATGTTATTTTGTATATTGAATGTTGTGCCTTTTATTTATGCCTCCTAATGTGTGCATTTGTATTTATTTGTCTATGTTTGATTATGTATGTGTGTATATACATGTATATATACACAAACTGTATACTATACTGTACAGTCTATGGTTAAACCCTGCTTAAATGGTACAACTACGCCGCCTGCTGTTGTAAATGTGAGATTATGGGTTAACCCCATAGCAACCGTGTAGCAACCGCACAGCAACCACATAGCAACGGAGGATCTTCTGAGGTAAGGAGAAACCGGCTCGAGATCGCTAGAATTTGAAAATACACAACCGGAAAAAATCTGCCACTTCCTTACAGAGCCCCTCCTCCAACACACACGAACGCGCACATGACCAATGAGGGCACGAGATAAGTTTGTGCACAGTGTTGGAGCAGAACACCTCTGCTACGCGCCGTTCGTTGGATGAGGCTGGATCTCTATTAAATTAAGAAAGGAATTGAAAACACCGGAATCAAAGTTATAACAAATTATCTGAGTTTACTTCTGGTAGGAAACCAAACACATATACAAGTTATACAGAGTACTCGAGTACTCCGGGCTTCAGGTTCGTGATGCGATGCGGATAAATGTGACGGGATCAAACCAACTCATCAAACGAGATGAAAGTGACTTCAGGTTTGTGATGCGATGCGGACACAGATATCGGGATCAAACCAACTCACCAAACCAAAAAGCATTTTTACACTCAAAAACATCAGTATTCATATCTATTTTTGGGGCGGAGATTTGTCGACTCTTCCTTCTCATTTTCCTCCCAAGCGAATTAGAGAGCCCCTGGGGAGGAGCTGTTTAAACTGCTCACCTCCCCCAAGTGTCCTGATTGGCTGGATTCGCTTCTGGTCGAGGTCAATAGTTCTCACCAGGACTTGAAATTCCAAAGTCCCCTAAGGTCAAAAGTCAACCTCTATCTTCACCCTATCTACTCTACATTCCCTTCCCATGAGTTCTTCACCTATTTAACGATGTCTTTAACGACTTAAAAACAACATCTGGCTTTTAGGGGTGATACAGGCAAGGTTGGTGTGTGAAACACAGAATCTCTGAGTCAGTGAGTTTGAAAGTGAGAATAACATTCCTATTCTAAGTGATTTATCAAAACCCGTTGTGTTTACCTAAAACAGTTCAAACAATACATGTTTACTTCAATACAGTGTAGAATCATATCTTTTTACTTCAACAGATGGAAGGCTGACAGGCAGGTAGGCCATCCAGTTATTTTAGCCGGGCCGGCTAAAATGATTGGTCGTGCTTTTTACAGTACTACGGCTTCCACAGATGACATTTCTTTATGGATTTTTTGTCAAAGCACTTCAGATATTCATTGCTATCGGGATGTTAAGAGCATTCCATGGAATATAACAAAAAGTGTATCTCGAGCCGGTTTCTCAAACTTACCTACCCCACCTTTAAATGCCATATTATGTTCCCAACCACTTCAAGCATTATTTCTGAAACAGTATGGAGCTCAAACCTTTCTCTCTCGCAGGGTTTACCACAAGGACATTACGTTACACATATTCTCTCCAGTACAGGTTAGCTCTGACTGTTAGCTAATGTGAACACAGACCATATTACACCCAAAACACGCTGTGCATTGTTTCCAGAGATGGGGTCGTTACTAAAAAAAAATAATGTATTACATATTACATATTACTTGTAAAAAAAGTAATATATTACACTACTTCGTTACTCTCTACATAAAGTAACTCGTTACTTTACTCGTTACTTTACTCGCAGGGCCGGCCCGCCCCTCCCTACAGGCAGATCACGCAGACTGCTAAAGTTTCAAATGTTCTCTTTAGTTCAGTTTCCATTGTCGCATAAGACTGATCCAGATAGCTCTGACCATGGCTGTCCTCTGTCTCCTGCTATCTGTATTGTGCGCAGTATATCTCTGAACGATGCGATGGTGATTCCACTGTGCAAATGGGCAACATTTCCTAGACGACTGCGCGCATGCGCATTGCTTTCATAGCTTATGCTAATCATTTTATGCATAATACACTTTGTGTAAGATTTAATTTTGAGCCCAGAGATGCCGTGCTGTTGAGTTGCAATTATAACTTCCACAAGCTGAATGGTAAGACTCAGTAGCTTGGTGCTAAAGTTAGAATCAGTGGATATGTATTTTGTCGTTTAGTTTTCCATAGCACTCATTCATGCATATATTACTTTTCCTCAGGACACTGACCATGAAGAACGATTGCTCAGAGGTGTGTCTGTGGCCATCCTCACCGTCATTGAAGATGATGATGCCGCCATATCGCCCAATGTGCGAGACGTGGCTGTTGTGTTGGAAGGGACCATTGTACTGCATGACCTACCAGACCTACTGCCTTTGCATACCTCTTTGTCCTACGTTATGCAATGAACATGGATTATCCAAAGGAGATGAGGTATACCTTTGAAGCCATTCAGACTATCTTTTACGAGCTTGGCTCTCGATGCTCACAGCGCATAAGGTCTCGGAAAACAAAGCTTTTGCTGTGAATGTTAATGGGGAAGCCAGACATGACTTTAACCTATGTTTCGCCTGTTCTAGTGCATTGTGGTTAGTGCTCATGTAAAACCTCACAGCATTCATTTCATTTTAAGCATATAAGTTCTCTTCTGAAATAGAGAATCAAAGAATGTGTGGATGTGTAAGTTGCCAGTTCAAAAGAGGGGCATATCCAGTATTTCTACTGTTCAAGTTCATTGTTAGTGATCAGGTAAAACTTCAATGTATGTACATTGACATGCAGTCATTTTAAGCCTGAAGTCCCATTTGCCTGTGAAATTGAAATGTGTGGAATTGTGAGTTGCCAGTTGACAAGAGGCACTGGATTGTAATTGTTATATTTGTTTATTCTTAAATTATTTGATTGTGATGTGCTGAAGAGGCTGAGGCCTGATATATCACAATGATGTCAGGTGTGTGAATCCTATTTTGACCTGATGGATAAAAGCAGAAGCAGAAACGATCCTCAGAATCTGTGTTCAAAGGCCATCATCATTTTCTGTTTAAAGCAGCTTTGCTAGATGTTTATTATGTCAAGAAATGTCCTTAACTTGTGTTATGTTGCAAAACGTGCATTTTTTCAAATCCATATCTTCAGCATGTGAAGAATGCATGTTATCAACATCTAGCAAAGCTGCATTAAAGGGGACCTATCATGCAAAATGCACTTGTGTACGTCTTTTCTACATGAACATGTGTCCCCGGTGTTCCAGGGAACTCACCAAGTGTCAGAAAACACAACCCTCTCTATTTTCCTCCATACCCAAATCTCTAAAAAAGGGGCTGCAACGGATCTGATAAAAACTGATCCAGATTTGAACACTGTCCTGACGTCAGGACGGTGGCGCTACGGCTATTGGGCCAACTCCACCAATCAGGAGGAGACAGCCACGGACATTGCCGTTCGAAAGCGCTGGAGACGCTGTAGTACATATGCCAGGCCTGTAGGTGGTGCTGTTCTCACAGAATCAGCCCTTGCTAAAACAGAGCTATAAATTGTCAAATTGAGCAAAATGAGGCATGGCTAAAATGCATGATCTGTTTGGTATTTTGAAAAAAAAAAAGTATAAATATGCCTTATATAGGTATGGTCCTACACTATATTATTATAATATAGCATGATAGGTCCACTTTAAACAGAAAATGATGATGGCATGGGGTCTGCGAGACAGCGAGACACAGAGGAACTCAGGCTGTGAGTGAGTGTGTGTGTGTGTGTGTGTGTGTGTGTGTGTGTGTGTGTGTGTGTGTGTGTGTGGAAATCCGTTACGTCACTTTACTCAGGAAGAAAAAAATTGAAAAAGAGAAATCCCCAACGAGGCGTTCTGGGGCAGCATAGCAGGTATTTTCTGTGTTAGAGTTTTACTCGCTACAGGGTGTACTTTGAGGGTTTGTGACTCAGCATGTCGTTGTGTCCCCGAGACACTTCACCCCAAAATTGCTCCTGTGGGGATTGCCCACAGTATTGAGTATGTTAGTCGCTTTGGATAAAAGCGTCTAACAAGTAACATGTTTACATGCAGAAAAAGCTACATAACACACAAGGGGACGGGTAATAACCAGAAAAGCATATGATGAGATCTTTAAAAGAGAGAATGTTTTGTGTGCTAAAGTGGACAAAAGATGGACAAAATGTTCATATAATTGAATTAAATCGTAATAATTAACTGAATAAATAATGGCTCTTTTTTTGTTAGTTCATTTTCAATGTCTGACATCGATGTTGATTGAAATCTTCAGCGTGACAATATCTCAATGTTCATTCAAAGACCTTTTGCTATCTGATAACATTGTTTCAATGTATAATGCAACGCATAATATAGTTGAATCAATGTTGTTGCAATTCTACATTCTTTCAATGTTGATCATATCGTAATTGAATCAAGGTTGATTCATTGTTGGGATTGATTGAAAATGCAATGTTCTTTCAATGCTGATCATAGCGAGCACTTTCACTGTTCTTTCAATGTCTGACATCAATGTTGATCACAATCTTCAGCGTGACAATATCTCAATGTTGATTCAATGACTTTTTGCTATCTGAGCCTCCAGAGCAAGTCGGACAAAATGACCATCATGCAACGCACTAGCAAGACGTTGATCGCAATTGCGCAGGTCTGCGCAGGTCTCGCTCGTCTCAAACAAGCCTAATAACTTTTTTAAATCTTTTTATCTTTATGTTTTAAACATTTTTTTTTTAAGTTTTTAACATTGTGGATAAATCCTTATATGCTCCCGGCAACACACTGAACGTCAACTTTGCCTCCTTATTAGACTCACCCAGTGTGCGAAGTAGTTATAATCGGGGGGGGTCCCCATCTCCCGTTTATTGCGCAATATTCCGGTCGAAGATTTCGCAATATATTCTCAATATTTTGATCAAAGTCAATGCGGAAAACGCGCACTCACACGGGGGGGCATGTAAATAGTGCCTTGCACCCTTCAGGTGGAGGTGAAGGGAATGAGCACTTGTACAGCCTTATTGGCGAGGTGGGGGAACTCGGTCCCTCCTCTCCACAGACAGCCAAAAGTGTGCAAGTGACGTTTTCTGCCAGACACCGTCTCCTCTCTCACTTTAGGTAACTTCACTAAAAATCGATCCATGTTGCCGCTCGCATAAAGTTAGCTGAAGTTAACTAGCTAGAATTCACTGTCTCCCCCCCGGGGAGGCGCGCCTCACACTTTGAAAACCGCTGAGCTAGACGACTGTATACAGAGACGATAGGTTGGGACGTGTCACGTGTGCCGGAGACGATAGGTTGAGACGTGTCACGTGTGCCGGATGTCGCCAATGACGTCATAGGAGCCAAATCCTGGCTTTTTTTTTAGAGATGTGGGTACGGAGGAAAGAGAGAGGGTTGTGTTTTCTGAAACTTTGTGAGTCTCCTGACACATCGGGCGGGGACACATATTTATGTAAAAAAGACATCAAAAAGTGCATTTTGCATATTAGGTCCCCTTTAAACAACAATTTTTTGCCGCTTCCCCGCTGATCATGTGATTCCAGCTTTACAGTATCAATATGCAGTATTTCAGATAGATGGATGCTTTATTTATCCTAAATTAGGAAATTATGTTGTCACAGCAGCAGTGTTATCCAGCCTTACACACAAGTTAAAAATATGTAAAAGATACAGTAAGATACAAATCTAGTAAAAATACAAATGAACATTAACAGCAAGTATTTACAAATTCACAATAGAAATACATATATCACTTTTTCAGCAGGTTTCTCCAAAGTGTTTGTGAATTTCCCTCTCCTGCTGATGTTCAGGTGTATATCAGTATGTAGTGTCTCTACTTTAAAGAGTCCTCTCCTGCTGACGTTCAGGTGTATATCAGTATGTAGTGTCTCTACTTTAAAGAGTCCTCTCCTGCTGATGTTCAGGTGTATATCAGTATGTAGTGTCTCTACTTTAAAGAGTCCTCTCCTGCTGACGTTCAGGTGTATATCAGTATGTAGTGTCTCTACTTTAAAGAGTCCCCTATGGTGATGTTCAGGTGTATATCAGTATGTAGTGTCTCTACTTTAAAGAGTCCTCTCCTGCTGACGTTCAGGTGTATATCAGTATGTAGTGTCTCTACTTTAAAGAGTCCTCTCCTGCTGACGTTCAGGTGTATATCAGTATGTAGTGTCTCTACTTTAAAGAGTCCTCTCCTGCTGACGTTCAGGTGTATATCAGTATGTAGTGTCTCTACTTTAAAGAGTCCTCTCCTGCTGACGTTCAGGTGTATATCAGTATGCAGTGTCTCTACTTTAAAGAGTCCTCTCCTGCTGATGTTCAGGTGTATATCAGTATGTAGTGTCTCTACTTTAAAGAGTCCTCTCCTGCTGACGTTCAGGTGTATATCAGTATGTAGTGTCTCTACTTTAAAGAGTCCTCTCCTGCTGATGTTCAGGTGTATATCAGTATGTAGTGTCTCTACTTTAAAGAGTCCTCTCCTGCTGATGTTCAGGTGTATATCAGTATGTAGTGTCTCTACTTTAAAGAGTCCTCTCCTGCTGATGTTCAGGTGTATATCAGTATGTAGTGTCTCTACTTTAAAGAGTCCTCTCCTGCTGACGTTCAGGTGTATATCAGTATGTAGTGTCTCTACTTTAAAGAGTCCTCTCCTGCTGATGTTCAGGTGTATATCAGTATGTAGTGTCTCTACTTTAAAGAGTCCTCTCCTGCTGATGTTCAGGTGTTTATCAGTATGTAGTGTCTCTACTTTAAAGAGTCCTCTCCTGCTGATGTTCAGGTGTATATCAGTATGTAGTGTCTCTACTTTAAAGAGTCCTCTCCTGCTGATGTTCAGGTGTATATCAGTATGTAGTGTCTCTACTTTAAAGAGTCCTCTCCTGCTGATGTTCAGGTGTATATCAGTATGTAGTGTCTCTACTTTAAAGAGTCCTCTCCTGCTGACGTTCAGGTGTATATCAGTATGTAGTGTCTCTACTTTAAAGAGTCCTCTCCTGCTGATGTTCAGGTGTATATCAGTATGTAGTGTCTCTACTTTAAAGAGTCCTCTCCTGCTGACGTTCAGGTGTATATCAGTATGTAGTGTCTCTACTTTAAAGAGTCCTCTCCTGCTGACGTTCAGGTGTATATCAGTATGTAGTGTCTCTACTTTAAAGAGTCCTCTCCTGCTGATGTTCAGGTGTATATCAGTATGTAGTGTCTCTACTTTAAAGAGTCCTCTCCTGCTGATGTTCAGGTGTATATCAGTATGTAGTGTCTCTACTTTAAAGAGTTCTCTCCTGCTGATGTTCAGGTGTATATCAGTATGTATTGTCTTCAAAAAGCTCTTTATTTTTCTCATACTGCCTGTGCTGCAGCACCTCTTTTCACCCTCTGAAACCAGAGCCCAGTCTGCTCTGATTGGTTAGCTGGCCAGCGCTGTTGTGATTGGTCAACCGCTTACAGATGTCCCGCCCCTTTAGCTCATCCTGCAGAGTCTTGCTGTGAAAATCCAGTTAAGCTGTTACCTGATTGGTTGTCCATCAAACGGTCTGCTGTAACGTTGAAATAATCTACCATTTTAAGCTTTTCCCTAGAAACAAAACGGCAACCTCAGCGCTGAACCTTTTTACGCATATCATGTAGTGGCAGGTTGACAGGCCCCTTCACAGAAAACTGAATATCCTCTCATGGGATAAATCAAGTTGTTCTTCTTCTTCTGGTTAAAGCTGCTGTTGATCCGGATGGTGTTTCTGCAGGTGGATCCTCAGGTTCTGCTTCCCGGCGAACCTCTTCCCGCAGTGCGTACATCCGAACGGCCGCTCCCCGGTGTGGACGCTCTGGTGCGTCTTCAGGTGTCCGGACTGCGTGAAGCGCTTCCCGCACTGAGCGCAGCTGTACGGTCTCTCGCCCGTGTGAACGCGAAGGTGCGTCTCCAAACTTCGCCCCGACGTAAACCATTTCCCACAGTAACTGCAGACGAAACGACGATCCCTGCAGAACCGACTCATCTCCAATGGGTCCAGTTGGGATCCTGCGAGCTGGAGCGCTAACGGGAAAGCTGGGACGTTTATATCGGATCTGTTGTTGTCGAGAAGTCGGTGAGACGGGAGAGTCTGATTGGTCCACGAGGAACAGCAGATATCTGAGTCGTAGGAGATTAAAGACCCGCCTATTTTCAGCTCAGAAGTCCCGGGAAGCAGCGAGTTCTTTCCTCCCGACGCCCCAACGACGAGGAACTGTTTATCCGGAGACTCACAATCCGACTCCACGTCAAAAACAACGTCTGAAGAGTCGCCTCCTCGGCCTGGAGACCCAGGTGCACTCTGGGAGTTTTGACGCTCCGATGCCACCTCACTGTTCTGGTCCCAGAGCCTCGTTTCCCCCGAGGGTCCAGCTTCACTGTCGTCTGTATCCAACAGCTGCACCGCCGATCCTGCATGAACACATCAACACATCTTTTGGTAATTTGTATGCAAAATAGTCATAAAATACAGTTTTTTAGCCTCTCAAATAGAGAGATTTCCTGTTTATTATCATATTAAAGTGAATATATTTGGGTTTTGGAAGATATTTCAAGACATCACCTTGGACTTTGAGTAAATGGGATGGATATTTTTCACTATTTTCTGACATTAAATAGACCAAACAACGAACAATAACCCACAGATTTATTAATAATCAAAATACTCATTAGTTGCAGTCCTACATGTAGGTAAGACTGTATGAATATGTTACTGATATTATGATTTATAACATGACAGTTGTCCTTATTGGAACTTTTACACATTGTTCTAGGATTCAGAGACTTCAAGCTGATTTAACAATAACACTTAAGAGATAATATAAGAAGATAAGATAAGAAAGTACTTCATTCAGGGTTCCTGCAGGTTCCACCAACGCAAATGTAAGACTTATTTCACGGCAAGAAAGTATGAAGGAAAATTGCTATCAAAGAAGAAATACGTCCCATAATTACTTACAAAGTAAATGTATTCATGTTCAACATAAGAACGATGACTGAACATAACAGCACACAGAACTGTGTTAGCGTGTTAGACAAAAAGTGTGTGTGTGTGTGTGTGTGTGTGTGTGTGTGTGTGTGTGTGTGTGTGTGTGTGTGTGTGTGTGTGTGTGTGTGTGTGTGTGAATTGTTACAGCTCAAATGCATTGCAATGACTTCCATGTTAAAAAAAGACTTTAAAAAGCTGAATGTTTTAAAAAGTATAACATATTTTGAAAAAGTTGAAAGTTTCCCATCATGTGCTGAAAAGGCTGAATAGTTTGATATTTGAATTGTTCCTGCAGCTGAAATTAGGCTGAAGGAGTTAAATAAAGACATTAAATGTAAGTAGTAGTGAATGAATGTTTACAAACACCTGTGTGTGTAAACCCAGAGATGAAAGGTTACCATGGTGACGACTTATGACGATTTACCAACTGCAGCACTGAGTCCCATTAAGAATGCATTGAGGATTATATCTGACAATTCTGCCACCTGTTCAAAAACTATGGCTCCTATCAAAAAATGACCAGACCGTGAGCATCAGGGAACCCCAATGAACTGATATATGTTGTTTTTTTTGGTTTTGTGTGTAAAATGTGGAGATGGGAGCAGTTTGTCTAAAGTGTACTTCTCTCTGTTCTGAAGAAAGTTCCGGAAAGATTTAACATGGGAATCAATTGGGAGCTAGGTGGACTTTTTGTCTCTTCATGCCCTCAAGAGGCATTTTGATTAATATTTCTTCTTAATTTTTTTTAATTTTCCAACCTAGGACAACGTTTTCCTACGTTTTTCATGAAAAATTATGTCTGAGGAGTGTAGGGTTTGGGAATTATGGCAGGTTTAAAACATTTTTGGGGGAGAATTTGAAGCACTGCTGCACTCTGTTTTGAGATCAAAGCACTCTAGACTTAACGAGCTGCTCCATCCACACTAATGTTAAAATCTGAAGAAAGCCTCTCTACCAAGCTCCAAACAAAGTTAAATATCTCAAAAAGTGTAAAAGATATCAAAAATAAAAATCAAGTTTGAATAGCTGAAGGTCTTGTGATCATTTGAAAGTTGGAATGAAGTGTCTAGCTGAAAGTATGTGAAGGAGTAGCATTTGGCGCAAGGTGTAGGAAAATAGGATTTGAAGGCATCTCCCATTGACTTCCATGTTAAAAAAAGAGTTTAAAAAGCTGAATATTTCAAAAAGTATAACATATTTTTAAAAATGTGAAGGTTTCCCATCGATTCCTGAACAGGCTGAATAGTTTAATATTTGAATGTTTTCTGTAGCTGAAAATAAGCTGAAGTTATGGAGTGCCAAAGTATAGAGTGGCGAAGTCCCTCCCCTTCCGGTGGACCTCCATGGGACCTTATTTCGGAAAAGTTATGTATTGAAGTCAATGGAGAGAGAAAGATTATCTTTCGATCCCGTTTGAATTGTGCCACGAATTACACATATGATGTTTGTCAATTTAAAAGATAATTTTGCAAGTTAAAAAAAAAAAAAGTGTCGTAAAACTGTGAAGTAACACATTTGTTTGTGTGAAACGCTCAATGAACTACATCTCTGGTCAACAACACACGTCACCAAGATGGCCGTCACTACTGTCTTGTCAACAAAACGATTGACTACCCTCACTATCACCACAATGAAACACGTCCTGAAGAATGTCATGCAAAGCTGCCTGCCTGCCTTCCTTTGATTCTCTCTGAACTGCCTGGTCGTTTTAATGTTTAATGTCAACCATTTGTGCAGATAGCATGAAGTGCAAAAGATCGCCGATGCTAGCGTTAGCATTAGCATTTCTCCCCCGGTCTTAAAGTGTGTATTATAGAATGATCACACCGGTGACAGTACTCTTCAAATGGTTCACGAAATATGACTACTACTCTTACTGTTTAACATGTTGGGTTACTTAATGTTACTTCATGTTAAGGCTAATAAAAATGACATGGCTGTAATGCTAACTAACGTGCTAGCTACTAGCTAGGTAGCTAACTTGATCCAGACACTCCTGGTCCTTTCATCAGACGGGAAGCGAAAGAACGAGCAAGACCCATTGCTGGTATGATAACAACCTGGTACTAAGCACACAGGCATCTTGTTAAAGTTATCTTATCTTAGCCAGCGCCATATAGATAGATTATATCTATATGGCGCTGATCTTAGCTATCTCTTAGTGTCTCAATTGTGACATCACTTACGCGACTCTGGGATTTGTAGTCTTTCTAGTTGCGTATTTTTCATAGTCTTATATTTCAACAGTTTTACGACAAACTGTGACTTTTTTTGACATGGAAATGATTTTTTAAGATTGACAAACATCATATGTGTAATTCATGGCACAATTCAAACGGGATCGAAAGATACGTTTTCTCTCTCCATTGACTTCAATACATTATTTTTCCGAAATAAGGTCCCATGGGGCGGAAGTAGATGGGCGTGACTTCGCCACTCTATTGGCTGAAATAATAATAAGGGGAAGAATAAAGATTTTAAGTACTATAGTGGAATGCTGTGGCACAGCATTCCACTAATAAATACCATCATTATACGCAGCGTGAATTTGCCAGACTCCATTTACTATGTTTTATGATCCAGAGAGTGCAGTTTGTATATAAGATGATCAAAGCAGCCTCACACCTACTTCCAGTTCTTCCCACTCTGTGGTTTTAGCTTGATTTGAGACTTCTGCAGTAAATGAATGAGCGACTTCCCGGATATTTAACGGTCTGTTTCCTGTCTCACCTTCCTCGTTGAGAAGCAGATCGTCTGCATCGTCGCTCACTTCCTCTTTCGTGGTTTCCTCCTTTATCAGAACGACAACATCCTGTTCCCTCGACTCCTCTGCGGCTCTGCTCGAGGAGTCCTGAGGGTAGAAAATACAATGGTGACAAAATAAAATGCTTTTTAATTCACTCTTAGAGACTAATTTCAACCAAAACCAACCAATATTTTAAATTGAAAGTACGCCATTTGTGCAGAAAATAACCGAAAAATCACAGCAGGATAAAAATACACTTGAGTTTGTTAAAATAAGCATGTATTCAAACATTAACAGGATCAAATAAGGTGATTCATGTCTCATAAATCTAAAAAATAAATGGTTTGTAGTTTGTAGGAAGAGTTGAAACTATTTTATTTTGATAAGTAATACATTTTTTGGGTAATTTTCCATGCAAAATCGTCATAAAATACAGTTTCCAGCCTCTCAAATGGAGATTTCCTGCGTTTGTCTATTTAATATCATATTAAAGTGAATATATTTGAGTTTTGGAAGATATTTCAAGACATCAGCTTGGATTTGAAGTAACTGGGATGGATATTTTTCACTATTTTCTGACATTAAATAGACCAAACAACGAACAATAACCCACAGATTTACTAATAATCAAAAATACTCAGTCGTTGCAGTCCTACATGTAGGTAATACTGTATGAATACGTTACTGATATTATGATTTATAACATGACAGTTGTCCTTATTGGAACTTTTTCACATTGTTCTAGGATTAAAGAAAAGCACCAACTGTAGTTTGTAAAGTATCGAGACATTGAGCATTCATTCAGAGATAAGGACAGGGGGGATGTGATGGTAAATGTTAAAGGTCCCATGTCATGGCCATTTCGACTGATCATGATTCCATTGTTGAGGTCTACTAGAATAGATTCACATTGTTCAATGTTCCAAAATCACATTGGTTTCTCATACAGCATCTCTGTATAGTATGTGTATTCACTCTCTGTCCTAAACGGCTTGTTGGAGCTCCTGCCCCCCCCTCCCTGTGAGCCCACTGTGCTCTGATTGGTCAGCTCGCCCACTCTGTTCTGAGGAGTCCACCACCGTTACAGCTGAACATCAGTGATTATGTGTTACAATGGCGTTAGTTAGCGACCAGGAAATGACACCTGTAATGACAAACAGAGGGGAATGCTGCGTGGGGTTACTGGTGTCGTTTCCTGCAGCGAGACACCGCGGAGCTCAGCCTGAGCACACACACACACTCAAAGCCAGGCTGTGAGTGTGTGTGTGCATTACGTCACTATGACCGTTACGTCACTGTGACCGTTACGTCACTGTGACCAGGAAGAAAAAAATGGAAAAATAAAAATGTCCAACGAGGCGTTCTGGGGCAGCATAGACAGGTCTTTTCTGTGTTAGAGTTTTACTCGCTACAGGGTGTACTTTGAGGGTTTTTGACTTTGCAGACCATTTACATGCAGAAAAAGCTACATAACACAAGGGGACAGGTAATAACCAGAAAAGCAGGACATGGGACCTTTAACCTGTTAGGCACCAAGCCTGTTTTTCATGTTTCAGGCTCGAAAATGACATGCCCAAAACAAATGACTACAACTTAACTTCTAAAAGGGTTATATGAATAATTTATTTTATCAAAGCAAGGTTACATCTGTGAGTTGGATGTAGAAGTGTCAGAATCAATATAGATGTTTTTTATTTTAAAGAAAATTCAGATTTTACATAGTAAAAAACTGTAAATTATAGTGTCCGTCCAACAATTCTTTTTTACTTATAGTGAAAACTACCCTTGGATGATGGGTTAGTAGACTAAAAGCTTTAGGAATCCAAAGTACAACATATAATAAGTACCCTGTATCAAGATTGATGCAAAACAAGTGACATTTGACCTTTTTAGAGAGGTTTAGCCAAAACCACCCCACCTTTGGGTGAAAATGTTTTTTTTTCCATATCTCTGGCCCCCCTTGCTCGATTTTGATGGTTGACACCTCTTTCTGACCGTTAGAGCCAATAGAATCGAAGGGGGAGTCCCCCCCACACACACGTTGTGAAGAGAAGAGGTGGGGGCTTCGCGCATGTAATTTTGCATCAGAGTGGACCTATCTCTCGCTCTGATATTTGGATACGAAAAAAAGGTTTTATTGCTTATGGATTATCAGAAATAATTTCAAAGAGGACACAGACACATTGGATTAACCTATGGATTAACTGCAGCATCGTTTTTTTATCGTTTTAATGCCATTGAAGACCAGTTTTGACCAAGGTAAGCCATGTTAGCGTTTCTAGCTACCTAGCTCCACATGTTCTGATGTACGCTTTCGTTTATAGTGTCGCAAATGTTTATCACTGAGTGTTGAGGTGGGCACCCCCAGATTCTGTGTCTCCAGCTGATGCAAAACGAGGGGTTGGCTGTGCATCTAGGATAAGTAATAAGGGAGTTATGAGTGAGTTTAGGTGCAGTTTTAGGTTACATTTTTTCGATCGTGGCTAATTCAGAGGCTGAGTGTTAGCATTGTGGGGTTTTTTTGGATTTTTTTTTTTAAAAGATCAGTTAGCTGAGTTTCTTCCCGTTACATGGATATAAAACATTCATAGTTTATTAAATATTAAGATTCCTTAGACGTTGTTTCCTGCAAATGACGGGTTTATCTGCCCGGTACCGGGGGGGGGCGGTGCGTAACAGGTTAAATAAATGGTAATTAAACTCACCTCTTTAATAGCATGGGTCATTTCTATAGCAGTCTCACACACAGAGACTCTTCCACTGCTGGTGAATTCTGTTTTCTGCTGTTTGGCCCCGACTGCAGCTGGGGAAACAAAAAAAACATGTTAAAATATTACAACACAGATCAATTACTACTGAAGTGCCAGTGAAAAGGAACTAACTGAAGAATTGTAATTAAGTACTTTTTTGACATATTTGAAATTTACTAAAGTTTTTCCATTTAATGCTACATTATATTTCTACTCCTCTACATTTCGGAGGCAAATATTGTACTTTTTTCTCCATTACATGTGTTTAACAATTACAGTTACTTTGTACACATAATAGCACATGACATATATATACTGATATGGTCATACTGTATACTGTACCATAATAATAAAATACTGTGAAAAGAGTACTTTCACATAGGGCTGTGCAATTAATCGTATTTTAATCGCAATTACGATTTTGGCCTGCCACAATTACGAAAACAACATAATCGAAAAAAACGATTATTTTGCTTTGCTTGGTTGTGACTGTGCACTGCAACATATTTGATCTAATTTATTTTAGTCTAATTTATTTGTATTTATCATATTTATATATGTTTAGTAGCTTGTTGAAGTGCGCTCCAAAATATTTGTTGATCTTGTTTATTGGTATTTATTATTTTTATATTATTTATTTAAATGTAAATATAAATGTATCATTTATTTAATTTATTTTTGTATTGGTTTTTCAGTTGAATTATACGTTCAGGGTAATCAACAGTTAAAAAGATACTGTTCAAATTATTATTTGTATTTGTTTTAAAGTTCAATAAATGGATGTTTTCAAAGTCAATGAATAATCGTATTTCATAATCGGGATATAAATTATTGACCAAAATAATCGTGATTATGATTTTTGCCATAATCGCACAGCCCTACTTTCACTGTTGATAATTGAAGCTGATAATACTTCTGTACTTCATATTATTCTGAAATGGGTCATTTGTGTACTTTTCCTCCACTACATGTATTTAATACCTTTAGTTACTTCACAGATGTGGATGAATGATGTGAAATATAATCAAGTGTTAAATCAGACTTTAGTTCCACCTGGAGTAAATCCACAAGCTACCCTGCAGTATACAAAGTCATTCAAACTAGCTGCACCTTTACCAGCTTTGAGAACACTTTCATGATCAATCATTATAAAACATATCATATATATTATTCTGAAATGGACCAATCTGCACAACGACTACTTTTACTGTCGCTACTTTCACTATATTTTGATGATAATACTTTTCTACTTTTACTTGAGGAACATTTTGAATGTAGGACTTTTACTGAAACAGAGTATTCCTACACTCTGGTACTTCTACTTTTACTCAAGTACAAGACCTGAGTACTTCTACTTTTACTCAACTACAAGATCGGAGTACTTCTACTTTTACTCAATTACAAGGTCTGAGTACTTCTACTTTAACTCAAGTACAAGACCTGAGTACTTCTACTTTTACTCAACTACAAGACCTGAGTACTTCTACTTTTACTCAAGTACAAGATCTGAGTACTTCTACTTTTACTGAAGTACAAGACCTGAGTACTTCTACTTTTACTCAACTACAAGACCTGAGTAACTACTTTTACTCAAGTACAAGACCTGAGTACTTTTACTCAACTACAAGATC
Organism: Trematomus bernacchii; assembly: GCF_902827165.1. Classification (NCBI taxonomy): domain Eukaryota; kingdom Metazoa; phylum Chordata; class Actinopteri; order Perciformes; family Nototheniidae; genus Trematomus; species Trematomus bernacchii. The sequence continues at coordinate 171,018 of NW_022987669.1, read as the reverse complement.
GGAGTACTTCTACTTTTACTGAAGTACAAGACCTGAGTACTTCTACTTTTACTTGAGTAACATGTTGAATGCAGGACTTTTACTGGGTGCTATATCTTAGTTAGACTATGAAACTACTGTTATAAATCTGTAAATAACTGTGCAATATCTACTTTTACTTTCACCACTGTGACACTTATTTTATTTTTAAAATACTGTTCCTATTGTTTACACCTGGAGGTGTATTTTGGTAAATTGTAATTTGTGTAATTCCTACTTGTTTTAATCTTTACTATTTTAAGGATGCTTCTTTATTAATATGTTGCTTTTTTGGCTCTTTACTTTCGCTGTAACAATGTAAATGCAATATAATGTAAATGTCTCCTCTGTGGGACCAAATAAGGTATTCTGATTCTGCTCTATTTAAAGCTTTTTTTTTAAAAGCCCCCTACCCACCGACAGTAATTGTACTTTTTTTGACATATGTGTACTTGAGTATTTCTATTTTCTGCTACTGTGTACTTCTACTCCACTACAATTCAGAGGTAAATGGTGTACTTTTACAGCACTGCATGTATGTAATACCTTTAGTTGAAACATTTCCCCTCTGTATATACACCAATAAAGGTATTCTGATTCTGCTTATTTAAAAAATAAAAAATAAAAAAAGCCCCCGAAACTCACCGACAGTGACCTCCACAAAGACCCCCCCAGCTGCCTCCTCCTCCCCGCCGCCGCTCTCCAGCCTCCCTCCCCGGGTGACGACGGTCTCCAGGAGCTCCAGCCTCCTCCGCAGCGCCTGGTTCTCCATGTTGCTGCGGGAAATCTCGCTCTTCCACCCGGCGCAGCTCTCCTCCAGCAGCTCGCTGATCTCCAGCACCGCAGCCCGGGTCAGAGCCTCCATGATGGAGGACAGCTGGGACTGAAGCACCCGGTGAGAGGTCATGCTGAGCGGCAGAGAAACAACGCTAACAACCGCCGAAACGGAGGAGCTCCAGGGGTTAATTCCTGCTTCTGTTACCTGGGAATTGAGTGCTTTTACCGGGGGAAACGGATGGGAGGATGCTGCAGTTGTTTGTTTGTTGTTGGTCGGTTATTTCCTCCTCCTACAACTTCCGTAACACCATTTTCAAAATAAAAGCTCAGAATCAGAAACAGGTTTGTTTACTTTTTTTATTAGCTTCCCAAAAGGGTCGTTTTGAGCTTTCTTTTTTGTATTTGTTATTGCCAACTATACAAGAGAAACACAGAGAAAAAGAGACATTATGGGCTGGGTTTGTTATATTTCAAGAATGTAAAATTTGTTGAGGAGGATACATACTTACATATGAAGTACTTACATATATTAACCCTCCTGTTGTCTTCGGGTCAAATCTGACCGATTTACTACTTTCATCAATCATAACTTTTTTGTTTTACATTCGATTGCATTAAGGCTTTATGATATCCTTCACAGTAGACCTTTGCACATATACAATAGCTGATCACCACTTTCATTGAATTTTGGATGATTTAGTCAACACCCATGGTGTTCCCGGTCGCCATAAAGAAAAGGAATTAGTAACCATCCGGATCAGATAAAACACACACACGCGCACGCACACGCACACACACACACACACACACGCACGCACACGCACACACACACACTAGATGTGTCGTCGTCCCCTTATGTGCCCATCCCCCCACATGGATCACACCTGGCACACGCAATACATGTTCAGTGTCTATTCTTTGTATATTTACTGCAGTTTTTCATGTATACCAGTAGTCTGATACAATATGTACAGTTTGAAAGGGTGTTAAATGAAATTTGGTGATGATTAATGGTTTTTGTGTTAATGTAATAGCAGTTAAAACAGGGTACTCACAGCAATTCCGCAACAACTTCATCTTCACCTGTTGCACTTGCCATTTCAACGTTAAAAACAATAAAACGGCATGAATTGCTTCGTCGCATTCATCTAGATCCTCTGTCTCGAGCCAGTTAACTAGCGGGCCTTCTAGAATACCCTGGAACCGAGGGAAACTCTGAAAGAATACGCCCATTGGCTACAAATCAATATATGATTGGCTGATCAAACTGTCAGTCCAAATGTACGCTCTCATTCAGTGCAACGGCCAGGGCATTCTATCAAGGATATAGAATACCTTGGTTGAAGGATATTCTACACAGAGACCCAGAACAAGATCTGATTGGTTGCTTTCTTTTCTAACATAAAACCACTGAAATGCGTAGTGCATGGTCCGAGAAGGACAAACAAATCAACGTAACACTGTAATATTACAGATCAACAACACAGATACCGTTCTCATTTATTCATTTTATATACATTTTATTACATTTTATTTATATAATTAAATCAATTTTTTGTTTGTTTTATCTGAGTGTTCCAGGGTATTCTCTGAATACCTTGAAGGCCCTGACGGTTCGCCACTTTTCTGATTTCTCTCTGAAAATCTCAATATTTGTAAATAATATGTGGGAAAAACAGCGCGTGCTCCGTCTGAAAAAATCATGCTAAGGTTAGCTTGTTAGCTAGCTACATTAGAGAGATTTATACGATGAATAAAACACATAAAATGAAAAGTCAATTTAACAAAAACATGGCGAATTTATTCCTCAACAGTTAATATCCAACCAAGTGAAGCCAGCTTAACTTTTATGAGCTTCTCAAGTAAGTAAAACATTATTTTATCCACAGACATTTGAGACACCTTACCTCAGAAGATCCTCCGTTGCTATGCGGTTGCTGTGCGGTTGCTGTGCGGTTGCTATGCGGTTGCTATGTTGTTGCTATGCCGTTGCTATGCTGTTGCTATGCGGTTGCTACGCGGTTGCTATGGGGTTAACCCATAATCTCACATTTACAACAGCAGGCGGCGTAGTTGTACCATTTAAGCAGGGTTTAACCATAGACTGTACAGTATAGTATACAGTTTGTGTATATATACATGTATACACAGCTCCAACACCATCGTGAAGTTTGCTGATGACACGACGGTCATCGGCCAGATCACAGACGATGACGAGACGGCGTACAGAGAGGAGGTCGAAAAGCTGACATCTTGGTGCCAGGAGAACAACCTCCATCTCAACATCAGCAAAACAAAGGAGCTGATTGTGGACTACAGGAAGCAGCAGGGAGAGGGACACGCCCCCATCGCCATCAATGGGACTACGGTGGAGAGAGTCAGCAGCTTCAGGTTCCTTGGGGTCCACATCACTGAGGACCTGACATGGTCTCTTCACACCACCACCATCACCAAGAAAGCTCGACAGCGGCTCTTCTTCCTCCGCAGGTTGAGGAGGTTCAAAATGGATTCCAGGATACTCTGCAACTTCTACAGGTGCACCATAGAGAGCATCCTGACCTTCTACAGGTGCACCATAGAGAGGATCCTGACCTTCTACAGGTGCACCATAGAGAGCATCCTGACCTTCTACAGGTGCACCATAGAGAGGGTCCTGACCTTCTACAGGTGCTCGATAGAGAGTATCCTGACTGGCTGCATCACGGCCTGGTACGGCAGCTGCACCGACCTCAATCGTAAGGCTTTACAGAGGGTGGTGAAAACTGCACAGCACATCACCAGGACGGAGCTGCCATCCATGGAGGACCTTTACTCCCAGCGGCTCAGGAAGAAATCACTACGGATTATCAAAGACCCCCATCACCCCAGCCACAAACTGTTCTTTCTGTTGCCGTCTGGCAGACGTTACCGCAGCATCCTGGCAAGGACAAGAAGATTCGGAGACAGTTGCTTCCCGCGGGCAGTGAGACTGTTAAACAATTGAACTGTTGAAACAACTTCAAAACATTCATCTGCTACTCAGTAATATGTATCTAATATCTAATATATATATATCATTCCAATAACTTGTATATAGACTCGTACTGCACTATTCCACATACTCACTTTATTTTATAACTACTTTTCTTTTTGTATTGCTCTTGCTATCTGTATTGTTATTATGTTGCATTGTTGGAGAAGCCTGTGACATAAGATTTTCAACAACATAATTACTCTGTAGCTATGTCAGTTTGACAATAAAGAACCTTGAACCTTGATATACACACATACATAATCAAACATAGACAAATAAATACAAATGCACACATTAGGAGGCATAAATAAAAGGCACAACATTCAATATACAACATAACATTGTTATCATAAGGAACAATTGGGTTTTTTCTATTGTCCCTGGACAACAGGACGAAGTTAGTCTGTAGAGTTTTGGCATCAACTTGGTACCACAGTAACAGATCCTGGGACGTCCCTGATCTGATTCAGACTTTCAGAAAGCCTAATAACAGAAAGAAATCATGGGAAAGTTCATACTTCTTCGTAGATGTGGCCTCAGTTGTTGTTTTAATGCAGTTTTCCTTTTGTTTCTTTCCATTTTTTCGCACAGGATTTGAATGCACTACATATTTAGCTCATCAGCATCTTCTGGAACACTTTTGGATGTACTCCCATGAAATCAAAATATCGAAAATCCAGAATACATACTTCAACATACAGTCCTTATATAATACTGAAAGCATATTGATTAGGAAGTTAATGAGGTCATAACGCCCTCTCTGATATGTATTTTCTAATTGCTGTAAACTAGTCAAGACCACCTTAACTAAGACCAAGTCAAGAGCAAGACCGGAGTGTAACAAGACCAAGACCAAGTCAAGACTTTTAGAGGTCTAGACCAGGGGTGTCCAAACTTTTTTCAGTGAGGGCCACATACAGAAAAATATACGAAGGCCTGGCTCACTAGAGGTGAGGTATACTGCCTTATCAGTAAAGTTATAATTTAGCAAAATCAATCAAATGTAGGTAAATCATTCTTGATACTTGAAAATGCTTTAAGAACAAAGCAGCTCACAGCTCTCCAGACGGTTTAATTATTTTGCTGGTAGCTCATTCCTGAAAACAGAAGCTTCAGATTGCTTATAAAAAGAGGACATTTAAAGGGTAGATTTCAAGCTTGTTATGTAAATAAGTTATTGGGCTTTTTTCTTTATCAACTACGATTTATTTGAAAAAATGTCCAACTTTAATTAACTAAATGTATTTGAAAAGTGGGCTTATTAACACATGAACACTGTGTAATATATTTTTACATATAAATCGGAAGTAGGATATATGACAAGCATAAGTTTAATTTGTGGGCCATATTTCATTATACTTTTTTAATTAGCTGGGGGCCATTTCAAAATGGGCCGCGGACCATGTTTGGCCCCTGGGTCGTAAATTGGACACCCCTGATCTAGACCAAGACCGGTCTCGAGTACTACAACACTACTGTAAACACTGTACTTTTTTACATTTCCTTTCAAAAACTTCATTTTACAAGACTACATTTTAACACATCTTGATAACGGTACAGGTCAGCTTCGTCCAATTCTCTTTTTTCCTACATAAGGCTTAAACGCAGCATGTTGCACGATATGGAATCTGGCGCTGCTAACTGCTAACAGCTAACTGCCAACAGCTAACGCTAACGAAAACCATCCCTCAATTGTCTTTTCTCCCACAAGATTTGAATGCACCACAGACTCAAAACGTTCTCCACCAAATCCAAGAATCTGCATTTTGGACTGCAGGTGTGCCGTGTCTCTTCCGGGTCAGAGGTCCTCGGAAGGGCAGTCTTTGCACACCTGGATCCGCTCACAGAGCTCCACATCCTCGGGGCTAATCGGGATCTGAATCACCCAATCAGGTTTCTGCAACAGAGGGCGCATTTAGATTTACTCGTAAGACACTACAAGATTCATTTTACATCAATAATAGACTGCACTACTTTGACAATTCTCACGGCATTTCGTGTTATTAGTCACGAAATTAATTTAATCTATTGATTCGTGTTCACCAACACGATTTTCACCTTTTTTTCGTGTCACACAGAACGATTTTAAATGCAATGTATTTCTATTGGTAGTATGTTTCGTGCCTGCAACACGTCTTTTTGTCCGGTCGGGTCTTGGAAGACCAGAAGCTGTGTGGTTCATAAAAACATGTTCTTACTCAATATCTTACCCTAAGCCTAACCCTATCCCTTTTATTTTAAATTGTATAATGTCTGAGTTTTTTTGCCGTCAGTGAGGAAAAGAAATGGCTCAGAGCCTCAGAATACTGACATCTGTATTTTATGTCATCTTTTTTTCCTTCTAATTTGTTATTATTTGGTGCAGGCACGAAACATACTACCAATATAAATACATTGCTTCTAAAATCGTTCTGTGTCAGAATACTGAAATCTGTATTTTTTTAAATGTCTTTTTCCTTCTAATTTGTTATTATTTACATTGCTTTTAAAATCGTTCTGTGACACGAAAAAAATGGCGAAATCGTGTTGGTGAACACGAATCAATAGATTAATTTCGTGACTATAACACGAAATGCCGTGAGACTGGGTTGAATGGAGAGTAAAACTAATGGAAATATAAATAAGTAAAAAAATATTGTTTATTTGTTTTATAGTCCCATATTTAGTTCTTCTTTAATTCATTACATTTTATTTCCACAGTTTTTAAAAATAATTGTATAGCTTTTTCCCCTTTGTATGGCACACCATTGACTCCATACAGGGTGATTCTCATTTACATATATTTGTATATATATTTGTAATCTATTTAAAGGTGACTGACCAGTGAGTGTGGCAGAGGCTCTTTACGGAAAAACATTTTGCAGCGATCCGGATGGCAGTGAGCGACGCACCAGAAGATGGCGAACAGGAAACCGGCCGTGAAGGCGACGCTCAGCAACACCGCCGTCGGTTTCCTCCAGGGGGCGTCTGCACCTGGAGAGAGATCTTCTGTTATCCCTTACAACTACATTTGCTGAGGCAGCTTTCAACCAAATGTTAAATGCGTATGTGAATCACTTTGAATTGCCTCTGTGTCTTAAAATGTGCTATACAAATAAACTAACCTTGAACCTTGAACCTTACATCCTTTATTAATCTAATACTTTACAAACTGCCGGCGGCTTTTATGTACTTATATATTTGGAAAGAATATCGAGCAAGAGGACGTTGTCGGAAAGTTAGGACAGCGTTGAACAAGAGGACATTTTTTACCGTAAAAGCACGGACCTGTGATGGAGATGCACTGTTCGTTGGTGCTGCCGCTCCGATTCTGACCCTGCAGGACGGTCTGAGCCCGGACGCAGTACTGCGCCACCTGCAGGCCGGGGAACGACAGCACGCGCTGCTCCGGTGGCATCCAGCGCTCCAAAGCCTGGGGGAAAGACAATTAGAAAAGAAAATGAACGAAAAACACATTTAGAGATGTTTTCTTCACTGTTTTATGTTCAGTACGAAATTAACTTTTTTCAATACAAAATACCTCCAATTTATTACTTCTATATTGGGCAACAAATAAACTTCTTAAATGCAAGATACCTGCAACAAAATAAGATGTTATCTTCTATTTTGTGCAAGAAATTAACTTTTTTTTTTAAGCAAAGTAACTCCAACTTATATCTTTGTACTATTTTGAAAAGAAAATTGAAGACATTTTCTATTTTTCGCATGATTTTAACATTAAAATGCAAGATACCTCCAAGAAGATCTTTCTACTATTTTCTGCAACAGATGAACTTTTCTTCAATGCAAAAGACCTCACACTTTTGCAGCTGCTTTAAATGTAACTATACATATCTCACTGTAACTGTTATTCATGTATTTATACCTGCTCTATATCAGCTTGTGTTATGTTTATTGTATTCTCTTTGCTCTTTAAATGAATCTGCTGCGCTGTCTCTTAATGTTTTCTCATTTTGCATTTGCTTTCAGCTCATCTATTGTTATTTTGTATATATTGATTGTTGTGCTTTTATTTGTGTCTCAATGTGTGCAAATGTGTCTGTTGATTGTGTATATAGGTATTTACATATCTTTATAGATATTTGTATTTTGTACTGCTCGGCATTGTGGGAAACGGTATTTCGATCTGTCTGCCTGGACACACAAACTGAAAGATTGACAACAAAGTTGACTTTGACTTTGAACTATTAGGGAACATTCAGTGTGGTGACCTCTGACCTTTTGGCCTCTCCTCCACACCGTCACACGGACGTCGGCGTTGAGAGGAAGTTTTCCGAACGAAACCTGAAGAGAGTCGCCGACCGCCATCACCGACATCTCCGGAGCCGTCAGGACCGCTGAGGGACAAACACCCAGGGGTTCACTCCAGTTAAAAAGCTCTTGGAAGAATGAAATGTTCTTGAGTTCTCTATAACAGGAAACTGAAATTACACTTCATTTCACAAACCAGGATTTTTCTCACTTTTTATATAATCTTGAAAATTGCGATTTCCCTCTAAATGTTCTTCTTTGATCACAGAGAATATTAAAGTTTGTTTTTGTTGTTGTAAAGGACTGACTGATCACAGAGAATATCCCGATTATTTTTTATTGTAAATTACCTCATTTTAAACACTTCTTTATTCATTTTTTGTTTATTTTCTCTGAAATGTACCACTTGAATCTCAGAGAATATTAAAGGTTCTTTTTCTTAATTATCTAACTTGATCGCGACTCAGTGATTAGTGGCACACATTTTCGACAAAAGGTGTATCTGAGATTAAAGAGTTACATTTACGTATTTTTTTTTTTATTTCATAGATTGAACTTGTACATTTACCAGATACAAATATATTAGGAACGAAAAATATTTTTTTCTAAATTATACAGGGATAAAACTCTGAATTTAAGTTGATCAAATGTGTTAATTTAAAAAAAGTATCACAAATACTGAGTTTTTTTGCGTTTAGCAAAAAATAAATACTTTTAGTTTTCTCTTTAATTTCTGACGTGATAAAGGAGATTTTGTGCAGATTTAGAAAGCGCCTCACTGTCTTTGCGGTTGAACGGAGAGCTGAGTTCGGTCCAGGCTGAAGTGGCGGCTCCGCACTTTGCTCTGACCCGAAGGCTGTAGTCCGAGTCGGAGCCGAGTTCATCGGTCAGGACGCAGCGAGGGTCAGAGGTCAGCTGACACTCGGTGGCGTTGACCCAGTTGCCGTTCTGCATCAACAGCTCGAACTGTCTGAGGGCGACACAAAGAACGAGATGAAGTTATAATTCAATCTCTTTTTAAAAAAAATGTATTTTACAATTTCAACAATAAGACAGTTTATATATCTGAAAAACAAACCAAATGAGTGGAAGCAGGAGGACAGAAAGCAGAGATCATACAGACGGTAGTCCTCCCGTTATTCCGTGATTAAATACTCACACAGATAAACACAATTCTATATATACATACATATGTAGACTTATACATACATTATAATATTTATTAATCCTTTCCTTGCACACTTAATGTATATGTAACATCCATAAATGTGTAATTCCACATGTATATTATCACATTTTTTATATTTTTTAATGCTATTTTATTTATATTTCAGACATTTACATTTTGGATTGTTTATGCAACGCAAACATTTAGCAAATTGGGATCAATAAAGTACTTCTTATCTTATCTCACTGATCTATACATAATGGTGATTACAGAGGGTACATAGACCCGCTGTGATCACATTAAAGAGTCCTTCTTCTTCTTCTTGGGGTTCCCTCCTCTGCAGTGTGGTGGAAATGTATTATTAAATAATAATAAAATGGTGAGGAAACTTTCCGTACTGAAATGAAGATTCTTGGAATAAGACGGTCTTTTAGGGAGTTGTTCATGTTACAGAGAGTCAAGCAGTCTGCCGCGAAATAACATTTTTTCAGCTTCGCCGTGAGTAGAGTTGCAGAAACTCAAGATCTGCACTAAATGCAGATATAACCAATCAATCAATCAATCAATCAATCATAATATAACCGTCCCTCTGAGGCGCTGCCTAAGGGCTGCAGATGGAAATTAGCTATTAGCTCAAATCTGGCATCATTCATCTCTTCTTTTTTCTGAGATGAATGTATTTGTTTGCACGGTCCTCTTTGAAATACATACATAATAATAACAAACGATCAGGAGGTCTTCGGAGGGTCACATGTTCACACCAAGAATAGAAGAGGAGGGGCTGAGACAAACATAAAAGATAAATATACTATATATAGGATTCTTTTAAACTTGAGAAACATCATGTCTACTGTCCACAAGAAGACAAGACCACTAACCTGACAACCATAAACAGCTCTAACAGCATTTACGACTCATTGAGGACATTTGCTGCTACCTGTTGTTAGAAATAGCTCGTAAAAGAAGAACAGATGGGGAACTTGAAATTCCCCCTTCAGCATGAAACCATTTTCCATCACACGACTAGTGTGTACGAGGGACGTGCACAGGTACGGGCTAATGTTGCCCGGGCAACGGCCCGTTTGCCCTTTTTGGCTGACCTGCCCCTCTGGAGAGACGCTTTCTGTTGTTGCCGAATCAACATGAGAAGCCCACAATTAGTATTGTAGCGTCTCGCTGCGGGAAACACACCTTGTCAGCGCTGTCGTCTGCCCCCAGTCACGTGACTTTGTTTTCAATCTGACAGCTGGAAGCAAAGGAAAGCCCTCCGGCCTCATACGGCTATGGTGATCAAAGGCCTGCCTGGCTTTGGTGGCCGATCCCCGGGGCAATCTGTCCCCGGGGCAATCTGTCCCCGGGGCAATCTGTCCCCGGGGCAATCTGTCCCCGTTTTTAAATATGCTTTATAAACACAAAGCAAGGTGAAATAAAATTGTAACAAAGTTGATGTTTCAATGGCGTGGTGCTCGTTCGCAGCAATACAATTATTGTAGCCTTAGCGTTAGCATTTAGAGTTTCATTCTTCTTCTACTACTTATTTTACTTCTTCTTCTCCTTCTTCTTATATGTAATTGCCCGCGAAATGTTGAATGAAGATCTCGTTTCAGTGTGAACTCATTCCACAGTATGACCACAAAAGGTACGTTTTTATTATTTACGTTCTATAACGCTAAGTGTGTGATTACATGTTTTACGTATTATATATATAATATGTATTATACTGTGGGGCCGGTGCGTTAAGACCACCTCTAGTGTCGGATTTTGGGAAATTGATTTTGAGTTTTCTCATGGCAGTTAAAGACTTTACTTCCTTCTCATGGCAGTTAAAGACTTTACTTCCTTCTCATGGCAGTTAAAGACTTTACTTCCTTCTCATGGCAGTTAAAGACTTCCTCTTGACACCGTCGGTTATTTACAAAAAAACACCTGAATACACTTGTTAGTGTGCTTCTGTCTTTCTGTGTCTTTTCATCTGTAAACTCCCTCACCGCTCGCTCTCTTCTCTTGATCGCCCTCTCACAGGAGAACACTTCACTTTCCGTTCATTGTAGGATTTCTGCCATGTCTCTACTTCAGTTTGAACATCTCTGTCATTAAAGGTGGGGTAGGTAAGTTTGAGAAACCGGCTCGAGATACACTTGTTGTTATATTCCATGGAATGCTCTTAACATCCCGATAGCAATGAATATCTGAAGTGCTTTGACAATAAATCCATTAAAAAGTATCATCTGTGGAAGCCGTAGTACTGTAAAAAGCACGACCAATCATCTGAGCCGGCCCGGCTAAAGTAACTGGATGGCCTACCTGCCTGTCAGCCTTCCATCTGTGCACACACTTATCTCGTGCCCTCATTGGTCATGTGTGCGTTCGTGTGTGTTGGAGGAGGGGCTCTGTGAGGAAGTGGCAGATTTTCTCCGGTTGTGTATTTTCAAATTCTAGCGATCTCGAGCTGGTTTCTCAAACTTACCTACCCCACCTTTAAAGGGGACCTATCATGCAAAATGCACTTTTGTACGTCTTTTCTACATGAATATGTGTCCCCGGTGTTCCAGGGAACTCACCAAGTGTCAGAAAACACAACCCTCTCTATTTTCCTCCATACCCAAATCTCTAAAAAAGGGGCTGCAACGGATCTGATAAAAACTGATCCAGATTTGAACACTGTCCTGACGTCAGGACGGTGGCGCTACGGCTATTGGGCCAACTCCACCAATCAGGAGGAGACAGCCACGGCCATTGCCGTTCAAAAGCGCTGGAGACGCTGTAGTACATATGCCAGGCCTGTAGGTGGTGCTGTTCTCACAGAATCTGCCCTTGCAAAAACAGAGCTATAAATTGTCAAATTGAGCAAAATGAGGCATGGCTAAAATGCATGATCTGTTTGGTATTTTGAGAAAAAAAAAGTATAAATATGCCTCATATAGGTATGGTCCTACACTATATTATTATAATATAGCATGATAGGTCCACTTTAAGGTATTTCAAAACGGTCCAAATGTCCCTGATGGTGCTATAGATGATGCAGAAACAGATACTTGTCTGCTGCTTTCAACACGTGTAAGGTCTGTGGGGAAGTCATTTCTTCTGCAGGGTTTTGGTAATAAAACTAAATATTTGGTAAAGAAAGTCGACCTGATGATGGGACGTGAGTCGTTTGTCTTGTTGTTGTTACTTTGTGTCTCCTCGTAGTTATCCTGTGCGTCTTTGTAGATACTTTGGATCTTTATTTAGTAATTTTATGTAATTCTGTTTCATTATGTAGTCATTTTGTGTCTTGTTAAGGACTTTTTGTTTCTTTTGCTACTGTTTTGTGTCTCTTTGCAGTTATTTTGTGTCTTTGGTGTAGACATTTTGCATCTCCTCGCAGTTATCCTGTGTGTCATTGGAGATACTTTGGATATGTTTGAAGACTTTTTGCATTTCCTAGTCGTTGTTTAGTGTCACGTTGTTGCCTTTTTTTGTCTTTTTGTCTCTTTTAGTGGTGTTTTTGATTTCCTTGTAGTTGTTTTATGTGATTTTGTAGTCATTCTGCATCTGTCCAAGTCATGTTGTGTCCCTTTGAAGTTTTATTTTGTCTTCTTGTAGTCCATTTGCTTCTTTTTGTAGTCATTTTGTGTATTTGTTTGGTTGCGTTGTGCCTCTTTTAGCAGTAGTTAGCGATCCATGCATCTGAGAAACTCTGAACTCTGGTCACCTCTTGAACAGTGGCGTGTTTTTAAAAACTTCAAACCAGCCGCAGGAATGTTCCTCAGCTTTAATGAAATCCTCCTCTCTCTGACAGACAGTGAGCATGACGCAGGGTTTGCCACCGCAGGTTCATCTGAAAACAGACACTCCTGCTGAGTATAATTATTAGGACAGGTGTGCCATTAATCATTGGGCGGCAATTATGAGCTTTAGAGAAACCTGCTGGATCTGTTTCTCTCACATTTAGCCGCAGGTAGCTGCATATTTCACATATTTTACAAGGTCAAATGATACCCGAGCAAACACGGCTGAATATCTAAAACAAATGATTTCTCAGTTTAAATAATGGTCGCAACAACAAACATAATTTAACTTTCCACTGTAATTGTTTTTATGGAAAGCAAAGGAGGCGAAATTTAACTCAGAAACATCTAACGCAAAAATATAATTTAATATTACAAGCACTCCCTCTGTACATTTCAAACAACAAACAGAAACTGACACTGCGTTGCTTTAGTGAGTGTGTGTGTGTGTGTGTGTGTGTGTGTGTGTGTGTGTGTGTGTGTGTGTGTGTGTGTGTGTGTGTGTGTTAGTGTGTGTGTGTGTGTGTGTGTGTGTGTGTGTGTGTGTGTGTGTGTTCAGTGAATGACTCACCCCTGAAACTGGACGCTGTACAGGACTGCAGTGCGGCATGGCGCCTGCAGGGGGCGCCACTTCAGGACGTGCCTCATGTCCACAGACTCCATGAAGACTCCGCTGGGAGCCGGCAGCGTAAACACACCTGCAGACAGAAGACATTTCATTTTCAATAACCAAATAAGAGACTCGTCGTTCAACATGTTTTCTATTCATGAGATATGGACCCTCATGACGCTATGATGTGTGACAATGTTTTAAAAGATAAGATTAGATAAGATAAGATAAACCTTTATTATATAGATTATATTCAGGTGTTAAAGCAGCAACATTATAAGAGACAGATAAAGAGAGTAAACATGTGTTATAAACATACATATAATTATTAATAATAAAATAAGCGTCTCTGAGCATTACGAAAAACGCTATAAAAATCCAATGTATTATTATTATTATAAATAACAACAAGCGTATATGTTTATATTTTAATGACATGTTTTTGCCTTTTTATTTAATATATAAGTATTTCCTTTTGCTTTTTATCCGCACTGTGTTTGCTGCTGTAACTTTCCTCGCTGCGGGACGAATAAAGAAAACTATAATAACATTAAAAAGTAATACAAAATATAGTAAAACATACATAGAAATACAATGGAATAAAATATGTGCAGTAATAAAAAAAAGAGATATTGTGTGCATTGAACATTATAATAATAATAATAATAATTGTGGGGGAAACTTCTGAAGCCATTGGAAACAGGATTCAGAGAGACACGAGGAGAGCTGGAGCTTTGATGGCAAACACTGACGGTTTATTTGGAGTTACGAGGAGAGGAGAGGAGAGAGGAGAGAGGAGAGAGGAGAGAGACACGAGGAGAGCTGGAGCTTTGATGACAAACACTGACGGTTTATTTGGAGTTTCGGCCAGAGAATTCATACGACAGGTTGTGTGTCACGAGTTGACACAGCGGTTGCCAAACCAATTCTGAAGAACTCTTTCTGTAGCTCGAGGTTTTAACTAGTTCAGAGTGTAATAATCAACATTCTTCATCAGCGAGACTACACAATTATGGACCCTGAATCTAACTAGAGCTCTCGTCCATAGGAAAGAACGTGCGCCAGGGAACCTACTCTCCCTGAACAGTAAACTACCTCATGGCGGCTTGTGCTCGGTCATAGACTGGCAACGACAATGCGCCCAAGCTGCTCCTCCTTAAGAGAGATAGCAGTGATACCCAAGGCCGTAGAACTATGCCGTGGTGAAGAGAGAAAACGATGAACTGTGTCGAAGGTTGAATACCCACAATTACATTCATTTATCACGGGGGCGGTCTGATGTCAGACTGGGGGCAGGCTCTTCATCACTGGCCTTTCACGGGCCTTTCACGGGCCGTTCACGGGCCGACCACGACCCTCGCGTTTCAAACTGTCCTAAATAAGCTGCTACATCTGTAAGCAAATTATTCCCTAACAATAATAATAATAATACACTTTATTTGTATAGTACCTTTCATGCACAAAGCAAAGTGCTTTACAGAACAACATAAAACATCAACAGTGATCCTAAAGTTGTGTGTATTAATGTGTCTTTTATTGTGCATATATGGGTATATACATATTGCATACATATTTTTATATATATTTGTTTTTGTATTCGAGATTGTGGGAAACGGTATTTGGATCTCTCAGATACACACAAACTGAAAGATTGACAATAAAGTTGACTTTAATGAAATCTAATCTGGCTGCAACTCATATTTATCTAATCTATCATATTCCAATCACTTGATTTTCATCGTCATAACTCCACTGTAGCTATGCATGTGTGACCAATAAAAGCCTTGAACCTTGAACTTGAAGTAAAGCTGAAAAGAAATTAAAATAGCTTAAAATTAAAAAAATTAAAAAAGAAAATAGAAAATGTAAAATAAAAGCAAAAACTGAAAAAAGACAGTAAGACATGGCATTGAACTCACAGTGAGTAAAGTGCAGCAGGACCATCAGCAGCAGGTTCATGACCGGAGGGTAACGGTCTCCAGAACCAGGATTTCAGGTCCAGCATGTCCAGAACCTGGTGTTCAGCAGAACCGAGACGTTAGTCCACATCTTCTCCGGATCCAGGAGGGAAACATCCACGATCTTAAAACAATCCAGCCTCTGAACAGACGGCAGGTTAGAGTGTGAAGAAGCTGCGAAAAGACGAGTGCCAACACTGAGGCTCAAGAACCAGTCAGACCGGACACACCTGAGATACACACCTGAGTTTCACACCTGAGATACACACCCGAGTAACATGCTTGTACAGACACCTGATATACACACATCTGAGTAACATGCTTGTACATACACCTGAGATACACACCTGAGATACACACCTGAGATATACACACCTGATATACACACCTGAGAAACACACCTGAGATACACACCTGAAATACACACACACCTGAGAAACACACACCTGAGATACACACCTGAGACACACACCTGAGATACACACCTGAGATACACACCTGAGATACACACACCTGAGATACACACACCTGAGATACACTCACCTGAGATAAAGATACACACATTTGAGCAACACACAGGTACACACACCTGAGATACACACCGGTACACACACACCTGAGATGCACATGATGTACATACGCACACATACAGGTACAAACACCTGAGATACACACCGGTACACACATACCTGAGATACACATAATGTACATACACACACATACAGGTAAACACACCTGAGATACACATAATTGACATACACACACATACAGGTACACACACCTGAAATACATACATGTACAGACACCTGAGATACACATAATGTACATACACACGCATACAGGTAAACACACCTGAGATACACATAATTGACATACACGAACGCACACACAGGTACACACACCTGAGATAAAGATACACACATCTGATATACACACATCTGATATACACACCGGTTCACACACACCTGAGATGCACATGATGTACATAAGCATACATACAGGTACACACACCTGAGGGGTACACACACCTTAGACCAGGGGTGTCAAACTCAAGTTCATCTCAGGCCACATTAGCATCATGGTTGCACTCAAAGGGCCAGTTTTATATATACAAGACTATATAAAAATACATATATAAATATTTAATATATATAAAATAATGTATTATATGACATTATTGCCCCTGCATTGCATGATTATCGGATAGGGTAATAACTTCATAATTAACTACGTCTGAAAGCAGAAGTCTAGGGCCAATAATTGCAAGTCTCTTCAGTGAATGTCACAAAATGATTTAAAAAGAAAAGCCAAATTCTGGAGAAAAAAAGACCAAAATCCCCAAAAATAAGTGACATTTTGAAAAAAAAATTACATTTTGAAAAAAGGCAGATTTGGAGAAAAAGGCAAATTCTAAGAAAAAAGTCATATTTTGAAGAAAAAAAGTCACATTCTGAGAAAAAAAAGTCACATTTGAGATGCATTGTGGGACATGTAGTTCATGGGCAACGTGCTTCTGTAAATCGGCATGTAACCGTATAATAAACATATTATATTCTTTGCAAGCTCTTGTGGGGCCGCATAAAATGAAGTCACGGGCCGGATTTGGCCCCCGGGCCTTGAGTTTGAGACCCCTGCCTTAGATACACACACCTGAGGGGTTCACACACACCTTAGATACATACAGGTACACACAGGGACATCTCTTAGCAGTTGACCAATCAGAGCAGAGACAGCCAGCTAACCGATCAGAACAGATCATCGGCAGAATAGGGCCTCTTTAACTGAGGAGGCAATTAACTAACATTTATATTATAGTATATAAGTAGCACAGTACTGCATGTTATCATACAATCACAAAATGTATTCATCAGAAATACTTTTAATATACATTTTAATATTGAACTGTTCCTCCTGTTCTTCCTGAGAGTGGATCTGATGATACTGATGTTTCTGTAGAGAGAGGACAGACTTTGGACTCTCATGATGTCCAATCATTAACCTCCAAACACCATAAAGACATCTCACACAACCCGGGAGCTGCCCGCCTTTCACACCATCAGACATCAAACACCTCCTAACGTTCAACCCTCTACATGTTTCTCTCACATAAACCCCACACCATCAGACATCAAACACCTCCTAACGTTCAACCCTCTACATGTTTCTCTCACATAAACCCCACACCATCAGACATCAAACACCTCCTAACGTTCAACCCTCTACATGTTTCTCTCACATAAACCCCACACCATCAGACATCAAACGCCTCCTAACGCTCAACCCTCTACATGTTTCTCTAACATAAACCCCACACCATCAGACATCAAACACCTCCTAACGTTCAACCCTCTACATGTTTCTCTCACATAAACCCCACACCATCAGACATCAGACACCTCCTAACGTTCAACCCTCTACATGTTTCTCTCACATAAACCCCACACCATCAGACATCAGACACCTCCTAACGTTCAACCCTCTACATGTTTCTCTCACATAAACCCCACACCATCAGACATCAAACACCTCCTAACGCTCAACCCTCTACATGTTTCTCTCACATAAACCCCACACCA
Source organism: Trematomus bernacchii (assembly GCF_902827165.1). Classification (NCBI taxonomy): domain Eukaryota; kingdom Metazoa; phylum Chordata; class Actinopteri; order Perciformes; family Nototheniidae; genus Trematomus; species Trematomus bernacchii. The sequence continues at coordinate 152,877 of NW_022987669.1, read as the reverse complement.
TCAGACATCAAACACCTCCTAACGTTCAACCCTCTACATGTTTCTCTAACATAAACCCCACACCATCAGACATCAAACACCTCCTAACGCTCAACCCTCTACATGTTTCTCTCACATAAACCCCACACCATCAGACATCAAACACCTCCTAACGCTCAACCCTCTACATGTTTCTCTAACATAAACCCCACACCATCAGACATCAAACACCTCCTAACGTTCAACCCTCTACATGTTTCTCTCACATAAACCCCACACCATCAGACATCAAACACCTCCTAACGTTCAACCCTCTACATGTTTCTCTCACATAAACCCCACACCATCAGACATCAAACACCTCCTAACGTTCAACCCTCTACATGTTTCTCTCACATAAACCCCACACCATCAGACATCAAACACCTCCTAACGCTCAACCCTCTACATGTTTCTCTAACATAAACCCCACACCATCAGACATGACAGGTAGGTAGGCCATCCAGTTATTTTAGCCGGCCCGGCTAAAATAACTGGATGGCCTACCTGCCTGTCAGCCTGCCATCTGTGCACAAACTTATCTCGTGCCCTCATTGGTCATGTGCGTGTTCGTGTGTGTTGGAGGAGGGGCTCTGTAAGGAAGTGGCAGATTTTCTCCGGTTGTGTATTTTCAAATTCAAGCGATCTCGAGCCGGTTTCTCCAACTTACCTATCCCACCTTTAAGTGTATTTGTATGTAGTTGTGTGTCTGCAAGTTCCCATCAGCAAAAACACGTGGGTTTTCCAAAATGGTGGAATGAGCTCCCCGACATCAGGACAGCAGAAAGCTTACACATCTTCCGGCGCAGACTAAAAACTCATCTCTTTCGACTCCACTTCGAGCAATAGAACTGCTAACAAAGCACTTATATACTAACAAAGAACTGCTAACAGAGCACGTATATACTAACAAAGGACTGGCTTATCTAAAGCCAGTTGAGTAGCACTTGAAATGTTTTGGCTCTATGAAACCTGATGTACTTATATGATTCTGTTTTCCTCAAGTTTGTATCTTCCTGGTCGAATGCACTTATTGTAAGTCGCTTTGGATAAAAGAGTCAGCTAAATGTAATGTAATGTAATGCTTGGGTTTTCTGTCGGTTTTTGGTCATTATTTGTCACTTCTGTAGTCCTTTTTGTACCTTTATAGTCATTCTTCATCTTGTTGGTGATTATTTGTCTCACTGTAGTTGTTTTTGTGTCTTCTTGGGTCTCTCTGTGGGATCATTTTGTGATTTTGTGGCAGTTAGTTGTGTATTTATAGCGGTTTAACCTCTTTCTGTTGTCTTTTTTTGTACTTTTGTAGTCATGTTTCTTGGTCATTTTGTGTGCCTTTGTAATTGTGTTTGTGTCTCTTGTGTTTGTTGGTAATTGTTGGTGATTAGGTGTCTCTTTTGTTTTTCTTTTTGATAAATTGTTGGGTGTCTTCATAGTCAAATTGCGTATTTGTTCCCCTTTGTAGAGTTGTTGTGTCTCTTTCACCTTTGTCCTGAGGGTTGCTGGTGTCAGTCAGGCCCATTCATTCATCCATCCATGATAAATGACGTAAACACAACACACTTGTTTATAGCACCAGTTTCAGCCTCACAGGCGTTCTGTCTGTTTCACTCATCAGCCAATAGGAGGCAGGACCTGGACTTCCTTATTTGGACATTAAAATGTTTATTATCCGTCCACTTCCTGCTGCAGACTTCTCCTCTTCTCAGTCTCACAATACAGAGATACCGAGTCTATGTTTTCTTTAGCTCTTTTGAATATCAATAACAATAACTTTATTTACACAGCTATTTTATGTATCATATAAAGTGCCAAACAAAACCATTCTGTCTCATTGTAGTTTGTTTTTTTCATTTATTTGGTCATTTTGTTCAGAATCAAGCTGTGCATACAGACCACAAATAAGAGGACATTTGTTCGTGTATTGCTTCCTGCATTGGGCCCAATGTAAATAAAAACAAAGAGCTAAAAAAAATAATATTTGTATTTGTCTTATAATTTATGTCTTTCTCGTGATGTTCTTTAAACCAATCATCTAACAATCTTTTTTATTTCCAATAACCTCTACTTTTAATTTCACTTGTTTATTTAACCGTCTATTGTCCTTTATTGTGTATTTCTATTGTTTAGATGTGTTCCAAAGAAACTACAGCCCGGTCACATGACTTCACGTCACCACCGCTAAGCTAAAGGCGGCTAATGTTGGGCTATAAAGGAACTACAGCCCGGTCACATGACTTCACGTCACCACCGCTAAGCTAAAGGCGGCTAATGTTGGGCTATAAAGGAACTACAGCATGGTCACATGACTTCACGTCACCACCGCTAAGCTAAAGGTGGCTAATGTTGGGCTATAAAGGAACTACAGTAGGGTCACATGACTTCACAACACCACCGCTGAGCTAAAGGAGGCTAATGTTGGGCTATAAAGGAACTACAGTAGGGTCACATGACTTCACAACACCACCGCTAAGCTAAAGGTGGCTAATGTTGGGCTATAAAGGAACTACAGCACGGTCACATGACTTCACGTCACCACCGCTGAGCTAAAGGTGGCTAATGTTGGGCTATAAAGGAACTACAGTAGGGTCACATGACTTCACAACACCACCGCTGAGCTAAAGGTGGCTAATGTTGGGCTATAAAGGAACTACAGCACGGTCACATGACTTCACGTCACCACCGCTAAGCTAAAGGTGGCTAATGTTGGGCTATAAAGGAACTACAGCACGGTCACATGACTTCACGTCACCACCACTAAGCTAAAGGCGGCTAATGTTGGGCTATAAAGGAACTACAGCACGGTCACATGACTTCACAACACCACCGCTGAGCTAAAGGTGGCTAATGTTGGGCTATAAATGAACTACAGCACGGTCACATGACTTCACGACACCACCGCTAAGCTAAAGGCGGCTAATGTTGGGCTATAAAGGAACTACAGCACGGTCACATGACTTCACGACACCACCGCTAAGCTAAAGGCGGCTAATGTTAGGCGTGATGACGTTTTGTCGTTTCATTTAAACCGCTGTTTTTAAATTCACCAGTGGGGTTTACTGACGTATTTTATGTCGTAGGACAAAACCTTAAAATCTCTTCAGCTTGTGTTAACCACAGACCGTATTACAAAAATAGGCCTACAACCAAAACCACTTTCAGAAAAAAACATTCTCTTCCAGGCCAGGAAGTGGTACAATGCTGACTAACACTGATCTAACAAGTCACTAGCAAACACTTTTTTAAGCATTTGAACATTTTTCTCCATAAACTGAATCAATTTGCAGTTCCAGATTATGATGTATTTGAGCTGCCATGCTTGTTTCTTAAGGTTTCGGTGTGAAAAGCAGCAGGACTCTGTTTCTACAGGTGATCTGAGGCGTGGCTGAAGACTGCATCACCATCCTCATAATCAATACTGAGTGGGAGGCGGAGGGAACTGCAGGGAGCGGCTCATTTATGGCCCCCAGAGAGGGTAAAGTTCTCCGGTTAGAGATACAGACGTCACATTAACAACGGCAGAGGAACAGACTGACTTCTCCCTCTCCGGCTTCATCACCAAACCAAGGCCCTGCGACCTGCCATTGTTGAAGGCTTTTTTTCTTATTTTATTTGGATTTCTTCTTCTTTGCCACCATGTCGACGGCTGTGGAAGCGGTCGGGTTCATCATGTGCATCATCAGCTGGTTGATCACCGGATCAGCGCTGGCCAACGACTACTGGAAGATCTCCACGGTGTCCGGCAGCGTCATCATCTCTCAGAGGCAGTTTGAGAACCTGTGGCATGCCTGCGCCGAAAATAGCGGCGGAATCGCCGAGTGTCGAGACTTCGAGTCGCTGCTCGCCCTCCCCGGTAAGTCAAAGTCTTAAAGTCAGTTTGTGTGTACAGACGAAATACCGTTTCCCACAATCCCGAATACAAAAATACAAATATATATAAAATGATGTAAACAAATATTTATATCCTATATATACACAATCAACAGACTCATTTATACATTTGCACGCATTAAGACATAAATATAAGCACACCAATCAATATATACAAAATAACAGTCACTTCAGACCAGGACCCTGACCCTTTTATAAAATGGAGAACATAAGATAAGATAAGATGGACCTCTATTGATCCCCGTAGGGAAATTAAGACAGAACCAAAGATAGTACACATGGAATTATAAGAATAGAAAATCAGTTATAAGCCTACCAATAATATTTACAACCTTTTACGTTTTATAAAATGGAGAACATAACTTACTAACAAGATGGCGCCGGTGCTGATGGCTGCTGCTCCTCTCAAACTCATCTTTTTCAAAGATTCAATTCAACATTCAAAGGTTGTATTGTCATTCGCACAAAGCTACAGAGTAGACATGGCAATGACATCCTTCTGACCTGAGCTCCTCCAACAATGCAACATATATAATAAAATACAAAAATACAAAATAAAGTGCAAAAAGTCTATATAGATGTAAAAAGAATATGATATGTACAAGAACAGAATATGAAATTAAATAATGTAAATTAAGCAAAGATAAGATGGACCTCTATTGATCCCCGTAGGGAAATGAAGGTGATACACATGGGATTAAAAGAATAAAATTATATATTATATTATATTTACAAGTTGGTAAAAAAGTTTCCCAACACTAACAAATACAACTCATTACAGTAAAAGGTAAAGAGTTATGAAACACAGGAGAGCTGCTAACCCTGTAAGCGTGCAAAGAGCTATTGTTTCCAAGTTCCAATAGAAAGAAAACACGAGTCTTATAGAGGATATAGAGGTTGGGAACTGTTGTTGGTAAACTATGAATAAAATAAAACAGTATAGGCCTATAAGGACTAAAAAGACAAAGACAGATTCAATAACGATGTTGCTACGCCACAAATGTAAAATGTGGGCAATTTAGGGACTGTGAAAAGCATTGAATGAGAGTTAATAGGCGGAGAAATGGCTAAATAAAGTGTCTTCCTGCTGGAGGTTCATCATCTGTCACTCTTTTTTAAATAATTTGTTCAAACACACAAATTTGGAAATGAAATCGTCTGCAATTTTTAGTTTTTCTTCTATTTCTTCACAATCTTTTTTTCTTTCTTTTTAAACGATCATCTATTTAATTTGTCCTGTTCTTTACTTCTTTATTTTTTTCAGCAGATTCACAACAATAATAATAATAATAATAATAATAAAAGTGGCAGGCTGTATCATCAAAACAATGACAAAAAAGCATTTATTTTAAAGTAAATAACTGGCATAAAACAATGAAAGAAATATCTATAACTTTTTGTTTACTAAATCAGTGGGAAAAAATATATAATTTTAAACTGATGAGGTTATTCAAGTTCAACTTGATTGGATATATGGGGTCATAAGGCTGCTGAATGAAGTCAATAATCACCAAGTTTCAGGTTCTGATAGCAAAGAAGGTTAAACATATAATTAACTTTCAGCTTGTTGTTCAGTGGAGCTTCTAAAACTTATCAAATTAGTTTTTTCTGCATATTTAAAAGCATTGGTACAGAAATATAGGCCAGCATGCCATGTGGCACGACCTCAGAACACTCGTCCAAAGGTTGATCGATTTACAGCCACAAGTTTCCCGCCTGAAACTGAACGAAGTCACTGGTTACGGGTAATAGTTTATTACAAAGAAGACTTTATACATAGCATGTTTAATTATAAATATTAGTTAATTTACTTTACAGCGAGACTGTTTTTGTCCTGCCGTGATGCTTCTGTAGGATTATCTTTTGGGCGCCATTTTGAGTCTCATCCTCCTCTGGCAGTAAAATGGAGGGAAACTCCATCTCGATTTTTTACATTCGCTTTACTTTCACTTCAGTCTGGTTCAACTCATTTAGTTTGATATGGCTTTAAGAACATATTCAGTCAAAGGAGTGCCATAAAAAACAAGAGTATACATTGACAAAAATATGAAATAATTGTTCAAATAAAAAATATATAATAATTATACATCAAACTAGTGGAAAATAACATGTCAATAATAAAATGGAAAATGTGTTAATAAAATGTAGAGAGAAAAAAACACAAAAAACACAATAATAATAAAGCTTTTAATTTAATCTCAAGTGGCATATAAATAACTTTTTTTTCTATATGTTATTTATTCATTATTATACGTAATTGATTTATTTTGAATCCCTTTATTTTTCCTTATTAATGAACTTAATTCAGAGGTTTACTTAGAAGGTCTCTGGCCTTTGAGGGACATCTATGATAATGTATTTATGTTTGTTGTTAAAAAGCCCCCCCCACGTAGAAATTGAAACACTTGATTTGGTGCACAATAAGGAACCTAGATCTTTCGTATTGCTCGTCAGTGTGATTATTAAACGGCATGATTCATTCTGTCTCCAGCTCACTGAAACTCAGTGAGGATCATAAAAAGGTGCGGCAGGTTTTTATGATCATTAGAGGTAATCTTGTTAATAAGTTACAGCAGCAGTAACTCTCTGAATCATATAATGTGACTTCCACTTCCTCCTTCCCTTTGTCTACTTCAGCATGGGCTCATGTCAGCGGATAAACACTAAAGGTTATGGGATATTTTAATAGTTTACTGTGTTTTCATTTGGTACCCATAATTGTATTTGACTCCCAAAACTCCATGTCTCCATGAAGTGATCCTTAAACTCCATGTCTCCATGAAGTGATCCTTTAATGTTCAAAAAGCTCTTTATTTTTCTCTGTGCTGCAGCACCTCTTTTCACCCTCTGTCTGAAACCAGAGCCCAGTCTGCTCTGATTGGTTAGCTGGCTCTGTTGTGATTGGTCAACCACTTAAAGATGTCCCGCCCATTAGCCTATCACGTACAATGTGTTGGAGCGCTAGCCAATAGGGGCGCGAGTGTCATGGTAGTGATGTCTATGTGTTCCAGAAGTAAACACAGGAGTCCAATGGAGGCGTTTCAGGTGCTTTTTGACAGATGTTAGCCTTTGCAGACCCTTTACATGCACTAAAGCCTATAGAAAACACTACAGGAAAGGGAAAACCCCAAAATGCAGGAAAGGGCTTCTTTAAATACATATTCAGTATAAAGTCAGTTTAAATGTGAACTTTGCAAATGATTCGCACATTGTCGTTAAAGGACTACAAAATAAGAAAAGTCGGTTTAAAATGTGTGTTAGGGTTTAACTTTATCCCTTTTGATAAATCAACAATGCAAATTTGTGAATTTCTTTCTCAAAACCCCATATATATATCCCTTATAGGACTACATGTTTTAACACTTTTTTCAACATGCTTTGGCAATATTGTGTTTTTATATGGTCATGCCAATAAAGCTTCTTTTGAATTTGAATTTGAAAAATATATCTCTCTCTGTCTGCAGCTCACATCCAGGCGTGTCGCGCTCTGATGATCATCTCTCTGATGCTCGGACTCGGAGCGATGGTCGTCGCTCTGCTCGGACTCAAGTGCATCAAGATCGGATCGGCCACCGAACAAACCAAGGCCAAGATGGCCGTCATCGGGGGAATCCTGAGTATCCTCGGTGGTGAGTTACTGTTAGAAAAATATCCCTGAATACTTAAAAATGTTAATAATCCCTGGTCCCCGGCTTGAGCTTCAATCTCAGGATCCATGTATTTGTGATCCTCTCCAGAATGGAAGTAGTCATCACATACAGAGCGTCAACTAGTTCCTGAACAGTGTCCTTCACATGCTGATATCCAAGAGAGGGAGTTACACAGTCACAAGATGGAGGAATAGAAAGCAGTATTCAATGTTTACTTCAGATTAGCTCCACGTCAGAAATGAGCATGCTTGTCATATGTCTATCTCCATAGAGGCTGAATCATCATGTTAATCACATAGCTATCATATGCCTCAAACAGTCCTGATGCTCTTCTAGGTAATCATACATCCTGTCATGTTCACAGCTACAGTTGGGATACCTTTGTTAGCATGTTACTCTCATATTAGAAGAGGACATTCACTATTTTCCCAACACTTACCCTGGGCAAAGATGGAGAAAAGTCTCCATGCACACAGCTGGGAGACCAGGGGACTCTAAAGAGTGACGCACACAGCTGGGAAACCAGGGGACACTAAACAGTGACGCACACAGCTGGGAGACCAGGGGACACTAAACAGTGACGCACACAGCTGGGAGACCAGGGGACACTAAAGAGTGACGCACACAGCTGGTAGACCAGGGGACACTAAAGAGTGAAGCACACAGCTGGAGACCAGGGGACACTAAAGAGTGACGCACACAGCTGGAGAGACCAGGGGACACTAAAGAGTGACGCACACAGCTGGAGACCAGGGGACACTAAAGAGTGACGCACACAGCTGGAGACCAGGAGACACTAAAGAGTGACGCACACAGCTGGAGAGACCAGGGGACACTAAAGAGTGACGCACACAGCTGGGAGACCAGGGGACACTAAAGAGTGACGCACACAGCTGGGAGACCAGGGGACACTAAAGAGTGACGCACACAGCTGGAGACCAGGGGACACTAAAGAGTGACGCACACAGCTGGAGACCAGGGGACACTAAAGAGTGACCCACACAGCTGGAGAGACCAGGGGACACTAAAGAGTGACGCACACAGCTGGTAGACCAGGGGACACTAAAGAGTGAAGCACACAGCTGGAGACCAGGGGACACTAAAGAGTGACGCACACAGCTGGAGAGACCAGGGGACACTAAAGAGTGACGCACACAGCTGGAGACCAGGGGACACTAAAGAGTGACGCACACAGCTGGAGACCAGGGGACACTAAAGAGTGACGCACACAGCTGGAGAGACCAGGGGACACTAAAGAGTGACGCACACAGCTGGTAGACCAGGGGACACTAAAGAGTGACGCACACAGCTGGAGACCAGGGGACAGTAAAGAGTGACACACACAGCTGGTAGACCAGGGGACACTAAAGAGTGACGCACACAGTTGGGAGACCAGGGGACACTAAAGAGTGACGCACACAGCTGGTAGACCAGGGGACACTAAAGAGTGAAGCACACAGCTGGAGACCAGGGGACACTAAAGAGTGACGCACACAGCTGGAGACCAGGGGACACTAAAGAGTGACGCACACAGCTGGGAGACCAGGGGACACTAAAGAGTGACGCACACAGCTGGGAGACCAGGGGACACTAAAGAGTGACGCACGCAGCTGGGAGACCAGGGGACACTAAAGAGTGACGCACACAGCTGGAGACCAGGGGACACTAAAGAGTGACGCACACAGCTGGGAGACCAGGGTTGCATTCGAATAGTCCATTTAGCTTAGGAACCTTCCTAACGGAGTGAAATGACCCGGAAGTCCCTCAGTGGCAGCCATGATAAGTGCCGTTCGAATTCTCTAAATTAAAAGGAAAGGAGGTTTCAAACTTCCTTTATAACCTCCTTTAGCTTAGGAACCACTGGACCTCCCTAACCGAAAGGAGAGGAGAAAATGCTGCCCCACAATGCCTTGCGGCCGCAGCATTTGCCGTCACACAACAGTCGGCCGTTCACGGAAACAACCGATTATGAACGAGAAATTATATCATGAAAGTTACGGTGCTTATTAAGCATTTTAAAACGTATGTGGTAAGTTGCCAAAGTGCTTTGTTTTGAACGTTCATCCGTATTATAATCAAAAAGAGAAATATGAACGTTAGTTTTTACTGAAATGATCAAATAAAGTCAACATTTCACAGTCTTTACTGAGCTGTGTGGGGTTTGTTCAACTTTTAAAAGATGTTTGAATGGTGATATACACAGTGATAGATGTTAAGGACTAACGTTTATAATAAATACATTTGTATTGATTTTAAGATCTTTTCATACAATCATACGTATTGGGATCATTTGTATTAATGTGGACCGGAGGGAGAGGGTGACGAGCATAAGTTTCACTTTCCTTTTTTATTTCAATTCCAACTTTGGTCATGAAGAATATGTTTCTCTGTTGTCCCCGTTCATAAAGCATAAAACAACAGCATCAGAGCACGGTGCAGAGTCTCTAGATGAGTTTACAGTAGTCCCTCTTCTTATTAAACATCCATGTTGTAGTCCGCTGTATAGAAAACTGTAGTTTCCATAGTTTCCCCACAGCAGCAGGCGCACATTTATGACCTCTGCTGGCGCATCATAAACACGTCGGATAGTGAAAGTGCAGTCGGATTCTCTAAAGTGCCGCAGTCTCTTCTCCTAAATCCTTTTGAATTCTCCTATCCACTATCCCTTAACCCAGGGGTGGGCATTTTACGGCCCGCGGGCCACATCCGGCCCGTTGGCCGGCCTTGGCCGGCCCGTGTGAGGTTGATCATAAATTATAACATAATGAAAAAAAACAGCAACCTTTTCAAAATAAAAGCAACACAGCTGTATTGCTTGCATGGCGTAAATACTTTTCTAACTGTGTTGCTTTTATTTTGAAAAGGAAGCTGCTGTTTTTTTTATTTATTTACGTAAACGCGCATGCCGTAACAGCTACGAGTGATACTGGCCGGCTAGTCCTCGAAATGTCCGCTAAGGGCAAAAAAAGAAAGATCGATACTGAATGCCGCGTTTTCAACAAGACATGGACCGCTAAGTATTTATTTACAGAAGTGAAAGGTAAAGCTGTGTGTTTAGTTTGTGGTGCGCAGGTCGCTGTGTTCAAGGAGTACAATTTGAGTCGCCACTATGCTACCAAACACGCAGATAAATACAAGAACCTGTCTGAGGAAGAGCGGGCAAAGGGGTCGGATGCTTTGCTAGCTAAGCTTCAAAGCCAACAACACATTTTCACAAAACATTCCACATCCAGAGATGCAGCTGTCAAGACGAGTTATGTCTTAAAAGTTAACCGTTTTCGGACGAAGAGTTCATTAAGGAGTGTTTGTTGGACACTAATATGCCTGGAGAAAAAGGAGGCATTTGAGAAAGTGCCGCTCTCCCGACGCACTGTTACGAGGAGAATTGAGGACATCGCGGGAAATCTGGAGCTTCAGCTGCAGAACAGAGCGGTCAACTTTGACTTTTTTTCCTTGGCTTTGGATGAGAGCTGCGATGTACGTGACACTGCCCAGCTACTCATCTTCCTACGTGGGATAACTACAGACTTCAAAATCACGGAGGAGCTGGCAGCCATGCAGTCAATGAAAGGTACATCAACAGGGAGTGATTTGTTCACGGAGGTAAATGCATGTGTGGAAAAGTTGGGACTGAAATGGGACAAGCTGGCAGGCGTGACAACGGATGGTTGTCCAAATCTGACAGGGAAAAATGTTGGACTATTGAAGAGAATGCAGGATAAAGTGACAGAAATTAACCCTGAGCAGAAATAGGTATTTTTGCATTGTATTATACATCAGGAAGTGTTGTGTAAGTCAGTGTTAAAAATTAACCATGTTGTTGATGTTGTAACTAAAATAGTTAACTTCATCAGGGCAAGAGCATTGAATCACAGACAGTTTGTTGCACTTTTGGAGGAAAGTGAGACTGAACATCGTGACATACCCTACCATGCAGCTGTCAGGTGGCTCAGCCTGGGCAAAGTGCTGAAAAGAGTATGGGACCTGAGAGAAGAGATTCAAGACTTCTGTGTGAAGAAAGGAAACGACATCCCACAGCTTTCAGATGCAGACTGGGTGGCAGACCTTGGTGTTGCTGTAGATGTGACTGCACTAATGAGTGAACTAAATGTCTGCAAGGCAAGGGCCTTTTTGTGCATGACATGTACAGTGCAGTGAAGGCTTTCATGAGAAAGCTGCAGCTTCTCTCAAGCCAAATGGAGGACAACATTCTCACGCACTTGCCAACACTGAAGGAAGCCACACCATCAGCTGATCACCTCCAGAGGTACTCATCCATGTTAGAAGCACTGCATGGTGAGTTTTCAAGGCGATTTAAAGACTTCAAAACAGTTGAGAATGAAATGAACATGATCTTTTCCCCATTTACATGCCATGTGGATGATGCACCCAGTGATGTTCAGCTTGTACTCATTGACCTGCAGTCTGACACACTTCTGTCAGAGCACTTTAGGTCAGTCTCACTGCCTGAGTTTTACTCTTCCCTGAAAGAGGAGAACTTTCCACACATCAGGAGACGTGCTCAGAAGATGATGGTCCTCTTTGGATCTACCTACATATGTGAACAGACATTCTCAGTGATGAAGTTCAACAAATCCAGATACAGATCCTCTATCACTGATGATCACCTCTCAGCTGTCCTTCGCATATCCACCTCAGACATTGAACCAGATTTCCGTGCACTTGTTCAAGCCCAAGACAGACTGGATTTTTCTCACTGAACAAGTAAAATTAACTGAAAAACAAAAATCAAAAGCACTCATTTCTTTTTGTATAAAGCTGATTCATTTCTTATCTTTAACATACTGTAAAACACCTTTTCAGTATTGGTATATTGAGCAGAATTAAGTTCAACTTATTTTTGATTCGGCCCCCCAACACAGCTCGAGTTTCTGAAGTGGCCCCTTGTAAAAAATAATTGCCCACCCCTGCCTTAACCCCATGACGTTTCACTCCGAGGTCAAGGAATAGACGATAGGGTTAGAACTTAGGAGCTGTTTTTTTGGAGTATTCGAACGCAACCCAGGGGACACTAAAGAGTGACTAAAACTGTTTTGTGTGTCTGCAGGTCTGTGCTGCATGATCGCAGCTTCGTGGTACGCCTCCAGAGTCGTGGAGGACTTCCATGATCCGTTCACCGGGGGCGTGAAGTGAGTCCAGAAGAAACTAAAATAATTATAATAATAACACTATTTATACCGCAATAAAAAGTGCATAGATGTAAAAAAACAAGCCGTTCAGGCGGCAAAAAAAAGGTAAAAAAAAGTCAATGTAAACATTTTATAGAAACATTTTGTAATATTTGGAGGAAATAATTCAAGGTTGGTCGAATGTTTCAGAGAAATAATTTAAATATAGGAATTAAGGAATTAAGGAAAAAACATCAAATATTGAAAAATTGCTGAAGTTGCAGATTACGTCGAATAATTTTAAACTCGTAATGGAAATAACAAATGTTTGTGTCTCACCCTGTGTGTGTGTGTGTGTGTGTGTGTGTGTGTGTGTGTGTGTGTGTGTGTGTGTGTGTGTGTGTGTGTGTGTGTGTGTGTGTGTGTGTGTGTGTGTGTGTGTGTGTGTGTGTGTGTGTGTGTGTGTGTGTGTGTGTGTGTGTGTGTGTGTGTGTGTGTGTGTGTGTGTGTGTGTGTGTGTGTGTGTGTGTGTGTGTGTGTGTGTGTGTGTGTGTGTGTGTGTGTGTGTGTGTGTGTGTGTGTGTGTGTGTGTGTGTGTGTGTGTGTGTGTGTGTGTGTGTGTGTGTGTGTGTGTGCAGGTTTGAGCTGAGCACCGGTCTCTACATGGGGTGGGGGGGGTCGAGTCTCTCCATCTTGGGCGGAGCTTTACTCTGCGCGGCCTGTAAGAGAGCCACACCTGCAGGAAAGAAAGGGTAAGCCCCGCCCCCTCACCTGAGCTTCCTTCTCTGATTTATTTACTTATTTACCTATGATGTATTTATTTACTATTTTTGTTTTTTCTCATGTTCAACTCATTGTAAACTCATTTATTATAAATAACTAATTAAATAACATTTCATCAGGTTTTTGTGGGATATTTCAAAGAAGTATATATATTCGAATATTGGACCTACTTTCAAAATTAAAGCTTTTAAACAAATGTTTTTCTTTCTTCTAAGAAATGTGTTAAATTGCTTCTTATTTATCGCAATTATGTATTTATTAGATTATCTTTATTTATTATCTATTAATAGAGTATTTTTACTTCAAAAAATCGTATTGACGATATTTATCGAGCTGCAGCACATTACATTTTTATTAAAATAAATTAATTTCCCAAAGATTTGTTTTGCTATTAAGATTCCAAAATGTCTGCTTTGAAAAAATTATCTTTCTTTTTTCTCAAATTGTACAATTTTTCATGACTTTTTCTTCAGCGGCTATTATGGAACCAAGCCTCAGAAAGTCTACACGGCAACAGCCAAATCTGAGCCAGATTCTTCAGCCAGAGCATACGTCTAAACATACACAAACATAAACACACACACACACACACACACACACACACACACACACACACACACACACACACACACACACACACACACACACACACACACACACACACACACACACACACACACACTCTAACATGACATATGGACATGTCGTTTGTTTTCTGTCCTTTTGTAGTGTTTGCTTATTTTTCTAAAGAGTTTTTGATGTGAAATCTGAAATCGTAAATGTTGGGGAAGATTTGTGGATGATTGTTAATGATTACTATCAGAATAAAGTCTGTGTGACATAATAAATGAGGTTTTTAAAGGTAAAGTGCACTTCTTTCCTGTTGATGAAACACACACATCAGACACAATTTGAAATGTAATTTAAGATTATTAAAATTATAAAAAAAGACATGTGACTCATTAGGTTCAGCTATGTTTGCTATTATACAATTAAATTATGTTGCAGGTAATGTGGAGTCAATGATTATGATTATAATCATTATTATTAATATTATATTATAAATTGTATTATAGCGATTTAAAAAACAAAGACACTTCATAAAAACAGTCATTTTAAATAACTACTTGAATAACCTTTAACTCAATACTTCTAGAACATGGAAGCTAATGTTTTTTACTGTAAATTAAATGTACATTGTTAAAGCAAAAGGCAAAGCCAGTTTATTCACACAGCACCTTCCACACAAGGCAATGCAAAGTGCTTTACATAAAAGAAAGACATTAAGAGCATTAAGAAATAGTGCAGCAGAAACACATTATAAAATGGCATTTAAAAACACTCATTAAAAAGCAGAGAGAATTAAATAAAGATAAAACAAGATAATATATAAAATACATGAATAAAAGTTACAGTGCAGAGTAAGATGTGAATAAATTAATTAAAAGCAGCGGCAAGAAGAAAAGTAGTTTTAAAAGATTTAAAAGAACCTGCAGGTTTCTGGGAGTTTGTTCCAGATGTTTGGAGCATAATAACTGAACTTCTCCATGTTCAGTTCTGACTCTGGGGACAGGAAGCTGACCAGTCCCTGAAGACCTGAGAGATCTGGATGGTTCATCATTTAGCAGGAGGTCAGAAATGTATTTAGGGCCTAAACCATTCAATGCTTTATAAACCAGCAGCAGTATTTAGAACAGACAGGAAGCCAGTGAAAAAGCAGCAGCGATCTAATATATATATTTTTGAAACCTGTAAAGACACCAGTACAGACCCGGCGCCGTGGGAAGGCCAGGGAGGGCCTGGCTGCATTTTACATTCCTGCCCTCCCCCAATAAACACGTTTTATTTTATTTATAAACATTTGAAAAAAAAGTATTTTTATTTTTTAAATTATAAATTATAAATAAACTGTGAATTTTAAGGCTGCGATGTATGTGATGTCAGATAGTAATATAAGAGTATACATGAAAAACAGGTATGAAATACTATATGACAGTAAAACAAGAATACAGTTTAAAAGGTGAGTGATTTGTAAAATATGCATAAAGAAATAGTAAATCTGTTTACAGTTCTGTTTCATATGGGTGTTGTGTCTCTCCATTTTGCTCTCAAAGTGCACCAGATTGATGCTTTTAACTTCAATATTTAAAAAAAAAATCTTATATATTTAAATATATATCAAAAAAGAAAGAAATATTTAAAAATATTTGTTGTAATCAGGCTATACATTTTTTATTTGAATGCTATTTATTTATTGCAAACCTTTTTTTTTTTAATTCCATTTGTTTTTTTAAACATTTATATTTATTCAACATGTATTATTCAGGTTAAACCCTTTGTATACAGTCTTACTCTATGCTTTAAATGGGATAACTACGCCGCCTGCTGTTTTAAATGTGTATCTGCATCGATATTACGGGTTAACCCCCATAGCAACAGCAGACCAACCGCATAGTAACCACGGAGGATCTTCTGAGGTAAGGTGTGTCAAATATCTGGGGATAAAATAAAGTTTTTACTTACTTGAGAATCTCATAAAAGTTAAGCTGGCTTTACTTGGTTGAACATGAACTGTTTAGGATTAAATTCGCCATGTTTTTGTTAAATTGACTTTTCGTTTTATATGTTTTATTCATGGTATATATCTCACTAATGTAGCTAGCTAACAAGCTAACCTGAGCGTGATGTTTTCAGACGGAGCATGCGCAGTGTGTCCCACAGATTACAGCAGTGTGAAGTAGGGCCTAACTAAATAGATTTACTCAAGTACTGTACTTAAGTACTATTCTGAAGTAGTCCACTATATTTCAGGGGTGAATGGTGTACTTTTACTCCACTACCCGTATTTAATACCTTTAGTTACTTTACAGATCTGGATTAATGATGTGAAATGTAATCAACACTTAAATAAGACTTTAGTTCCACCTGGAGAGATTTCACAAGCTACCCTGCATTGCTTTTTTTCTAATGTAATATTTCTACTTTTACTTAAATATCATATCCAAGTACTTCTTCCACCTATAACATAAATGGTTTACTTTCTGTGCTAAATGTGCTAATGTAATCCTTTTGAAGATTTTTTAATTAACAGAGGATGTTTGTTGACACAGACGACCGTTTATTTCTGTCTTCTGTCCTAAATGCAGATGTAGAATAAAGAGTAGCTCCGGTGATTCAGACTATAGACATCCGACCGAGGTCACTAATGGAAAGGTAAGATCCAGAGAAACTGAGGGACTGAAAGGTGAGTGGCTGATTTTTTTTGTTGTGCTACTGACAAGGCAATGTCAGGAAAATATTGATATTAATATTACATTTGTGGGATTTAACCTTAATACAATATATATAAAAGGGTTAATCCACTAAATCTGTGTTCACCATGTCATTGGCAGATTGAAACTAACCTGTTACATTGTCACAAGAAGACACAACCAATTATTTTGCCAAACAAAACCATTAATTTGTCAAAGAAATAGAGGGTAAATGTGCAATGTGGTGATTTAACTAGCTAGTAATAATAATACAAAAAATGTGAATGGAACTGTTAAGCATAATATTAGGACTGTCTGAGAATTAAGGGTGTAAGCTAAACAAGTATTAGAAGATTAATATCAGAATAAAAAAATCCTTTATTCAACCCACAGTGGCGAAATAACAGCAAAGTGACAGTGCAGATATAAGGCACAAATACAGTAGAGTAATAGAGTATAATAAAGAGGCAAGCACACTATAATAAAATAAGATACTGTTTGATTTATTTTCAATGCTAAGTATGCAAAACAATTAATAAGTGTAACTTTCCTAAGAGAGCCAACAGAATATGTCATGATTTATTTGCTGAATTTTATGAAGTCTGGTGACTTCGTTTACTTCCCTACGACATGGAATTTGTCCAATTTCCTCAAGGACGGACTAAAGAGAGAACCGGTAAGTATAGTAAGTTAAACCTCAAGTAGCTCTGCTAACTTAGCGTTAGCATGTTTTACACTGTAATGCTGACTTTAATTTGTCTTTCTTGTAACACTGAATCAAATTTAAAGCTAACAATCGTACAGAGCTGGAAGAAGAACTCTAATATTTTACTTTAATTAGTGTAAACATACTTGCAAATGTACACGTTTAATATTCTTATAGCTTATATAATTCACATTAGTTAAGGTTAATGTGAGTTGTGTTTGCATCTTGAGCTAGCTGTGCATGCATATTATTGACTTAGCTAGCAGCAGTGTGTGAGGTTATCAAAATGTCAGATAAATGATTGATAAAAAGTACCTCTAGTGAACATATGTGTGGAAATAAACAGATAGTTATTATTAATGGAGAGAAAAGGTGCAGTGAAGCGATTTATATCAACCCTTTTCAGTGTTTGAGTCATTGTGTATATCTGTGTAGCTTTAAGTGTTGTTTACCGTATCAAGAGCAACACCCGTTTGCCCGTATCGTGTCGATTTATCGAGAATGGTGAAATTTACCATCGAGGCGCACATTGTCACAGCCTATTTGTAATTTCGGCATTTTCTTTATTTGATTCTACATATTATTAGCGGTAAGTAGCCTAACGGTAAGTATTTTATCACAATATATACAAAAATAAGTTACTCTGTAATTAGAAGTCTACTATATTGACCCGGTCTGTTTACTCAAGTAGCTCACACTGAATCTCATTTAAAGCTATAAAGCTAGAATAAGTACTCCATTATTTTAAATGTACTTAGTGTTAAAAATACTCAAGTTAAGTACTTGCACATTTTAAGTAAGTTCAGTACTTGATTACTTTCCACTACTAGCTTATATAATTCACATTAGTTCATGTTAACGCGAGTTGTGTTTGCATCTTGAGCTAGCTGTGCATGCATATTATTGACTTAGCTAGCAGCCGTGTGTTAGGTTATCAAAATGTCAGATAAATGATTGATAAAATGTATCTCCAGTGAACATATGTGTGGAAATAGTCGGATAGTTATTATTAATGGACAGAAAAAGTGCAGCGAAGCGATTTATATCATTACTTTTCAGTGTTTGTGTCATTGTGTATATTTGTGTAGCTTTATGTGTTGTTTACCGTATCAAGAGCAACACCCGTTTGCCCGTATCGTGTCGATTTATCGTGAATGGTGAAATCTTGCGATCTAAGCCAACACACAGCCTATTTGTAATGTCGACATTTTCTATATTTGATTCTACCTATTTTAACTGTAAGTATTCTATCACAATTATATATAAAATAAGTGACTCTATAATTAGAGAGACTACTTTATTGACACAGACTGTGTAATAAATCTATATCGGCTATGGTTCTTCGAGGTAATAGTGTCTTAAAATAAGATTTTAATTTGAGCAAAACCAGTCAGAAGCAGAATGCTTAAATGTTGTCCAAGCTAGTTAACATTGCATAATTTATAAATGTATATTCAACTTAAGCATTTGCTCACAAATATTAGCTGGTAAATGTGGCTCTATGGTATCCCTTTGTCTTTACAACAATATTTGTCAATTAAATTAATTAAAGTGAGCTCTTTCTGCTTTGAAATCTAGTAATTGAAATGTTTTTGAAAAAAAAAAGAAATTATTCTAAAGGCCACCATGGTAAAGTAAAGTAGTGTGTCATTAAATGTTGTTTTTCATTTCAGTGATATCCTCACTAAGCAGTCTCCATTTTCTTGTCTCTTGTTGCTTGAAATGATGGTATTATATCATACGGGTAATTGTGCAAAATGACAAATAGTTTGTTATTGCATAATTAAAATTATGAAAATAAGCTATGTTGCTATACAATATATTAAAAAACTAACTCATCCATCTTCTCCAGCTGCAGTCTGAACTGAACAATAACTCTGGTACGTTTGGATCAACCTCAGTGATGGGCTTTGAAATTGAGAGGAATCATTCAGCTTCTTTAAGTATTTATTTTAATATGAGCACATTCAAATTCATACAGAATAGAGAAGATATTGGACAGCACACATTGCAATATATAATATTTAAGAAACAGGTTTCCCTTTTCTTTGATCAACACAGCAGTCAGGTCAGTGAAGTCTGCACACTCCTGGAAGAGACTGTCTCTGACAGCAGCAGATTCAAAAACACATCACAAGGAAGAAAAGAGGTTTCTGCATCTGTTAACATTGGTAAGTACAACACTGTTGGAATACAAAGACTTACATCCAAAGCAAAGAATGGTTGAAATGATTTAAATAGAGACTTCTTCTGACATTTCAAAAGTTTAAATTCCTGACTAATAACTTGAAAGTGGAGAATTCTAAATACAAACAATCCACATATTATGTTCTCAAAGTAAAAAAATGTCAATACTCTAAATAAATTGTATCTTTTATCATATTTTCACATTTAGGCATTACATTCATAGCATTTAAATATTGATTCCAAAAGCATCAGCTGCACCATTAGTGACTTGCAATTCACAAAATTCGAGACTATGGGTTTAAAAAAGATGTTTTGCTTTATAAAATAGTAATCTTGTGAAAAAGTATATTCCCAAACATAACAACAAGCTTTCTTAATTTATAGTTTGAATGTCCACCACCTTCTTGATGGAGGCTTTTTAAAATATCATTATAGCAAATGTTTTGCTGCCACCCTGTGGACAGAGTTTATACTCAGATAAATCTTTTAATGCACTCGTTCCCAAACTATTTCTTGAAGGCCCCCTTTTTAATATTGAGTAAACAAAAGACCCCTGACTTGGTTACATGTTTACCTTGCTCATCTTTGTTGTCCTTGTTTTTAGCTGTAAGTATATTTCTGTGTATGTATATTTGGTGTCATTCAGTTACTTTCTGTCAAATAAAATTAGTTGCTCTTAATTTCCATGAGAAGAAGTCGACTCCAAATGCACCAAACATTCCTAACAATCTACATCTGCCTGTTGCCAACTGTCCTGATTCATAAATCCACTTTATCATAAATTGTTAATTATTAGTAAAGGCCACCTGCAAGTCAGTATCAAGAAGTTCAGCAATAGTGAAATAGAGGTAATATTTAATAAACGTACACAAAGTGAGCATGTGATTTTCCAAAGCGTCAGTATTGATGTAACATGAAAATAACAAAAGCATCTCAGAGCTATATGTACAGTAGGCCATTCAGGGTTTCTTATAGCCTAACTGAAATTAATGGACCAAACGTTTTTTGACAATATCATCATTATAATTAAAATGCATACTTTTTAAACATTTAATAATATTGATGTTTTTTTTATGTTATTTAAAGGTGGGGTAGGTAAGTTTGAGAAACCAGCTCGAGTGCGCAAGAATTTGAAAATACACAGCCGGAAGAAATCTGCTACTTCCTTACAGAGCCCCTCCTCCAACACACACGAACGAGCACATGACCAATGAGGGCACGAGATAAGTTTGTGCACAGATGGAAGGCTGACAGGCAGGTAGGCCATCCAGTTATTTTAGCCGGGCCGGCTTTTTACAGTACTACGGCTTCCACAGATGACAGAAGATTTTTTGTCAAAGCACTTCAGATATTCATTGCTATCAGGATGTTAAGAGCATTCCATGGAATATAACAAAAGTGTATCTCGAGCCGGTTTCTCAAACTTACCTACCCCACCTTTAAGGGTTCTCTGTTAAACAATAACTTTTGGACTTTAAAATCAAGACTTTTTTTTATCTTAGTAAGTGTGCTCTACCACTCATACAAAGTGATCTGACCTAGGTAAGAGAGGTAAGCCAAGTACTTGATGATTGACTTTGACAGAGCCAAGAAGACTAATGATACAAAAACACACAACTCTTAAGGGAGATACGATACATTTTTTAATCATTTCATAATTTCTTCATCTCTCACCTAATTACTACAGGACAATAACATACAATTCAATAAACATCAGTAGAATTGTTTAAAAGTGTTCACATTAAGTATATCGCTCTGGATAAAATCGTCAGCTAAATGTAATGTATTGAGCAATGTAAACTGCATAAATGAAATATGTAAATGATCCTAACAGGGAAACATTTTTTCAAACTGAACAGTACATGTAGAAAATGTGTTCACACAAGCATGTTTAATTAGTTATCTCCTGTTTGGTTAACCTGACAAAAACAGCAAATAACTTCTGCAGAAATACAATTGTTTAAACATTTTTAAAAAAACTTTGGCAAACGTATTGAATTTGAAGTCTCTCAAGTGTCGAGACTCATCGTTTTTCTCTCATAATTAGCAGGTACTGAACCCTTTGAGCCCAACCTGGCTTGGCCTCAGGTTACTCTCATTCAAAAAGCATGTCAATGTACTCTGTATTGGAGGAAAGATTAGGCTTCAAACTCTTTCCATTTTATTGACATGGCTTGAACAACATTACTTTGGCGTTACAACACAGCATCAAAAATCAACAACAAAATCACACATGCCGTTTGTAGACACAAAATATCCTTAACTCCTCTGTTCCTCTGGCTTCTATAACTCAGGTCAATCTCTTATTCAGATTTTACTTCAAGGATTACTTTTTAGATTCATCAACATTCATAAAGGATCTTTTCCAAAATTGAAACCATGGTGATTTAGAAAAATAAAGTTAAAACACGACGTGTAAGCACAGAAAAATCGACATGGTCCTTTATTGGCCCCAACCCTTGGTTATCTATAGTCATTAAAATGTCTGGGTCAGTATCATGGCTTGAGTCTCTTCTTAGTCTTGATATTGTTTTCAGCTCTTTGTCTTGGTCTAAGTTGGCACTGATCTTGATTCTCCTTAAGCTTGAGATTCTTGTCTTGTAAGTATTTTTTCTCCTCTGCCGACTTTACCCATGAGCTCTGCTTGTCCTCTCACCTCCATCAGGTGCTGGACTCGTTGCTTCCAGCCTAACTTGGCCTCAGCTTTCTCTCCCTCAATGAGCAGGTCAATGTACTCTGGAGTGGAGAGAGGATTTGGCTTCAGTGCGATCTCTCCTAGTCTGTTCAGACACTTGGCAGCCCTCATCATTATCTCCCCCACTTCAGCCTGAAGACGCTGATATTCAGCATTCAGCTGGGCGATCAATTCCTGAACAGTTCCCTTAGCCTTTGAGGCCTTCAGGAACTTCTGTTTCAGCTCCTGCACTGTTCGCTTTTCTTTAACCTCCTTATACTCCCATCTGTACTTCTGGTTAAAATGTTTACTCCAAAGACATTTACCTGGACACACAGTACAGTTTCCATCTTGTCCGATTGCTACACAGCCCTGTTTATCTGCATCATTAGGAATTGCACATTCCTTGTGACAGGTGTAATGACACGCCTGACAGTTGGTGATGTAAATTCCAAGACGAGAAATATCTTCTTGAAAAGGCTTTTTAACAATTACTTCAAACTCAAAGTTCCCATTTCTGTCAATCTCTGCCTCGTGATCTTTAACAATGGCAGTGGTCTCATTTATCTCCTCAATCTTGGCTAACCCAACTTTATACTGTGTTTGCAAACTTTCAATTGTGTTCTCAAGCTGCTTTCTTTCTCTGAGGACTTCCTTTGTCATTGTCAAGCTTTTCGTTGTTATCTTATTTAAAGCAACAAAGAACCTCTTCATGCTTTTTGCCCCCATTTTCCAAAACATCTGATCAAAGTCTCCCTCTTCTTCATCCCCACTCGAGTCAGCAGCAGCAGATGATTGGTTCTGTGCAAACAATGCAGAATTATTGAATTTGAAGTGAACTGGCAGCCCGTCTTCTGTTTTAGGACATGGGACACCTGAAACATTGATCGCCTCTAGAACTGGTGGGCGTTGGCCGTCTGCGAATGTCACCAGAACCTGGAGGTTTTCTGCAACATCTTTGCCAAAGATTGAGAGCATAGAATCAAACACATACTTCTGTGTTGCAGTGAGCCGAACTAAAGAAGCCTGAGCTACAAAACACACAGCGTCAATATCACTGATGCCACGCTTGGCAGAGAAGAGATTACGAAGCTGTTCTGTGATCTCCTTGTCTCTTTTTATTCCTCTTGTATCTCCAAAGCCTGGAGTATCAACAATGGTCAGAGAGAAAGGGATTTTAAAGTCCTTTTGGTGGTTGATTTCGTACACAGTGACTTCAGAGGTCTGGCTTTCAGCTTGTGATTTCGACTGACCCTCATCAACTAACTTAAACCGATATGCATCCTTCCATTCAACACCTAGAACGTAGTTGATCATCCCATTGATGAGAGTTGACTTCCCAGCCCCAGTTGCTCCGAGAACCATTATGGTGCGATTAGGGATACCAGTTCGGGACTTTTTCTCAAAACTGAATCGTCTGCACCCATCTACATTGATTTCTTCTTCATCCAATTTAATTTTGTAAACACGTAGAAGCCCTGTCTCGGATTTTAACTCTTTGCTTTTTGCTTTTATAGCATCAGCAAGTCGGCTGGGGCTCTTGGACAACAATCCAAACATTATTTTTGTTTTTGATGATACCTGGACCAGCCCCCTAAAGCGGTATTAGCTCGAATCAGAAACCTTTCAGACTTGTAGTCTGTGCACAAAAGTGTATTCTGCTCTTCAAGTGAATTGAGTGCTCTCAGATCCACATCTGCAAAAGATGACATTTACAAAAGAAAATTATAAGAACGTAGTACTCAGCTGCAGCACTATTCTGTTCTACTATTGTGTTCCCTATTGCTACTAGTGCATCATAAAATCTAATACGGGCACAGGTGGCCTTGACGCATATATATTTTAAGTAGACCACAGGAAAAAAAAGCAAAAATAAGATGTTTTTCCTTTTTATACCTTTTTGTAAAATCTATCTTTGTTCACTATTCAAATAATAATTAGCAGTTGTCAACAAAGCTACATATAAGCATTATCCTATATTACCATAGGAACATTTATTTTGATAAAAAATATCAAAGCAAACATGAAAACAATGGCTGAAAGAATTGCCACTCTTCCAAAATTGAAATTGGTTTTGGAGCATTCAAATCCTGTAAACTTGAATGAAAGTCACTTTTGCATCTATGCCACTTTTGCTGTAACAAATGTATATTTCCCCGCTGTGGGACTAATAAAAGATTGCTGTTTCTGATACAGATTCTGAAATCCCAACCTGGACCTATCTTTTGAAATCGCAATGTTTATGCAATTGTGGAGAATATCCAGCACTGGAGAAGGCATCATTTTGAAGTCATAATCTAAGATGATAGCTTTGCTGCTCAGAAAAGAGATGAGCAATTACAGCTCAACTTGATTTCTTGTCTTTTAAAACTCTTTCAGAATATGGCAAACAAAAATGCATATAATAACATTTATGTTAAAATCTATCAGTCATTTAGATCTCTGATATATTGTAAATGTTGTACACTTGCAGTACTGAGGCTCAATTTAAAATCTGGCAAAGAACGTTAGTTATCTACCTGAGGTCCTTAAACCTTCTCAATAATGCAAACTTCATCATTTGAAATGTAATAATATGATTAAGTATATTTGCATGTCTGTTGTGAATGGATATCATTATTTTCATTAGTTCAATATAATCATACATTTATCTTCTCTTTCATATTGTTTATAATAGTTTTCTTTGACTCTGCATGTAAAGCACATCTAGTTGGTAGACATTTTTACAAAAGATAAAGCTTGCTTTCATTTATTTTTGTAAAGTATGCAATGTATGGAATGTGATTTTAGGAACAGTTATCTTTATATACTGACTATGTTTCATTAATTGACCTACAGTAGCAAGCAATGACCCAACCTGAACAATACTGAGATCCATGTTTTATTATTAATTATATCTGCGCTTTCCCTGCTTTTTACATCCATAGGATATACAATTTACTTAGTGATAACTTAAAACTAATATGGAAAAGGTCCCGTAAGTGAGGCTGTTACCTGCCCGGGGAAGGAAGCCAAGTGAGCACCAGTGAGCCGTCTAACACAATCAGGAAGGAAAGGAAACCTGCAAGAAAAAAGACAATGCACAATATGAGGAAATGCGATTATTATGAGTAAAATACATTATTGAGATCTACTCAATGTATTCATAAATAACTATCTGCAAATGAATGTCACAAAATGCCCTGCAGCTATTCTGATAAAACAGAAGTAATGATCATAGGTCAAGTTGATACTGCCATCAACCAAATTTAAAAAAGTATTGGTTCCCTGTCCCAGTCCATAACTCAGCAATGCAGAAGCCTTGGTGTCTTGGTCAAGTTTCTCTCCTGCCTCCAGCTCATCCAAAACTTTGCTGCTAGGATCTTAACTCACGCTAGGAAATATGATCACATCCCACATCTCCTTGCTTACTGGCTAGATGTTGCTTTTGGAATTGACTTTAATATTTTACTGCTGACTTTTAAAGCCCTGAGAGGCCTCACTCCAAGTTATTTATCTGACCTTTTATTGCCCGATGACCCCTCTCTCTCCTTTTATACTTATACTAAAAATGAATTATATTGCAGGACTTGGAGGTTATTATTATCAATATTTATAAGATAAATGTTTCCAAGCAAGTGGCAAACAAAAAAGATAATTATCATTAAGATTATTTTGTTCTGCTGCTTTAAGGGATTTGAATCATTCTATCTTAAACATTTTAAGCACAGCAAACCTTGGCAGAGCCGACCATGACTTGGCTTTACTTAACTCATTTCATTTCATGCTTATTTTCATTGGGACAATTACAATATTCAAAGGGAATTGCACAACAATTCAATCAAGGCATTGTTTTATTTTGCCTCTTTCATCATGGCAATGTAATGTGTAGCTTTTACATTCCCTAGCTGTTTAGTTATTTCATTTTCAAGCCCTATTTATAATAATATTTATATATTATATAAGGCCATTCCTGTTTTTGGTTTGCTCTTTAAAAAGTAATGAGTGTAAGATCAGTTTTTTCCTTTGTTATCTGATTGTACTCACAGAAGGGTATCCTAAATACGGAGTATTGGTTCAAAGACAGGAAACGAAAAAAAGTTACCTTTTATCATTTAAAGCTCCAGGCCTGATAAGTTGTTGCAAAGACAGCTTCAATCCTGTATGCTTTTTATTCCTGTTATTTTTGCGTATAGTTGTACAATTGTGTGTCATATTGAAGTACTCTTGTATTATACAGCTCTCCAAATAGAGGATAGTAACTAACCATACCTTTGGCCCATACAAATCTGGTGCAATAAGATAAAGAAAATATCGTTGTAAAAAGACCCTTTAGACCACCAACTTGGTCATTATCAGTTTGTATGAAGGAACAGAGGGGATGAGGTTTTGGCAGAATATTAAATTAAAATGTCAGCTATGCATTTAATACAGCCACATAATATGGTCCAGAAGCTTTGGTGTTCTGTAGGATTAAGGAGGATAAGAGTCAAATTCTTTGAGACAGCTAGGACTCAAATACATCTCAAACTTGAAATAAGTGTTTTTTAAATGATATTCCAGTTGTTTGACACATCTGAATCAAAAGTTGATGTTTTATCTTACACATTCATTTACTATCTTCGTGATGAGGTAATTCTTTTGTCAAGATTTTAAACTACACCCCCTGAAAAAATGTATACATGATCCCCATGACATTTTTTTCAGAAATCTCCTGAAAATACTGATATAAAATACAAGAAAGCTTTTGCTGTTAATGATTGACAACAAACCTCTGTTGGCTGTTCTCAGTCCACTCGCCCGCTTTGGATCCAGCTGCTGATATTTTAAAATGCTGCCTCGGATTTACAGTTTGTTCTCCAAATTCCTAAAATTAAACAAATACAAAGTTTCTGATATTGAGTTTTAAAGTCAAGCTTACAGCCACATTTAATCATCATTCAATTCAATTAACGTGATGAAATAATAATTATGATTCAGCAATAGTACAGGAGATTTATTTGCTTGCACTGTAGCTAACACTGAAATCATGTCATTAATATTATTGCTAAATAAAGATCAAACCAGCGTCAAAACTGCTTTCCAGCCTGTAAACTGATGTTAACTGTGGATCTTTCACTGTTTTATTCCTTATTTGAGAGTTATTTTATTTATGATCAAATATTTACAGAAAATCTGGTCTTAACACATTTTTGGTTTAATCTTAAATTATAATAATTGCACGAAATAATGTGAAAAGTCGTGTTGTTATGCCATAAACCTTCAAAGACAAAATACACACAATATTTTTACATACGGATTCAACCATGATATATTGTTGTGGTAACACATACATAAATAAACCTATATAAAACAAACATTAACAATTTTCCAACTAAGTCTATACATCTATACACTATCATCTAAACACTGCAACATAAAAAGTGTAGACTTTAGCCACTTACCACTTAGGATGTCTCTGACTGGGATGAGAAGGCGAGCTCTGCTTCTTCTACTTATATAGTACAGTGTACACATACACACACACACACCTTATACTGCACGACCTTTAGACCTGTTTCATCAGCCTCAGCCCATTACATACTTTATAATAAGTCAGACCATTTCTCGGAAACCCAAAATGTAAACCTGAAAGTAAAAATCTTTTTTAAACTACATGATTAACTATCGATTTTGGGCCCCATCCTTTTTCTACTGTACATACTACCCCTAGGTTCAATTCTCACAAAACACAACATCCCCTTCCACTGCTACGCCGACGATGTACAGATCTATCTGCCTCTCAATTCAAATGTTAACTCATTACAGCTATTGATGGACTGCTTGACAGAGATCAAATCCTGGCTGAGCCAAAATGTCCTCAACCTCAATGAGAGCAAGACTGAGGTTATCTTTTTTGGACCCCAACCTCTAGCCTCCCAGGTTGATATTCTGGGCTCCCTCAAAAATAATATCCTCCCCTCTGTCACGAACCTTGGAGTGACCTTCAATAGCGCTTTTAAATTCGATAAGCAGGTCAGCAGCGTAGTCAAAACCTGCTTTTTTAAAATATGACTATTGGCCAAGACTAAGTCGTTTTTATCGTTTGAGGACCTGGAAAGTGTTATTAATGCCTTTGTTACCTCGAGGTTGGACTACTGCAACGCTCTGTACGTGGGTATGGACCAGGCGTCAATTAAACGCTTGCAGCTAGTCCAAAACGCAGCTGCACGTCTACTCACTGGCCACAAAAAGCGTGACCACATCACCCCAATTCTGGCCTCACTACACTGACTTCCAGTTCGGTTCAGAATTGATTTTAAAATCCTTTTATTTGTTTTTAAAGCACTAAATGGGCTGGCTCCGGCCTATATAGCTGAACTGCTCCAGCGCTACACCCCAGCCAGAGCTTTAAGGTCTGCTGACCAGCTGCTGCTGGTAGTGCCCAAGACCAGGCTCAAAACCAGAGGGCACCGAGCCTTCGCAGCAGCTGGCCCGAGGCTCTGGAACACTCTGCCCCTCCATGTGAGGTCGGCCCAGACCCTAGGGGTTTTTAAATCAAAACTAAAAACACACTTCTTCTCTCTGGCCTTCTAGTTAGAGCGGAGCACGACTCCTGACTTTTCCTTGTGTTTTCTTTTTAAATATCTGTTGTAATTTACTGTCTTTTATTGTGATTATAGAAATGTGTTTTTATGTGATTGTAGTTATTACATGTACAGCACTTTGGCCCGACCAAAAATCGCTTTTAAATGTGCTTTATAAATGTGCTTTATAAATGTGCTTTATAAATAAACCTTGATTTGATTTGATTTGATTTGATTTGATTATTTGTACAACACAAAAAAATAATTTAGTGTGCAATTAAACGTTAGTCCGGATACCTAAATGTCTACATTGGGATTCACCACAGTTTGAGGAGGCCGGGAGACAAGCCATGCGTAATTATTTCAAAACTAATAAAAATAGGAGATGACATGGACATTAAAAAAAAGAAGCCTTGCAACAGCAGTGGCCAATTCAGGTACAAAGACAAACCAATGACCATGTTCCCAGACTACATAGCCAGCGTAGCTAAAGCAGAGCAGCTTTCACAGACCTTAGGAAAATAATTCCAAATAGACTATTACTGTGATAACGGAGATGCTATGGTAAGTCCCAAAAGACTGATCGGACTGTAATGATGGCTGAATTTATTGTTTTAATAATCTTATGTTCACTAACTGTTTTGTCTTAATTTAAATTAAAAAAATATTCTCACCCTCACCCCATTGCCCCGACCCAAACCTACTGCAAACATTGCCTTTGTACATCCTGCTTATATGAATAGACACTTTGATATTGTATGCTGTGTTCCACTTTTAAACTCAAACTCAGAGATTATTCAAAAGTGTGTGTCATGTCATTTCTGGGAAATCAGCCTGGTTTTCTGTTCCTCCTCCTCCTCCTCCTCCTCCTCCTCCTCCTCCTCCTCCTCCTCCTCCTCCTCCTCCTCCTCAAAGAGTTGAGCAAATTAAATCAGGCAAACAAAGGTATAAAAGGAACAAAGGTAATTTGATAACAGGTATCACGCGGATCATTCTTTATCTTAACAGTGCTCACAGATAAGGTGTATGACTTGATAACATGTCAGACCTCAGTAACCTGACACGTAAACCTGAAAGTGAAAGAAAAAAAGACATATTTCTAACAGCCCTAAGGCTCAAAGTTCTGTAACATAATGTTTAATCTAATATTACACTTTGGCTTGATATACCAGAACCAACCCGTTATTACGGCAAGATGTGAAAATGTCACATTGGTCCACACTGGGAGACGTCAGGATGACACGATTTCACCCTCTCAAAACCTCACGGTTACACGGGATGTTAACATGGCCCAACAGTGGATAAATGTGATTAGGAATAGACAACGAATAAATGCAAATATATTGCCTAAATAAGTTAACTTTATCATGACTGTCTTGGATAAAGTTTGTAAAAAAATTGTTCAGAACTAATAAAATCTGGTTATTGTACATTATCTTCTTTTTATCTTATACTGCACGACCTTTAGACCTGTTTCATCAGCCTCAGCCCATTAAATACTTTATAATAAGTCAGACCATTTCTCGGAAACCCAAAATGTAAACCTGAAAGAAAAAATCTTTTTTAAACTATGTGATTATTTGTACAACACAAAAAAATAATTTATTGTGCAATTAAACGTTAGTCCGGATACCTAAATGTCTACATTGGGATTCACCACAGTTTGAGGAGACCGGGAGACAAGCCATGCGTAATTATTTCAAAACTAATAAAAATAGGAGATGACATGGACATAAAAAAAAAGAAGCCTTGCAACAGCAGTGGCCAATTCAGGTACAAAGACAAACCAATGACCATGTTCCCAGACTACATAGCCAGCGTAGCTAAAGCAGAGCAGCTTTCACAGACCTTAGGAAAATAATTCCAAATAGACTATTACTGTGATAACGGAGATGCTATGGTAAGTCCAAAAGACTTATCGGACTGTAATGATGGCTGAATTTATTGTTTTAATAATCTTATGTTCACTAGCTGTTTGGATACCACTGTTCCTGGGGAGTAGGAATAAGAGCAACAGGGACATTGAGTGTTTCCCTTATTCCAGTACACTCTTGTTTGTTAATGCTCAAACAATTATACCACTGTATCTGTAATCTCTAGTTATTTCTCATTCTTAATCGCATCGATACACGTAATGATATGTTTTGTCTTAATTTAAATTAAAAAAATATTCTCACCCTCACCCCATTGCCCTGACCCAAACATTGCCTCTATACATCCTGCTTATATGAATACACACTTTGATATTGTATGCTGTGTTCCACTTTTAAACTCAAACTCAGAGATCAATAAACAGTGTTTGGGTCATGTCATTTCTGGGAAATCATGCTGGTTCTCTGTTCCTCCTCCTCAAAGAGTTGAGCAAATTAAATTAGGCAAACAAAGGTATAAAAGGAACAAAGGTATTTTGGTAACAGATACCACGCGGATCATTCTTTATCTTTACAGTGCTCACAGATAAGGTGTATGACTTGATAACATGTCAGACCTCAGTAACCAGACACGTAAACCTGAAAGTGAAAGAAAAAAATACATATTTCTAACAGCCCTAAGGCTCAAAGTTCTTTAACATAATGTTTAATCCAAAATTAGAATTCGGCTTGAGATACCAGAACCAACCCGGTATCACGGCAAGATGTGAAAAAGTCACGTTGGTCCACATTGGGAGACGTCAGGATGACACGATTTCACCCTCTCAAAACCTCACAACGGGATGTTAACATGGCCCAACAGTGGATAAATGTGTGATTAGGAATAGACAATGAAATAAAATAAAATAAATGCAAATATATTGCCTAAATAAGTCAACTTTATCATGACTGTCACTAAGTATCTTGTAATTGTTTGCAGTCTTGGATAAAGTTTGTAAAAAAAATGGTTCAGAACTAATAAAATCTGACATTGCCTACAATGATACAGGTTATTGTGCATTATCTTCTTTTTATCTCATACTGCACGACCTTTAGATCTGTTTCATCAGCCTCCGCTCATTAAATACTTTATGATAAGTCAGACCATTTCTCGGAAACCCAAAATGTAAACCTGAAAGTATACGAGACTTTTTCAAATCTTTTTTAAACTATGTGATTATTTGTACAACATAAACAAATAATTTAGTGTGCAATTACATTTTAGTCCGGCTACCTAAATGTCTACTTTGGGATTCACCACAGTTTGAGGAGGCCGGGAGACAAGCCATGCGTAATTATTACAAAATTACTAAACAAAGGAGATGACATGGACATTAAAAAAAAAAAGCCTTGCAACAGCAGTGGCCAATTCAGGTACAAAGACAAACCAATGACCATGTTCCCAGACTACACAGCCAGCGTAGCTAAAGCAGAGCAGCTTTCACAGACCTTTGGAAAATAATTCCAAATAGACTATTACTGTGATAACGGAGATGCTATGGTAAGTCCCAAAAGACTGATCGGACTGTAATGATGGCTGAATTTATTGTTTTAATAATCTTATGTTCACTAACTGTTTTGTCTTAATTTAAATTAAAAAAATATTCTCACCCTCACCCCATTGCCCCGACCCAAACCTACTGCAAACATTGCCTCTGTACATCCTGCTTATATGAATAGACACTTTGATATTGTATGTTCCACTTTTAAACTTGAAGTTTGACTGAATATAAGAGAGGAGAGAGGACGCTGGCACGGTCTGTTGCCGCTTCTCCCTCGTAGCCTCTTTTGTTATTTTTAGCAAGGATTCTACTGCTTTTCTTTTGTTTTTGCACGGATTATATGGATGCTTATACCAACTATACCCAGACAATAATCCACTTTCCTGCAAATCCCTCGTCGGATGGACGAGCTACTAACATCTAAGCTACAAGTGGCTAATAAGGTAGCTCAACCTTATTGAGCTACGAGTGGCTAATAAGGTTAGCCGCTACGCCAGCAACGACACCTACCACAAACAATTCCAGCTCAACTTCTCCACCCATCTCGATCTTCTGCCATGCTGTGGATCTTTCTGTGTTTCTGGCTCTTTTCCCATCTCTGGCCGGCAGGTCTGTGGCAAACACAAACAGCTACCAACTCTGCATCTGTCCGGACCGGCATGATGCTAAAGTACTCCATCTCGCAGCTGCTCGAGTTAAGACATTACAGCACTCCAACCTGTATCTCAGCACTTAAACAACTTGGAATTCTACGCCGAAGCCGCTATATCCACAGAAGCTCCCGTAGAAAGTTTGTTTATTCCCAGTCTGGAGACTCCATTCCATCACTCTGGTCAGCTGAGCGCACTGTCACACTATTTCCACGTCATCAGAATACAGCTGCTCATGGAACTAGTAGTAGCTCTGGAAACCCCGCGAGACTTCTACACACCAAGCGGGACGGAAAACGTGGAGTGGATTTCAGCCTACTTCTTCCTCTACATAGCACCATCAAGCCTCAAAATAGAACTATTTAACACACAATCCCTCACTAATAAATCATGTCTCATACATGATCACATCCTAGATAGGGGGATTGACTTAATCTGTTTTACTGAGACCTGGCATCAGCCAGAGGCCTTTTCAGTCCTAAATGAAACCTGTACTCCTGGCTACAATTACCTGGAGAAAGCCCGCCGCACTGGTCGCGGTGGAGGCTTAGCCGTAATACACCGCAGTGACCTGAAACTGACCCCCTTGTCTCTTCCTGACCTATCCTCCTTTGAATGCCTCGCATTCAAATCCAAACCCCCTTTCCCCATGACTATTATTCTCATCTACCGGCCACCCAAACCAAACCCAGCCTTCATCTCAGAGATAAATGAACTTCTCTCTTCAGTCTGTACCACATCTGCAAATACTGTCATACTGGGGGATTTGAACATCCATGTTGACACCCCCTCCCGCCAACCTGCAGCTGACTTCTTGCAACTACTGGATGTTCTCAACCTCAAACAGCATGTTGATGTCCCCACACACACCAGGGGGCACACGCTTGACCTGGTTATCACTGACTCGGCCCCCATCACAAATCTGTTGGTGTACGATCTGCGAGTGTCGGATCACAAGGTTGTTTCAATGGAGTTCAAATTGTCTCACCACATTAAACCCAAACGTCAAATCTATTTCAGAAATCTGAAACACATCAACACAGACATCATGACTTTGGACCTGCAGCAAATCCCCCCCTCTGCAAACTTCACTACAGTCAGTGAATCAGTGGAATACTACAACAAAACCCTGAGTACTGTCCTGGATCTCCACGCCCCACTGAAATCACGAACAGTCAGCTTCTCCCGCTCAGCCCCTTGGTTCACTTCAGAGTTGCGTAGCATGAAGGCAGCTGGGCGTGTACTCGAGCGGCGTCTCGCACGATCTGGACTCACTGTTCACAGATTAGCCTATCAGGACCATCAAAAAATCTACTCAAAGTCAGTCAAAAAAGCACGGTCACAATTCTACTCCGACATCATCAGTAAAAATCCTGGAAACTCCAAGCAGCTTTTCTCTACTGTTGATCATCTCCTCAAGCCACAAACTCCCTCACACATCGACACAACAGAAGAGCAGTGCAATAACTTTGTTACTTTCTTCAGGACAAAAGTTGCCAATATTCGCTCTCTTCTCTCCACCCCCTGCGCTGTGTCTGTCCCTACTGTTAACCCACAGCATGGGATTTTCCAACCGCTCTGCTGCTTCACGGAGATCTCTCAGCAAGAGGTTGAGGACCTCACCTGCAAGATGAAACCCTCCACCTGCACACTAGACCCTCTACCCACAGCCCTTGTCAAATCGAACATCTCGGCTATAAGTCCCATGATCACCTACGCCAGGCATCCTCAATGTCCGGACTCCGGTCCGGATCCGGACCGAACCACAACTGTCTCTGGACTCTGAGCAAATTATACTTTTCATATGTATTATCTGTATTATCTGGGTTATCTGCGAGACATCGCCACAACCCAACGAGTCAAAATTCTCCGCTATGTCCGCTGCATACAGCGCTCTGCATGTCAGACTGTTCCACACTGTCTGTGTGTGTCTGTCAACGCTTTGGTCCAATCACATTCAGCATCCCGTCAGCGTTTTTTCCCCCCACCAAAAGTCTGCGAATCAGAGGCACAGTAGGGCGGGTCTTCGCGGAATGCGGGTGGGAAAAATGTGTGTGTCGTGTCGTCTCTTTCAACCTGTCTGAGTCAGAGCGAGAGTTTAAAAAAAAAGAAAGTCAGAGCGAGAGTTAACAGCTCATCTAGTTGCATCTGTACTGTAGCTAGTATCCTAGTTTCACCTGCCGGGGTGGCATGGGGTGGTAACTGCCACCCTAAAAATAGGCCTTGCCACCCCAGCTGCCACCCCAGTTGGCAGCTTTGTTTTGAAAGAAAAGTTGTGGCTCATCTGACATTTATGAGAGAAAGTCTCTAATGTCCGAGTGCAAGTGAATGCAGTACAAGATGCACGTCTTGTAACCCCTCCTCTGGCCCTGGCACGAGCGTGGAAATATGATTGGCGGCGATTTCATTTGAACGGGACGGCACAAAACGAGAAGCATTCGGACCCAAGTACTGAAGGAATGAGGTATTTGCGGTCTACAATGACAGAGAAGAGACTGTCAAGTTTGGCTGTACTCAGCATTGAATCAAAACGCACTAAAGCTGTTGATCTTAATAAGTTTGTGAGGCGTTTTGCTGAACAAAATGGTAATCGCCGCATTCAGCTGTAATAGACATGTCAACTTGATGCTCTGCTCACGGATGAGCATACAAAACTGTTAAGATGATGACCTTACGTGTATATATTTTTTTCTTTGTGGGGGTCTGCCCCCAAAAAACAGTTTTAAGTCCTGAGAAAGTCAAATAAGACGGTGTGTAAAACTACACTGCCCAGCCAAAAAAAAGTAACCATTTTGATTGAACTAGGCCAGTAGGTAAGGACTTTCCACTGGATAATAACTGAAGTATAAAAGAATGCATGACTGAAGTGATGGAGACCATGTTTGAAGGCAAACAAAAAGAGGAAATAACAGGTCAAATCAAGCAAATCCCCCTCTCAGATTCCACAGCAACCAGAAGAACATAAATACTGGCTGGTGATTTGATTAATCAGCTTTGTGATGGAATAAAAAATGCACAGTGCATTTCCTTAGCTGTGGATGAGTCCACTGACACCACTGACAATGCTCAGTTGCTGGTGTTTGTGAGTTTTTATGATGAGGCAAAGGGGGAGTTTGTTGAAGATATGTTGGGCCTGACGAACCTCAGTGGACACACAAGGGGGCAAGACATTTATAAAGCAATAATGGGAATGCTGAATGAAAGAGGGTGCAGCTGCCTTTATTCATAACTGTGCAGCTCTTACACTGCGACTCTGAGGGATCAAGCACAGACACAATAACAATGAAAACTGCTGCATACAGATTATTTTTGTTTTTGCAACCTCGTGTTAAGAATCTTGTTGCAATTGTTGTAATAAACGGACCTTTGTCTTATTGAAACATTTTTTTTGGACCTTTAAGATTTGTATTTGAGTACCCCTGACCTACGCCATCAACAGCTCCCTCAAGGCTGGCTATGTTCCATTGGCTCTTAAAACTGCCGTCATCAGACCCCTTCTCAAAAAACCCACCCTAGACCCAGACATCCTCGCCAACTACAGGCCCATCTCCAACCTCCCATTTCTAGCCAAGGTGCTGGAAAAAGTAGTTGCCGCCCAGCTTCAGGACCATCTACAACTAAACGGCCTCTTTGAAAAATTCCAGTCCGGTTTCCGTTCCGCCCACAGCACTGAAACAGCTCTGGTCAGGGTCACAAACGACCTGCTGATGGCGGCTGACACTGGATCCCCATCTCTCCTCATCCTCCTGGATCTGACTGCAGCATTCGACACTGTCGACCATAACATCCTCCTTCAGCGCCTCAAACACACCATCGGACTCTCTGACTCCGCCCTGAGCTGGTTCCAGTCCTACCTGTCTGGAAGAACAGAGTACGTCTCCTTGAGAGGTGCGAGGTCCCAGACACACCCTGTCACCTGTGGTGTCCCTCAAGGGTCGGTCCTTGGGCCCACTCTGTTCACCCTATACACTCTGCCCCTTGGTCGTGTCATCAGCAGGCATGGAATATCATTCAATTGCTATGCTGATGACACGCAGCTATATATAAAGACAGACCCTATCCCGCATGCATCGTCACTGTCACCATCATCGTCACCGTTCCCATCAACATCCCTTAACACCTGCATTGAGGAGATAAAGGCTTGGATGCGAGAAAACTTCCTGCAGCTAAATAGCTCCAAAACAGAAGCTATTTTAGTTGGCACACCAAACCAGGTCCAGTCATCCCCCATAACCCACATTACCTTTTCTGGCCAAAACATACCCCTCTCCACAGCAGTTACCAACCTGGGTGTAAGATTTGACAGACATCTGACTTTTGACACCCACATCAAACACCTGTGCAAAACCTCCTTCTACCACCTCAGGAACATTGCTAAACTCCGTCCCACACTCTCCCTGTCAGATGCAGAACAGCTGGTCCATGCCTTAGTCTCCTCAAGGCTCGATTACTGCAACGCTCTCCTCATCGGGACTCCTAGCGGGAGCCTTCAGAAACTTTCAAATAGAAAAGCATGAAGCACACGCGGATTAAAGTATGATTTTATTTTTAACATGTGTTTTTGTTCTACTTATCGTTTCATCTACCTCTCCCAAAATGCATTGCGAGCAACACATCCAATCACCGAGCTTCAACGATACCTGAGGATCATGTGTAGTGTAATGTTTTTGTTCTATCCAAAACTCAGAGGAAAGATATGTGTCTCTCGTCGAAAGGAAAAAAAAAAGGACACTGGTGTTTTTTAGTTGATGAGTACTGCAGATATCAGTGTAAAGTCAACCGACAGTGACGAGAATACTCATTTCTGGGTGTAAGTATGCAGAGCTGCGTCCCTAACCTTACATGGACACTGGCCAATCTAAAACCTCGTTAGTAACATACGTAGTATTTATACATTCCCCTGGCGAGACCTGAAAAAATCTTCGTATTCTCCACAAAAAATTGTGTTATCGCGAACCAAAAGTCGTGATAGGGGCTTGCTTGTCAACATGCGGGTATTTCTCCACTGTTGGGCCATGTTAACAATCCCTTGTAACTGTGACATTTTGAGGGGGTTAAATCGTTTCATCCTGAGGTCTCCCAGTGTGGACCAACGTGACATTTTCCCATCTTGCTGTGATAAAGAGTGCTGGAGTCGGGAGGGCTGATAATTTATTCAGGCTTATTACTCAGACCTACTAATTGACCTAACAGAAGTTATTGAGTCTATGTAAGTTTACTGCTCGGCTCAACGTCAGCAAGATCTCACCTCTATTAACTCCTTAAGAACCAGGTTCAATGAACTGCCGTTTCAATTCAGACGACCCTCTAAATCTGTTTAAGCGATCCTGAAGGATTTTGATATCAGTAAATGAGGTGTGGCCCTACCTAAGTGTGAGTGTGGCAGTGTGCAATCTTACCTTTGAAGCAGGAGAGGAGAGCGCAGATGTCTTTTAAGTTGTCCCAATCCAAAAGGTGGGATCAGTTTATTTGAAGAAAAATTGGTCCACACTTATAGAGGGTTTTTACCTTCTCTCGTTACAACATGACAATTCTACAAAACCTAATCATGCTGTGGTCATGTTCTAATATGCAACCCTAATTCACAGTTTTACATTTATTACACTAAATTGTAACTTCAACTGCCTAATTCAGTTGTGATATTTAAAACTCCCAATATAATTTAGAGGCATCTCCTCATAAACGACCGGTGATAATAAAAAGCACATTCAAACTTTCATTCACCAAATCAATTCACATCAATTCCACACCTATTTCCGCATGAATTAGGAGGAATTTCCTCAATTGTACAAGAGGGACTCTTATTGAGCTCAATTTGAAGAAAAAAAACACACCTGATTTTAACACCATACCAACAAGAATTCATGTAATTATGTGTAGAAAACGCCAATGAAAGTTGTACACGTGTTGCACTAGGCTGCAGGTCAGGCCATTTCTTGTAAATCAGCCTGGTTCTCCTCAGTGCCGCCTCCTGCTAATGAATAATGATCTTGGGGCGTTTCTCTCTCAGAGACAATAAAACATGCGAAACTACAGCACTGCCTCAGAGGATCACACACATCTCTATGGTAAGTACACCTAATGTTCTTTCTGTTGCATACAGTTTTGCTGTGTATCTTAACTGTGTAATCAGGAGTCCTGCAGCTGCTGGTAGTTTAACCAACAACTGTAGATGTGGTTTAAATTACAACCATGCTTTTGATTATTATTTTTAAAGTATTTCAATGTAATGACAGAAACGTGCAAGGTTGCATGTTTTAGCACTTTGCTACAAACTGAAAAAATATTACACAATAATATATAATAACAAATACTGCATTATTGTAGAATCAGACCCTCTTGTTTAAAGAAAAGGGTAGCACCACAAATGCACACATTTAAATATGTGTTGTATTGTACATTGTTTTTAGTCTGTATTATATAATATGAATTAGATTGTAGTTTTACACAAACAAGGGATTACTTCGGTGTATAATAGCGCATACAAAAACACAGTAAGAGTAGCTCAGATATACATTTGGTAATTAGCTTGCATGTATAAATTGTTCTGTTGCAGCACTAAAGCAAATAATAGCAATGAACAGGACTGTTAATTTCATCAACGAAAACTATGACAAAAAATGTTCGTCAACGACCTTTTTTACATGACTAAGACGAGAC
The DNA here is from genome assembly GCF_902827165.1 of Trematomus bernacchii. Taxonomy (NCBI): domain Eukaryota; kingdom Metazoa; phylum Chordata; class Actinopteri; order Perciformes; family Nototheniidae; genus Trematomus; species Trematomus bernacchii. The sequence continues at coordinate 113,324 of NW_022987669.1, read as the reverse complement.
GATGACGAGCTAAAAATAGATTCTTGATAATAAAAACTATGACGAAATGTATATTTTGTTTTCGTTGACGAGACGAGACGGGACTAAGCTGTTAATGGTGGATCGGACATTAAAAATGCAGCATATTTTCCCCCAATTGTCCTTCTTGTCCGTCAAAATGCATCTTACGTTTCTGACTTGCAATATCATTATTTCCGCTCTCTTCACTCCAGAAGAGCGATCTCCCTGTGTCTCTCTGTGTGCGGGGGGCGGGGCCTAACAGACACGCTGCAGCGGCACACAGAGATCTGCCGGGGACAGAGCGTTCAGAGAGTAGAGAGACACTCTACAAGGCTCGATGTGGAAAAAGCTAATTTGCCATTAGTGTTTTCGCGTTAGCGCGTTGACACGAGTAGAGTAGTCTTTCCAAATAGCCGGCCAAAAGGCGTCATATTCAGTCAGAGAAATGCACAATTTTCTACTTCCTTAACTCGTAGCTCTGTTGCCCCAATTACGAGTAACTTTATCACATCAGGTGTGCAGAGGTAGGAGAAGTACCTGAGTGTAGGAATACTCTGTTAAAAGTCCTGCATTCAAAATGTTACTCAAGTAAAAGTAGACAGGTATTAGCATCAAAATATAGGTAAGGTACCAAAAGTAGTGATTGTGCAGATTGGTCCATTTCAGAATAATATATCTGATATGTTTTATAATGATTGATCATGAAAGTGTTCTCAAAGCTGGTAAAGGTGCAGCTAGTTTGAATGACTTTGTATACTGCAGGGTAGCTTGTGGATTTACTCCAGGTGGAACTAAAGTCTGATTTAACACTTGGTTATATTTCACATCATTCATCCACATCTGTGAAGTAACTAAAGGGATTCAATACATGTAGTGGAGGAAAAGTACACCATGTACCTCTGAACTGTAGTGGAGTAGAAGTACTAAGTAGCAACACATTTAAATACTCCAGTAAAGTACAAGTACCTCAACATTTTACTCAAGTACAGTACAATATAATAACATAATTATATATTTGATTTATTTCACATTTAAATAAAGTAATGTTAATCCGGTTAACAATTTGTTTAGTTTTTCACTTTAAAACATAACAAAAAGTACATATAAGAATACCATTAAAGTACTGTATCGATAAGAGTAGTAGTAGGCCCTTTTTGTTTTTTGTTTTATGTATATATGTCACACTGTAGGACTGCGGGAAACGATATTTCGATATTTCTGCATGTATAACACATGTAGAATTATTGACAATAAAGCTGACTTTGACTTTGACTTTGACTTTTGTGTTAAAAACCTTAACGATACTCATCCCTAGATATTACACAAGTAAAGTGTTAAGAGAGTGAAATGTTGCTTTACGAATTTCAACACTTGATGCTGTCACCTTGATTCCACTTTCAGATACCTGTATTTGAATTAGTTTAAAGAGAGAAAACATTTTGACGAAAAGTTGACTAAAATGTAATGATTTTTCATCGACTAAAACTGGACTAAAACGTTTTGAGTTGTCGTCGACTAAAACTAGACTAAAACTATGAAGGATAGAAATGACTGAAATGTGACTAAAACTAATAACCATTTTCGTCTAAATACTAAATCAAAAATAGCTGCCAAAATTAACACTGGAACAGGAGAGGAAGACAAGGTCATTACAAGTCACTTTGCATAAAAGGTGATTAGGACACTTTTTTGGTTTGGTTTGACATTGGATTATCAGATGTTTATTAGACCCCCTTACATTGGTACATTTACCCAAAAAGGGAATATTCTGTTATACTTTTACCGTCAGAAGAGCTTGTCTTTCGTGCAAACTATACAAGAACACAAATGCCTCACAGTTTAAATATACATACATTCTGTTTTCTATTCAAGAATAAGAGATGGACCCTCAAGCAAGCAGAACAATAGAAGTGGCGTCACTCGGCCGGCCATTCAGCCTCGGGATGCTGTACGACTGCCGGCAGGATTCACTCGTCCCTGGTAAGGATCCACATGTAAAGTTACTGAACAGCTAAAACTGCATAAAACTTAATCCAAATATTCAGGTATGGGAACCTACTTGTAAAAAATGCTAATTGTTTCTGAACTTGCTGAAGCTCCATTCTAGAAAAAACAAAACTGCAAATCATCCCATGATCATTACATGACTTTTGAGCGAGCTGAAGGATTTGGAATTCTATTCTGTGTTGTACAGGGAGCCAGTGTAGAGAATATTGAGGAAATATGATCTGTTTTCCCAGATTTTGCATTCTGGTTCAACTGTCGAGTTTTAAGAGAACTAATGGGATGGCCTGATAATAAATAATTACATGAATCCAGGCCAGCATGTACAAATGCATGGTAATTTTGAATGTATCTTTTTGAGACCGGATGTCTGACTGCAAAGTTAATGTGATAGTTAAAGTGCATATTCTTAACAAAACTCCCTGACTCTGGACCATGGTGTTGGAGACCAAGGCATAGAGTAACTATATCTTTAGAAAAGGCTTGAAGTTTAGTTAACTCTATACAAATAATAAAGTATCATCTGCATAACTGAAAATGAATTGTTTTTTATAGAAATTGCTTAAAGGTAGCATATAAGTTAATCATAATAACAGAATTGAGGTTGCTCAGATAAAAAACACAGATTTTTGTTGTTCCTTTAATAGCAATGAAATGTTCAATTCTCAGTTATCGGACGTGATGGTCAATGATGTTGAATGCAGGACTAAGATCTAACAAGAAAGTACAGAAACGCATTTACTGATGATTAAATAAAGTATTTAAAAAAGAGATTTAATTACAGTTACTTTATAAGACTGTGCTACATAAAAGACATATTGATCATATTTAGTAAAGGGCTAATTAAGGATATAACTGCCCTGGTTGGGTTGGGTTAGAGACAATGTGATGGTTTAGGAATAAGAAATCCTTACATTTTCCTTGGGGAAGTCATATGGGGGAAAAAAGCAGTCTAAATATATATCTGATGTGATTGCAGATGGTTGAGGGAAGCAGCTGAATTTTGAGAAATAAGAATTGTATTGATTGTATTGATCATAAATTGGTTGCTATTTAAGGATAGCTATATATAGAGCTGTTACTTTATGGAGCTAAATAGGGGCCAAAAGTGTTGATCATTCGAAATATAATGTATTTGAAAGTTCAGATCCTGAACTATGAAAAGTATTTGAAAAGTCCTTTTCAGGTTGAATATAATTGTAATTCAGTCGAGCATTTTTCTTTTACAAAGTATTGTTTTCATATATCATTTTCATTTTGATATTTGAGTCATTCTTTTTTTCAGATTCAGCAGTCATGTTGCCTTCAGGAATTGTATATACTGGTAGAAATATTACTCAACACTTTCTATACACAATACTCCTGTTGTAATGGCAACTTTGTTGTTCCAATGGCCTATTATGCGGCTTTCACACCAGCGCTTTTCCCTTTCTAGCTCCGAGCTAGAGCTTTTCTGGTTCAGCTCCGGTTTCCCTTTTCAGCTCCCGCTCTGTTCACACCGCCCAGAGCTGCCGCTGCTGCGTCATGACGTCACCGTTTACATCGCTGATTTGCTCCCCAACGGAGCTCACAACAACAACAACAACGGGGGACTGCGTTGGGTCGATGATCGTGTTGCTTTTAATCATACGAAGCCAGATTAAATTAAATAACGACTTCTCCAACCTTATACTTTTCTCCAGAGTGCCGTGGTTCATTGTTTATTAATGTGTTTCATTTAGCGACCGCTGCAGTGCTGGCTGCTCTTCCACGGGAGTGTATTCTCCCGTTAGCTCCGGGTTAGCTCACACGGCTCTAAAGTATTCACTGTCTGACTGTCACACAAGCAGCTGATACATATCCCCAGTTCCCCTTCAGTGAATGTGTGTCAGTCTGAATTGACGCTGTTTGGCATCACAACGCTGTTATGAAAGTTTCTCTGGTATAACATGGGTGATGTTAGCATAGCAACCGAAGCTAAACTGACTACTTGCTAAGCCGTTTTCTACAGGCACATTTTACCGGCGTATTTTTCACTATGATTCTACTTGTGATAGTCGGACATGACAACCTGTGCAGCCCATGTATTGATTCCATCCGATAGCTGCTATAATAACAAACAAAACGTCTGCCTGCTCTCCACAATGATCAATAACAGCGAACGGATGGTCAAAGTAAGGTACAAATAAACAGAATCACACGAAGCCTGGTTAGTGTTGCCTGACTTTATAAAGTGTGTTTTTTTTTATAAGTGTGTGGTTGCCTTCTAGTCACTTTGCTCAGCGCTACTGCTTGTAGGCAGGCATGACGAGACTCTTCAGTCGACCCATGTTCAGGGGAGGTGGGTTTAGTTTCCTGCACGCCTCGACGTAAGAGATACGTAAGCGACGCCGCGTCATAGCTCCGAAGCTCCTGCTTCTAGACCGACAATTTTTTGGAGCTGGAAGTGAACCGCATTCCGGAGCTATAGAGTGGCGAAGTCCCTCCCCTTCCGGTGGACCTCCATGGGACCTTATTTCGGAAAAATGATGTATTGAAGTCAATGGAGAGAGAAAGATTATCTTTCGATCCCGTTTGAATTGTGCCACGAATTACACATATGATGTTTGTCAATTTAAAAGATAATTTTGCAAGTCAAAAAAAAAAAAATGTGTCGTAAAACTGTGAAGTAACACATTTGTTTGTGTGAAACGCTCAATGAACTACATCTCTGGTCAACAACACACGTCACCAAGATGGCCGTCACTACTGTCTTGTCAACAAAACGATTGACTTCCCTCACTATTACCACAATGAAACACGTCCTGAAGAATGTCATGCAAAGCTGCCTGCCTGCCTTCCTTTGATTCTCTCTGAACTGCCTGGTCGTTTTAATGTTTAATGTCAACCATTTGTGCAGATAGCATGAAGTAGAGAAGATCGCTAGCGTTAGCGTTAGCATTTCTCCCCCGGGCTTAAATTGTGTATTATAGAATGATCACACCGGTGACAGTACTCTTCAAAGGGTTCACGAAATATGACTACTACTCTTACTGTTTAACATTTGGGTTACTTAATGTTACTTCATGTTAAGGCTAATAAAAATGACAAGGCTGTAATGCTAACTAACGTGCTAGCTACTAGCTAGCATGATCCAGAGTACTCCTGGTCCTTTCATCAGACGGGAACATAGACTGTATATATAAAGTCGGGAAGACGGTAGGCGAAAGAACGAGCAAGACCCATTGCTGGTATAATAACAACCTGGTACTAAGCACACAGGCATCTTGTTAAAGTTATCTTATCTTAGCCAGCGCGATCTTAGTGGAGGAAAACAATTGTGACATCACTTACGCGACTCTGGGATTTGTAGTCTTTCTAGTTACGTATTTTTCATAGTCTTATATTTCAACAGTTTTACGAACTGTGACTTTTTTGACATGGAAATGATTTTTTAAGATTGACAAACATCATATGTGTAATTCATGGCACAATTCAAACGGGATCGAAAGATAAGTTTTCTCTCCCCATTGACTTCAATGCATAATTTTTCCGAAATAAGGTCCCATTACCCGGAAGTAAGTGGGCGTGACTTCGCCACTCTATGACGCGGCGCCGCTACGGTGTGAACAGGAAAAAACGGTACTTTTCAGGCTCTAGCTCCGAGCCGGCGCTGAAAACGCGTTGGTGTGAAAGGGGCATTATTTGTTTTGCCATTACTTCACAGAAGAATGAGTGATCCAGACGCAGACACATAACAGATGCATTCCGGAGTGAAGTTTATATAGAGTTTACATTACCAAGGTTTAATTACTGACTGGATGGTTGTTGTATCTTGAGCATCTGCTGGGCAGTTCATGGGCTGGTTAGATCGGTATGCTCTTCCTCCTGTGTCCTCGCTCTTCCAGTCACCTGTGACCCCCTTTATACACCCGGTGCAGCTAAACCCCGCCACCAAGTGTTAAAAAATAATATTGCACTATAAATATAAATAAGGTAAACTGACATACCAACAACACCCATAAAATGGCTCCTCCTACACCCGTGATTGGCAGTCAAAAAACTGATGCCAGTGCAGGGCTCAACGCTAACTTTTAAAAGTGGTTGCCAGGCTGGCAAACAGGCATCAGCTTTTGGTTGCCAAAACTGAAAATACGGCTGCCATTTTTAGTCACCTTATATTTTAAATAATTAAGATACTATACAGTTATACATCAACTTAATAATGAACATGTGACACAAAAGAATGTTCAAAAGCTGTATTACAATAAGTAATTAACACAATTATTTGAAACTAAAGTGGTAGTAAACTTGTCCACCCTCAATTGCTAGTATACAAAATACCAGTAGTGCAGCTGTTGTCATGTTCTTCACAGATCCACAAATGAATTGAGCAAGTCACTAGTTTCTTGGTCATCCGTTGTCTCCCTTTAAAATGTTCTGATCCCCACCATAGATCCATTGGCCCTTCAGCATTGAAGTCATTGGCCAGACTAATACATTTCTAATGTTAAATAAATTAAAACCATTCACAGTTAAGAATGAGATATTAATTATTAATGCTGTAAATTACCTTTTATATGTCTAACTATATTTCAAATGTGTTACCTTTTTATAGAAGTGATTATATTTTTATGCCAATATTTTCCTATGGTAAAGTTTTCGTTTTGCACTTTTATTTTGGTAGTAATAAGATCGGGACTCTTATTTTGAAGGAACTTTTACCGGAAGTGAATGGACAACGGAACAGAATGTACTCAACCAACTAAAAGTATTTCTTCTTAGAATAAGTGAGACATTGATTTAACTTCTGTGTGACAGCTATCATACTGGAGAAATAAGAAACTGTAATTGTATGCAATCATTTGTGGCATTAATAATTAATATCTAATTCTTAACTGTGAATGGTTTTCATTTATTTAACATTCAAAATGTATTAGTCTGGCCAAACTAGTTGGCAACCTAAAATCCCTCTCTTTCCGTACCTCAGATAGAAGATATTATTGGAGACGAAACAGCCAATCAGAATTGACCTTCTCGAGTTCTCCGATTTGGTTGGTTTTGTGGCACATTTGTAACGCTTTGCCAACTTGAGCGAGCCCGAAGGCAAACTTGAGCGCGCACCCACAGGGTGGAGGGGTTGAGCGAGGGAGAGAGTGTGCAGGAGTTTGTGACAGGGCTTGAGAGTCAATTTCTCTTCAAAATATAATTGATGTGCTTGCAAAATACATTTTTCTGTGGTCAAAATGTTTCATTGCGTGCTCAGGATAGAGGCACAAAAATAACGCCTTATATTTTGCCTCCCAAGACTTTACAAATGTCCTCTTTGCTTTTCGTTCGGGTTCACCTTGCGCTTTATCAGTTGAATCATTTTCAACATTCGTTTGAGATGTTGACGAGTTGGCCAAACTGTTTACCCCTCAGTCAAACAACTTAATTTGCTTCGCCATTTTTTGTAAAACAAACACACGGCACACCGCGCACGCAAGTAAACTTGCATCGCTTTCTGGCTCCGTAATCACACCAATGCACATGCAACTTAAGTATCAGGTTCCGACTGGTCACAACAATAATTAAATATCACTCTTAATACAACAAATAATTAACATTTATCTATTTTGGGGTCCACATTTTGCTGTTTGCTGTGCTTATTTATTTATGTTAAAACTGGTTGCCAACCAAAGGCCAAGAAATGGTTGAAATTGTTTCTGAATGGTTGCCAATGGCAACCTGGCAACCGTTACTGTCGAGCCCTGCATTGACATGGTTCTATTTAGCGAGTGGGAGCTATGTAATATAGCTAACATTTCTTCTCTGTGCGCTAGTGCCAGCCATGGTGCCGGCAGGTTGTCCTGGTGGAGTGCATGCTATTGCAAGCTCACAATAGGGCTGCTATATGGAAGTGGGGGTAATCCATGCTTAAAGTGCTTTCACGAACTTCACAATCTAGCACAGTTCATTGCTCTTATACCACGATTGTTGCCAAGTGCGATCAAAAACAGCTCGCTAAATAGAACCTTGTCACTGGCATCAGTTTTGTTTTACTGCCAATCACGGGAGTATTGTGTATAAAAAGTGTTGAGTTAAAAAAACTGAAAAAATTACTCAAATAACATAATATAACTAAAAGTGAATCAAAATAACCTGAAACCAAAATTCAACCTGAAAAAAATGTAAATGCTTATTCTTTGTTTGAATAAATCATTGCATTATTAACTGTTTGGGATCAAAACTTGAACTTTACATTTCTTTTCTTTTTTTCTTTGATGATCATAACTTCTGGCCCAGATTTAGGTTCATATTACTCTCTGTTAGCCTTGCTACTGTGCAATAAGGAAACCTGTGATTGTGATATTTCTGATTTAAGTTATAGGCTACATTCTAGTTTTGCCAATATTCAGATTTTAGGATTATTTTTTTGAGTAGTAATAGGAGCAGTCAGGCTGACATCTTGTAGTTGCTGGTATGCAAAACATAGACACCGCCAAAAGTTTATAAAAATGGCTGGTTAAAAGGAAAAACAAGATTACCCTAACCATGGTGGAATCTTTTGTGCTTGTAGGGTAGAGAAGTAGCAGTATATGGTTAACAGATTTCCTCATAAAACACTATAACTGTTTGTTACAAGCAGATTAACTAAGCAGCTCGAATGTCCTGTTGTTATTTTAGACATTTTAACTAACCAATTGGTGAACTATTGGAATGGATATTTAGTCTTAATTGTTGGCGTATAATTTCAGGGAAAACAGTGTGTTTATGAGTGTTCTTTAGGCCAGTTGGTCGCAGATCCTACAGCCAGCTAACATTGCCAGAAAGTTCCAGATTCATTTATGTAATGGTTCACTTTAATCACATTCAACATTAGTCACATCAATAGACTAAAATCTTCATTTGAGTGTGGGTAAACACAGTACCGAGGCTATCATTATCTTTTTCCTCATTGATACTAATTTCACCTTCAGTTATTACTTTATCATTTTTAAGAACTAAGCTTGTGAGAAATTAATATGTTGTCTTGGTGTTTCTCTAATTGTGTGTCAAACAGCTTAGCCTTACTATCATGCAATCAAAGGCAGATTAATATCTTCATTTTTTTTTTGGACAGGCCTGACACTGTGGAACTGTGATGACCTGGAAAAAGATACAAGAGAAAGACCAAAACCTAGCAGTGACTTTGAGATGGTGGCATCTGAATCAATTGAGGATAAATCTTCAGCACTTGAGGTTGAAGCCTCTCTGAAAGCAAGTTTCTTGGGTGGACTGGTAGAGGTTGAAGGATCAGCCAAATATCTCAACGATAGCAAGACTTCCAAAAATCAGGCCAGAGTAACACTAAAGTACAAAACTACCACAAAGTTCCATGAACTGTCCATGAAACATCTTGGAAGAGGCAATGTTAAGTATCCATATGTCTTTGATGAAGGAATAGCAACACATGTAGTCACAGGTATCCTTTATGGGGCACAAGCCTTCTTTGTCTTTGACCGTGAGGTGTCTGTCAGCGAGAACCATCAAGACATTCAGGGAAACTTGAAGGTGATGATCAAGAAAATCCCCTGCCTTTCAATAGAGGGCGAAGGCTCGCTGAAAATGGAAGACAAGGACAAAGCAAATGTAGAAACATTCTCCTGCAAATTCCATGGAGACTTTTCACTTGAAAAAAATCCTGTGTCCTTTCAGGATGCAGTAGAGGTGTACCAAAGTCTGCCAAAGCTGCTGGGAGCCAACGGGGAAAACGCAGTACCAGTGAAGGTCTGGCTGTTGCCTCTGACATGTTTAGATTCTTCTGCTGCTAAACTTGTCCGTCAGATAAGTATAAGATTAGTTCAAGAATCTCAGAGTGTCCTGGAGGACTTCAGTGACCTGGAAATGAGGTGCAATGATGCACTGAGAACCCAAACTGCACAGCAGTTCCCACAGATTGGAAAAAAAACTGAAAACCTTTAAACAGATGTGCTCTGAGTTCAAACTGAAATTCCAACAAACCCTGTCAAAGAAACTTCCATCAATCCGAGGAGGAGGAGAAGAAGAAGCTGTGCTTGCAGAGGAACTGAGGAAGACATGTTCTTCTCCTTTCAACAGCAAGGACCTGAACGAGTGGATGGACTGTAAGGAGAGAGAAATATCCATTTTGAAGTCGTACACCAACATGATGAAAAACACCCAGATCGTTCCACGTGAAAATGATCTTCATGAAGAAATTCTCAATGCAGAGCATGCTGTGTGTTTTGTCTTCACCTCGCTGGGAAGTGAGGAACCGTACCTCTCAACTTTATCAAACCACCTTAAACAAACACCCAAACCAGACGACGCTCAAGATCCACACACTCCAGCTTTAGAAAAGGAACAATGGTACCTCACAAACGAAGTAGCAGAAACATTGAGAAACAAAGCAAAGCTCTTCAATGATTTTGCAGAGGCCAACAAGGAGAACAAGAACATCACATTCCTGACGGTGGGTTTAACAAACGAGACACACAAAGGTGCCAGCATCTACCTTTATACAGACGGCCTTTCTGTCAATGAGAACTTTGAGCCGCCTTCAAAGCCTGCAACAGTAACAGGAAGTGATATAAACCACAACAGTGTGACACTGAGGATTTCTCCACCCAGATTTGGAGCAGAGGACATCACCTCCTACTCTGTTGAGTACCGTGCCAGTGGAGAGGACGACTGGAAACAAAAGACAGCATCCAAAGCTGAAGAAGTCACAGTGAGCGGCCTGAGTCCTAACACAGAGTACATGTTCAGATGCAGGGCAGAGACACCAGTAGGTGCCGGGCCAGCCAATGAACTCAGTGGATCCATTAAAACCTTACCCTGCAGCCCTCCTGGAAAACCCAACGTTGAATCTAACTCAAGTGAGATATCAGTCAGCTGGGAGAAACCTGCTGAGCTCGGACAAGATGTCCACGTTTTGAGCTACATCGTGGAGTACGCCAAACCAGACCAACAGGTGAAAGAGGAAGATCTCCACTGGGAGCAAATTATGGTGAGAGCTGAGAAGGCGATCATTTCAGGACTTCAGCCAGAGACAGAATACGCTGTCAGGGTCAGGTGTGATTGTGGTGCAGCTGGAAGAAGCAAAGAAAGCATTGCTGTTAATGTCCGCACAACTAAACGTGAATTTGCACGTCTTGCCGAATTCCTCAAAAGTAAAAGCAAAAGGATCAACTCTGAATCTCCCTCAGTTTACAAACTGCCTCTGACAGAAGAAGATATGGATGTTGATGGATGCCGAGGGTACACCTTTGGCAAAGAAAGCATGAGGCAAAATCGCACAATAATGATTCTCGGAGCAACCGGGGCTGGTAAATCCACTCTGATCAATGGACTCATCAACTACGTAGTTGGTGTAGAGTGGAAGGACAATTTCAGATTCAAGTTAATTGATGAGGGTCAGTCGAGATCTCAAGCTGAGAGCCAGACCTCTGAAGTCACTGTGTACAACATCAACCACCAAGAGGGCTTTAAAATCCCTTTCTCTCTGACCATTGTTGATACTCCAGGTTTTGGAGATACAAGAGGAATAGGAAGAGACAAAGAGATCACAGAGCAAATCAGGAGGCTTTTCACTTCTGTGAATGGAGTCAGTGAGATTGATGCTGTGTGTTTTGTCACCCAGGCCTCTCTTGCCCGACTAACAGCCACACAACGATATGTGTTTGACTCTGTGCTCTCCATCTTTGGCAAAGACGTGGCAGAGAATATTCAGATGCTGGTCACCTTTGCAGATGGCAAGCAGCCAACTGTTCTTGAGGCAATAAACAACTCTAGGGTTCCATGTCCAAAAAATGACCTAGGGCTTCCAGTTCACTTCAAATTCAACAACTCAGCGTTGTTTGCAGATAACAGAAGCAGCAGTGATCGGACCTCTGATGAGAATTCTGAAGAGGATGATGAGGATGATGATGACTTTGACGAAATGTTTTGGAAGATGGGCATCAAAAGTATGGAGAAGTTCTTCACTGCTTTGACTAAACTGACAACCAAAAGCTTGCTCATGACCCAAGAGGTTCTAAAAGAACGGAGGCATCTTGAAGCGGCCGTTGAAGGTTTGCAACCGCAAGTTAAAGCTGGATTAGCAAAACTCGAACAAATCAAGACAACCAAAGAAAAGATTAAAGAGCATGAAACAGCCATGACTTCAAATGAAAACTTTGTGATTGAGGTGGATGTTATTAAGCCAGTCAAAAAACTGCTCACAAAGAAAGGAGAGTACATTACCAACTGCCAGAACTGTTCCATTACCTGCCACTACCCGTGTATGATACCGGACGATAGTCAAAAACGTGGCTGTGCGTCGATGGATAGTTCTGGGAGGTGCACTGTCTGCCCTGGAAAATGCATTTGGAGTGTGCATTTCAACCAGACATACAGCTGGGACTATGTACAAGTCAAAGAGAGCCAGACACTGGAAGAGCTTAAAGTCAAGTACAATAAAGCTGCGAAAGAAAAGATGACTGTTCAGGAGTTGATTGAGAGTCAAGAGGAGGAGATCGATCAACTCCAAGGGATGATAGTGTCCCTCATGGATCAGTCATCTCACTCTTTAACTCGTCTGCAAGAGATCGCCCTGAGGCCTAACCCTCTGACCACTCCAGATTACATTGACATGCTGATTGAAGGAGAAAAGGCTGAGGCCAAAGTGGGTTACCAGGCACGTGTTCGGTCTTTGGAGGAGATGAGGGAAAAAGCAACAATCATCTCCAGAGTGGCCAAACGGCAAAAACTCACAAAAACGGAAGAGGAATTATCTCGAGAGAAACAGGAGACGCAAAAAAAGAAAGGTTTCTTAAAGAGTGTTGCAAATTTCTTTGGATATTAGGGGGGGAAATGACATGAAGGCTCTTTAAAAAAAAATTGTTGTTGTAGACCTGAGCCATGTTATGACCATTACTACAATATAATACATTAATTACAATTATAATGCTGACATGCTAAAGTTAGCATGACGCATTAGCACTCACTTTTTGTCATTATCAAGCTTTGTTAGATTTTAGAGATGTTGTCCAGCAGGTTAAGACCCCCACCGACCTGCATTATGGAAAACTGCTTCTTAACTGACACACAGTCATTGGTTGACCTCTGTCCGCTGGAGTATTGGTGCCTATAACGGTTACCACTCACTTTTGTTCTCTTATTTTTATTAATCAATTATTAAGATATTTCAATGTATAATACATTTTCATTATATGCCAAACATTTAAGTTTCAAGACAAGGTTTTGGACTTCCACAGTTATGTAACTTGTCTTGAAGATGTTTGCGGTAACACAAATGCTGTCTTGATTCACATGATTAAATTGAAGGTTTTATTTGTCTTCAGTAGGTTAAAGCTTGTTCCTGTGATGCTCATCCTGATCAAAGGACAGCACAGACGTTGCAGCTTCATGTTTGCAGTTTGTGGATATTAAACTTGTTGATCTTAATGTGATGCATTTACTGTATTTGTCTTCTTTTTTTGCTTACTGTTGAACATATAATACAAAAAGCCAGTAAATAATTGAATAGAAATTTGACCAAAAGTCTAACAACAGTCAACAGTGCTTGATTATTAAATGTAATGTGATTGATGTGTGATAATAAAAGATATTGTTCAATATGTCTTGTTCTCTTTCAGTTTCATCAGCTATATTTTTTATTATTTAGCTCCTCACAACCCTAAGCGGTTCCCAACTGGGGGTACAGGGACCCCAAGTGGTACTTAAGGGGATTGCAAGGGTTGCGTAGAATGATTGCAATTTATTTCCACACAAAAAAACATTCTTAAATCAATGTTCATAATCCTGGTGTCCCGCCCCCAGAACTATCAAAGCTTATGAAAGACAAGTAAGCTCAAGTGTCAAATAAAAGATGTTGAAACTGCTAGAAGTGAGTCTTAATATCATTATTTTCACTCACAATAAGTGCAAATGTCAAGTTAAAATTCTGTATTGCATTTGTATTAAAGGTCCCCTATTATACTGTTTTTCATCAATATATTTTAGTTCTCAGATATATACAGAGCCTGTCTCTGATTGGCTGAAACACCAAACAGATCATTGCAGCATCCCATAATCCCCTCTGTTTCAGCCCTGTTTCCAAAGTGCTGATTCTCTGTCTGTTACTTTAGATGAAAATAAGGAGCCCCTCCCCACGCCCCTCTGAGAGACATTTGGTTACAAAGAACTCAATGGTGCTCTAGGAGGAGATTCAGGTGATAAGGTGGGGGGGGGGGGTTACATTGGTTGGTGATTGGCTAATGGTTACACAAGACAAAACATCGTGATGACATCACAAAGTGTCCAAAATCTGATCAGCTCATTTTCAGACAGGTTTTTATAGAAATGGATCAAAAAGAGAGAGAATCTTTGTTCCTGAAACTTTCAGAGTCTCTTTACACAGAGGAGAAGAGACATGAAGAAGAGGGGACACATGTTGATGTAGAAGAGACATGAAGAAGAGGGGACACATGTTGATGTAGAAAAGACATGAACAGGTGGATTTTGCAGTTTAATAGGTGACCTTTAAAGGGGAGTTATACAAGTGATTTTCAACTAAGGAGCAGTTGGGTTGAATACAATTACAAAGGGTTTAACACAAGAGAAAACGTAGGTGAATCATCACAGATGAGTGGGGGGGGGGTTCTTATAGAACCGGCTAAAAGTGTACAGGACAAAAAAGGTTGGGAACCACTGATATCACCCATCTTTGTATTGGAAGTAATGTTAATATTTTCTCTTCATTGAAACCATTTTAATAAAACAATATTAATACAATTATTATTTAAAATGTCACTTAACGCTTACGCTCTAGCTCAAAGCCAAATGGGAACAGGTCATGTTGCATATTAAAAACCCTGAAACTAAAAGTCGTGAAAACAGGAGGGGTTGTTCAGATGGTCTTTTGGTGGACGACCTCACTGTAAGGCTTAAATACAAATAGTGAACATAAAAGAAAATAGGAAAACTACAGTTGTGTGAAGTAACTAAGTAGATATACTCAAGTACTTGATTTGTTATGTAAATCAGAGGTGGGAGAAGTACTCAGATCTTGTACTTGAGTTAAAGGAGAAGTACTCAGATCTTGTACTTGAGTAAAAGTAGAAGTACTCAGATCTTGTACTTGAGTAAAAGTAGAAGTACTCAGATCTTGTACTTGAGTTAAAGGAGAAGTACTCAGATCTTGTACTTGAGTAAAAGTAGAAGTACTCAGATCTTGTACTTGAGTAAAAGTAGAAGTACTCAGATCTTGTACTTGAGTAAAAGTAGAAGTACTCAGATCTTGTACTTGAGTAAAAGTAGAAGTACTCAGATCTTGTACTTGAGTAAAAGTAGAAGTACTCAGATCTTGTACTTGAGTAAAAATAGAAGTACTCAGATCTTGTACTTGAGTAAAAGTAGAAGTACTCAGATCTTGTACTTGAGTAAAAGTAGAAGTACTCAGATCTTGTACTTGAGTAAAAGTAGAAGTACTCAGATCTTGTACTTGAGTAAAAGTAGAAGTACTCAGATCTTGTACTTGAGTAAAAGTAGAAGTACTCAGATCTTGTACTTGAGTAAAAATAGAAGTACTCAGATCTTGTACTTGAGTAAAAGTAGAAGTACTCAGATCTTGTACTTGAGTAAAAGTAGAAGTACTCAGATCTTGTACTTGAGTAAAAGTAGAAGTACCCAGATCTTGTACTTTAGCCAAAGTAGAAGTACACAGATCATGTACTTGAGTAAAAGTAGAAGTACTCAGATCTTGTTCTTGAGTAAAAGTAGAAGTACTCAGATCTTGTATTTGAGTAAAAGTAGAAGTACTCAGATCTTGTACTTGAGTAAAAGTAGAAGTACTCAGATCTTGTACTTGAGTAAAAGTAGAAGTACTCAGATCTTGTACTTGAGTAAAAGTAGAAGTACTCAGATCTTGTACTTGAGTAAAAGTAGAAGTACCCCAGATCTTGTACTTTAGCCAAAGTAGAAGTACACAGATCATGTACTTGAGTAAAAGTAGAAGTACTCAGATCTTGTTCTTGAGTAAAAGTAGAAGTACTCAGATCTTGTTCTTGAGTGAAAGTAGAAGTACTCAGATCTTGTTCTTGAGTAAAAGTAGAAGTACCAGAGTGTAGGAATACTCTGTTACAGTAAAAGTCCTGCATTCAAAATGTTCCTCAAGTAAAAGTATAAAAGTATTATCATCAAAATATAGTGAAAGTAGAGACAGTAAAAGTAGTCATTGTGCAGATTGGTCCATTTCAGAATAATATATATGATATGTTTTATAATGATTGATCATGAAAGTGTTCTCAAAGCTGGTAAAGGTGCAGCTAGTTTGAATGACTTTGTATACTGCAGGGTAGCTTGTGGATTTACTCCAGGTGGAACTAAAGTCTGATTTAACACTTGGTTATATTTCACATCATTCATCCACATCTGTAAAGTAACTAAAGGTATTAAATACATGTAGTGGAGGAAAAGTACACCATGTACCTCTGAACTGTAGTGGAGTAGAAGTACACAGTAAAGTCAAATGTAAATACTCAAGTTAAGTACACGTATCTCAAATTGAACGTGTGTGCGTGTATGAGTGTGTGTGCGTGTGTGTGTGTGTGTGTGTGTGTGTGTGTGTGTGTGTGTGTGTGTGTGTGTGTGTGTGTGTGTGTGTGTCTGCTGTAATCTCCTGTGTAATAATGATGATTAATCTGTGTGTGTTTACCTGCTGACCGACAGAAAGGAGGATTAATCTATCTATAGATCTCCTCACGTCAACCTTCAGCCGCAAGTCTTCATCTTCCAGTCTGTACACACAGAAAAATATAACAGTATACAAAATAAATCCAGAACGAGTTCTCCTGCGGCTGCGTTTTAGTTGAATATATATAATCTTTGGCAAACAGGTGAATATTTGACTTTAACGCCAGAGCAATAATCCATTCTGCCTCCATTTATAAGTCTTTTTTAAACATAGCGTTGATTGATATGAGTTTTTTTTAGAGAATAACAGGTTAAAGTAAAAACGTGTTTTTCCAACATGGTCCCATGATGTTAGAAGACACAAAAAAGCCCATGAAATCCAAAAATATACAAAAAACACCCACAGCGAAAAACAAAGACAACAAAAATGTACATATTTGTTATGTATACATGTTTACATTGAATTATTTATTTTTCAGATCTTTTTCAAATGTATTGAAAATAAGCCTTTGGTTAAATGGGGTTAATGACACCTGTAGGTAAAGGCGTGGTATGTCCATAAAGTATAGCCAGGAGATGGCCTGATGTACCTTTATCTGTAGATATTTAGTTAAATTCATTTTCTGTGTTGTCAATGTTTGCAGAATAGTTTTATGTTTTCTAAATAGTTTTAATTTAGTTGAGTGTTTCCCATCTCTGTCTCTCTAATCTGGCTCTGTGCTGACTGAGAAGAAAACAGGCTTTCATGTGTGTCTGTGATTTGAGGAGGCGGGACTAAACTCACACCCAGGCCTCCTGATTGGCTGAAGGTGGGTGATGACAGTTGGTGCTTACATATAGACCCTCACTGATCCAGCAACACTCAGCTTCCTCTGCTACAACTCAGGTGAGTCTCTCTAAAAAACACATTTGACATATTTTAAGTTATTTGAGTCCTGAAGATTTAGGATGAGAATGTTTTGTTTTGTTTTGAGTGACAGATTTCTAGTAGAAGTAAATATAATCAAATACTGATTTAAAAACAGGAACGACTCATTATTGAAATCATTATTAATCCAAATTAAGGATCTTACTTATATTGCAATGATAAATACATAGATTGGATGACTTAGATGTGCGTATTGTAAACACAATCACAATATTTAACATTTTAATAATAATACAAATCACACATTTATCCTCAATAAATGCTTCTGTCACATTATATGTATAGCATCATGTATAATACCTTAATCTGTTTGGCTGAAGTCATTGTTAATTTATTTTCATTTTATATTGTAAAACACTTTTTTAATATTGTGTTTTTGAACTGATGTTTGTTAAAAGCGTCCCACTATGTGATCACTGGTAATCTTGGGTCTGAGTTTTACAGATTAACTCAGAAGAATAAAAATAAGTCATGTGAAAGTAATGATCAGAAGATTAGTACTGGACTTTAATTATTTGTGTTTGTCCTAAGTATATTGTATGTTGCAATGGAAGGACTACGCTGCATGTAGTGAGCACAATAAAAGCACAGAATAAACTCTACTTTCAGAAAATACTTTCACATATCCCGAGAAAATAACACAAACTCTGTTGTGATTTTGTGTAAGCAGTGTTGAAAATAAAACGTGCAGTTTTGATGGAAATAGAGTTGATTGTGTGTGTACATTGCAATACTATTTGGGCTGGCATTATAAACCTTTTTTGTGCATGTATTCTCGAAAGTAGTGAAAGAAGTATGCAGATATTTAACTTAAGAGAACTAGGGCTGCAATTAACCCTCCTGTTGTGCTCGTTCCCCCCCCCCCCCCCCCTTACTTTGGTGTTCGCGGTCCTGTTTTAACTGCTATTACATCAACACAAAAACCATTAATCATCACCACATTTCATTTAACACCCTTTCAAACTGTATTGTATCAGACTACCGGTATACATGAAGAACTGCAGTACATATACAAAGAACAGACACTGAACATGTGTTGTGTGTGCCAGGTGTGTGTGTGCGTGTGCGTGTGTGTGTGTGTGTGTGTGTGTGTGTGTGTGTGTGTGTGTGTGTGTGTGTGTGTGTGTGTGTGTTGCACACACACACACACTACTACTACTACTTTATCTTACGCCAGAGCATTTAGCTGTCATCGCTACAGGCCTTTGACTTCATTTATAACTGAATATGTACCTTTTTAATAAAAAGTGAGACTACTAAATCATGCATAATAGTGCTAAATGTATGAAATCAATGACTACATGCTTGTCTCTTTCTTTTCCCCAGGCATCGCTCACCCTCTGTCCTCGATCAGCGCCAACATGAGCCCAAAAAATGTGGTTTTCAAGAAGATTTGCAATGACAAGTCGGTCAGTGAAACATCTGAAATGTGTATTTATATAATAATCTGAATCAGGTTTGGGAAAGTAGTTTTTCACCTAAAGGAATGTGTCTGATAAAAACAGTGAGAGATTAAAGCAGGTACTGTTTAACATGAAACATAAAACATGTGGACAATAAAAGTGATGAAAACAACACAGATACTGATTGATTGATAATCGTTAGATAGTTCTGTCCCAAAACCTATCATCCAGTCCTGCTTCACGACCACAGTCTCATTAACACAGCATCCTTCAACATTATATATAACTCCTTTTACCCATAACTCTTCTCTATCGCAAAGCAAAACGTATTTCGAGGACTTCTTTTAAAAAATACCCTTAATGGTGTTAAAAATACCCTTAATGGTGTTTGTTAAAGGAGATCTTCTGGAACTATAGTTTAATTTCTGTAGTTACAAACAAAGGCCCTTGATACATTATCTTTGAGCTGTTATACTCATGCTTGTTTGATAGTAAAGGATGTAGACTCCAGATCAGTTAATGTTGGCTCTCTGAGTGACATGTTGCAGATCAGCTGCACATCTACGTGAGAAGAACTGAGTGTGGTTCACGGCTTTTTGTCAGATTACAAACAACGTTGATCTCTAACTTCCGTGACTTCCCTCATATGTTTACAGCACTAAAGTCATGCTGTACGTCTGGGTGCAGATCATAGAGTCCTGCTGTGAACCCGGAAATGTGGAGTACCCCGATGTTTTATTTTAGAAATGCACAGTAAGGTCTCCAGCACATAGAAATCGAGGTTATTGAGGATGCTGAGTCCATTTCTGATCAAAAGGGAGTTTTAACCGGAAAGTGGCCATAGGTCTATTCCCCAGGGGCTGATTTGGATTTATTTTCAGTAGATTTTGTTTTTAGGGGACTCTGGATCATCTGGATTGGACAGATTGCTTATTTATATGAAACTAACTTGTACACAGTAGAGGTAATAATGTTCATCTTCAATGGTCCCAACACTACTCGTTAGCCCACAGAGAGTACAAACATGGACACTTTCTCATTAAAACCGAAATATTTGATTTGACTCAGCGACCTCAATAATCTCCAAAACAGCCAAGCCATTTTTTAAACCATTGTCTGCATACGCCAATGAACGCACCTTATGCTAATTGTACAAATTGCCCAACATATGCAGGTTAGCATCCGGCAGTTTCTATGTGCTGGGGACTCGTACTATACATTTCTATCATAACACTTTGGTGTACTCAACATTTCCGGGTTCATTGTGCAGGTAACTAGACGACTATGTTGTAATGTTTTACATCTACAGACAAACACCTTTTCAAATGGCTGATTAAGTTCTTCTCAAAAGAGGATGTTATTGATATGTATACAGATTGTTCCAGTTCTTTAGTCAGTGGTTATATAACTGATTTATAAGGTTTAGTACTAAGTGATAGGGATCTGCCACACAACTCATTAAAAGTATTGAGTGTGTGATGGTCGAAAGATTGGGTTTTAAAAGATGGTTCAGTTTAGTTTTTCTATTGTTGGATTCTTTGCTGTTTGTAAATACTTTTGTCAAGAAAGTTGATTTTATTTCAATTAAAACTACTTTATATAAGAAAAGTAAGGATTTCTTTTAGGGTAATGACATGATCAAATATGGCGACAGGGATTCAAAGCTTCATTCAAAAACCTGAAAAGAGACATTCAGCCCTAAATATGGTCCTTCTTTATCTCGTTAGGTCGGAGTCTACATGGGGAGAAGAGACTTTGTGGACCATGTGGATTCTGTGGATCCAGTGGGTGAGTTTCTCAATAACAACATCACTCATTTATCTGTCGTCAGGTTAAATCTGCCCCTCCATTTATATTCTAATATTACTAAAACGATATATATTCAATGTTAGCTGCTCAGTGTCCTGTCACAGTTAAATAAACCCCTTTTTATTCAGTGCATATCTAACGGTAACATGGAAACATATACTGTGTGATCTTATTCAGTTTATATGCAGAGAATCTGGAATCACAATTAGGCTCTAATTGTGTTTTTTATCAATATTTATACGTGTTTTCTCATTATTATTCAAGTGTATTCTAGTCAGACACACTTTTGTGTACTGAGCACACACAATTTATTAAAAGCAAAGATAGTTTGGGTGTTTCTCAATGTCGAGGACGCTTCCTTGGTAGGACATGTCTTCCGAGTCAGGTCCTTCAGAAGCGAGGCAAGAATCCTTCCTGGCATTCGGAGAACGAAGAGTGGAACAGGCTAGCAAGTGTGCAGGTGTGCGTCATATGAGAGGCCCCGCCTTACATTTTCCGTCAAAGATTTGGGAAATTGGTCCGTGCGCAAAGCATTGTGGGGATTTTAAGATCGCGGAGGATACACATGTGCAGCCTCGAAATTTCCCGCAACAAAGTACGCCGGCCTCGGTAGAATTCCAAGCATCCTGGACATTGGAACAGTCCTTTGGCGGGACTCGATGACGTAGCATGCTTGAAATAGTGGCTCTGGAGCAGCCTTCCTCAACATTGAGAAACACCCAATGTCTAGTAAATATCTACAAATATTATCTTATTACGTTTTTTTTAATCTGTATTCTCTCAATTTTAATGTGAAATGACTGAACATGGAAATAATGCTATTGTTTATTTCAGTGAAGTTTTCTGTTTAATATCATGAAATCCAAGTATTATTGTTTATAAAAACAGTAATACATTTGATTTGTATAGCACTTTAACGGTTCTGAACGCAGTCACGGTGTAAGAAGTTGTGGGAAACATTTTCATTATCCATGTAACTAAAGGGATTCAACGCAGTTTAAAAATACTGCTCCATCTTTATCACCTCATGACCTTTGAATGTTTTCTACCACCAGATGGCGTTATCCTCATAGATCCTCAGGCTCTGCAGGGGAGGAAAGGTCGGTACCAAAACACAAGCAATAACACAGGAAGTAGATCTGCAAAATGACTACTTTTACTTTTGGTACTTTGACTTTATACTAATACTTTATTTTCTACTTTTACTTGAGTAACATGTTTAATGCCGGACTTTTACTTGTAACAGAGTATTCCTACACTCTGGTACTACTTTTAATCAAGTACAAGATCTGAGTACTTCTACTTGAGTAAAACATTTGAGTACTTCTACTTTTACTCAAGTACAAGATCTGAGTACTTCTCCCTCCTCCGGTTCCTCCTCTGCCCTCAGTGTTCGTCACCCTGTCCTGCACCTTTCGATACGGCCGGGATGATGTGTCGGTTATGGGGGTGGCTATCCGGCGGGAGCTGCACGTGTCCAGCCGGCAGGTTTACCCCCCGCTGCAGGACCGCGAGAGCTGCATCCACAGCCGCATGCAGGCCAAGCTGCTGCAGAAGCTGGGAGACAACGCATACCCCTTCTTCTTTGAGGTACATTGTGGTGGAGAATAGTGACGTTCACGAACGACCCGATTCTTTTGAACGGTTCTTTGGTACGAACGAAGGGAACCGACTCGTACTTGGTGAGAGCCGTTGTTGCGCTCACTAGAATGGGTTATATGGCAACACAGTCTCACGGCATTTCGTGTTATAGTCACGAAATTAATCTATTGATTCGTGTTCACCAACACGATTTCGCCATTTTTTTCGTGTCACACAGAACGATTTTAAAAGCAATGTAAATAATAACAAATTAGAAGGAAAAAGACATTTAAAAAAATACAGATTTCAGTATTCTGACACAGAACGATTTTAGAAGCAATGTATTTATATTGGTAGTATGTTTCGTGGCTGCACCAAATAATAACACATTAGAAGGAAAAAGAGATGACATCAAATACAGATGTCAGTATTCTGAGGCTCTGAGACATTTCTTTTCCTCACTGACGGCAAAAAAACTCAGACATTATACAATTTAAAATAAAAGGGATAGGGTTAGGCTTAGGGTAAGATATTGAGTAAGAACATGTTTTTATGAACCACACAGCTTCTGGTCTTCCAAGACCCGACCGGACAAAAAGACGTGTTGCAGGCACGAAACATACTACCAATAGAAATACATTGCTTTTAAAATCGTTCTGTGTGACACGAAAAAAAGGTGAAAATCGTGTTGGTGAACACGAATCAATAGATTAAATTAATTTCGTGACTAATAACACGAAATGCCGTGAGACTGGGTTGTATATGTTTTTGTTATTTTGAACAGTAGATGGCGTAATGGGCAACAACATATAACTGATCTCCTGCCACAGGTGCATTGATTGTGACTGGGAGAGCAATCGCTTTTTGACCTTGTCTATCGTGTCTGTGAACACGCTGTTCTCCTTTGTAAATAAAATATATTGAAAAGCTAAAACTTCGTCGTGGATGGAAATTGCAAGCGTCCAATTCGTTTACCCAGTTTAGCCAATCCCAGGTGATATTGAGTGGCAATAGTCACCACAGTCGTTCTTTTTATCGTTGGTTCACTGCCTGCCATAAATCCACTCGCCTTTAAAGGAACTTGCTCTCCTGAATGCAAATTTGCCGTAGATGATGGCGTAACGCGTGCTGCTTGAGTAGTAGCTTGGCTGGCTGAGAGATGGAGCAAGTTATACATTTTTCTGTGAGTAAAAGTAGATTTCTGGCAATACAGTCAATCATTATCCTGGTGATTATTTCGCAGATAAACCTATTAGCCCCGCCCCCTTAAAACAAACGTCTCTTTTGAACGGCTCTCAGAAAGGAAACGGAGCCATAAGATCCGGCTCCCTTCAAAGAGCCGTAACTCCCATCACTAGTGCAGAGATCTCATAGGAATAAAGATTCAAGTCAAGACTCAAGTTTCAAGGCTTTTATTGTCATGTGTGAATAGCTACAGTGTAGATATGACAATGACATGCTTAGGTCGCAGGCTCCTCCAACAGAGCAACACAATCAAACAGATAAAATAGTGGATTCTTTGTCTTCTCAGTTCCCGGACAACCTGCCTTGCTCGGTGATGCTGCAGCCGGGGCCGAACGATTCAGGAAAGGTAAGCCCCTGCCAGGGAATCAAACCTTTACTGATGAAGTGAGCACGTGACAGGGGGGTGACGCCTGCTTCTCTTCTTCCGCAGCAATGTTGCGTGGAGTTTGAGATCAAAGCCTTCAGCGCTGAGAGCCAGGACGCTAAAGTGCGCAAACGGTAGGATGTTTTTTTATATCTGTTTATTTA
The DNA here is from genome assembly GCF_902827165.1 of Trematomus bernacchii. Classification (NCBI taxonomy): domain Eukaryota; kingdom Metazoa; phylum Chordata; class Actinopteri; order Perciformes; family Nototheniidae; genus Trematomus; species Trematomus bernacchii. The sequence continues at coordinate 89,210 of NW_022987669.1, read as the reverse complement.
AAGGTCACCTATTATACAAAATCCTCTTCTTCATGTCTCTTCTACATCAACATGTGTCCCCTCTTCTTCATGTCTCTTCTACATCAACATGTGTCCCCTCTTCTTCATGTCTCTTCTTCATCAACATGTGTCCCCTCTTCTTCATGTCTCTTCTTCATCAACATGTGTCCCCTCTTCTTCATGTCTCTTCTACATCAACATGTGTCCCCTCTTCTTCATGTCTCTTCTACATCAACATGTGTCCCCTCTTCTTCATGTCTCTTCTACATCAACATGTGTCCCCTCTTCTTCATGTCTCTTCTACATCAACATGTGTCCCCTCTTCTTCATGTCTCTTCTTCATCAACATGTGTCCCCTCTTCTTCATGTCTCTTCTTCATCAACATGTGTCCCCTCTTCTTCATGTCTCTTCTACATCAACATGTGTCCCCTCTTCTTCATGTCTCTTCTTCATCAACATGTGTCCCCTCTTCTTCATGTCTCTTCTACATCAACATGTGTCCCCTCTTCTTCATGTCTCTTCTACATCAACATGTGTCCCCTCTTCTTCCTGTCTCTTCTACATCAACATGTGTCCCCTCTTCTTCATGTCTCTTCTACATCAACATGTGTCCCCTCTTCTTCATGTCTCTTCTACATCAACATGTGTCCCCTCTTCTTCATGTCTCTTCTACATCAACATGTGTCCCCTCTTCTTCATGTCTCTTCTTCATCAACATGTGTCCCCTCTTCTTCATGTCTCTTCTACATCAACATGTGTCCCCTCTTCTTCATGTCTCTTCTACATCAACATGTGTCCCCTCTTCTTCATGTCTCTTCTACATCAACATGTGTCCCCTCTTCTTCATGTCTCTTCTACATCAACATGTGTCCCCTCTTCTTCATGTCTCTTCTACATCAACATGTGTCCCCTCTTCTTCATGTCTCTTCTTCATCAACATGTGTCCCCTCTTCTTCATGTCTCTTCTACATCAACATGTGTCCCCTCTTCTTCATGTCTCTTCTACATCAACATGTGTCCCCTCTTCTTCATGTCTCTTCTACATCAACATGTGTCCCCTCTTCTTCATGTCTCTTCTACATCAACATGTGTCCCCTCTTCTTCATGTCTCTTCTACATCAACATGTGTCCCCTCTTCTTCATGTCTCTTCTACATCAACATGTGTCCCCTCTTCTTCATGTCTCTTCTACATCAACATGTGTCCCCTCTTCTTCATGTCTCTTCTACATCAACATGTGTCCCCTCTTCTTCATGTCTCTTCTACATCAACATGTGTCCCCTCTTCTTCATGTCTCTTCTACATCAACATGTGTCCCCTCTTCTTCATGTCTCTTCTACATCAACATGTGTAAAGAGACTCTCTCTTTACACAGAGGGGACATTTACGTTGTTACAGCAGAAAAGAGCCAAAGACAGCTTAAAGTTACCTAGAAAGCATGCATACAAAATACACATCCTGTCTTGCAATTAAAGCCACTAGACTCCATGAACAGAATCAGTAATTTAACTTGAATGATTATTTATAAAACAGACACGATTCAAACGGCACATGAACAAAGAACAACTCATACAATTCTCTTTGTTACTCTTTCCACTTTCCAACCATCCACCACTCTGTTTGAGAGTCTGAAAGAGAGAAAGAATCAGGACTGAATCCTCTCCGGTTAAAGCACCTGCACTTATTTAGTTGTAAGAAGGATATATATCTACGTGTGTTATATGTTCTGCTGCTCTGTCGACAGGAGCACGGTGGCGCTGATGATCCGGAAGGTGCAGTACGCTCCGGACAGCGAGGCGGCGGCGCAATCTGTGGAAATCAGCAAGGAGTTCGCCATGTCGGACAAACCGCTGCACGTCAAGGCCAGCCTGGACAAAGAGGTGGCTTCACATTTGTTATTATCTTCAGCTGCACGGACAAAACACCATTCAGAGTTCATCTCTAAACCAAGCTGCTGCATTTAGAGACGCAGTGGAGCAAGTCTTTCAGGGCGGCCGCTCATTATACTCAAATAACTCGGTAAATCAAACGAAACTCAGTGGCTTCCTTAGATACAGCGGTGTTGTCATTAATCAGGTAATATCACGAGATGTGCGCCCTTTGATACACTTTAATTACATTGGATCACTCTTTTATAACAAAGTGAGTATACCTGCAGGTCCCTTGTTGTTCTGTGTTTGTATCTTAACGTTTTTTGCACTTATTGCTTGTCTCTTTAGATAAACGTCAGCTAATCTAAATGTTGATTTGATCAGAATCCAGTTCATTTCCAAGTTGCTTTTCACATACAAGGAATCTGCTTTGGTGTGTTGGTGCACATAAGACACATGTGGAATACTTACAATAACATGTTTTCTTTAAAATAGTATATTTAAATAATACTACTTTACAATATACAAAGGCAAAGGCAACCATATTCAGATTAGGGTTAGGGTTAGGGTTAGGGTTAGGGTTAGGAAACACCGTTATACGAGTTTGCCTGCATGAGACAGAGGAGTGAGAGGAGAGGAAATATCTAGGACGACTAGAACAAAACTAAAGGACCATATATGAAACTATAATTCAGATTTAAAGGGGACCTATCATGCAAAATGCACTTTCTGATGTCTTTTCTACATCAACATGTGTCCCCGGTGTGTCAGGGAACTCACGCAGCGTCAGGAAATAAAACCCTCTCTCTTTTCCTCCGTACCCAAATCTCTAAAAACGGGGGAACAACGGAGCTGATCCAGATTAGCGTCCGATATGACGTAATATCTGAAATGTGGACCCACGGCCCTATCAGAAACGTTGCTATCAGAAACAATGCCCGACTGTTTTGGACGTAATATGGTGGGTGTTTACATTAGCATCGCTAACACTCAGAGCTAACCTGTACTGGAGAGCATGTGTGTGAAGAAGCAGGAAATAAAAAGGAACTCACCTTGTGGTATAACCGGCAAGAGAGAAAGCCTTTGAGCTCCATACTGTTTCAGAAACAATCCTTGATAATCCATGATATGGCGTTTCATCACGGCAGTATTTAGTTTAGACAGTAGCTGCCGGGTCCCGCATAAGCTCCGCCCCCTACTTTTTTATTTTGTATCAATTCTTTTTATTTTTTATCTGTTTGGTATTTTGAGCAAAACACTTCATAGACATGTTTTTTTATATATTTGTATATATATGAGACCTATGCTATTGCCTAAAAATAGCATGATAGGTGACCTTTAAATATAAAGAGGTCTACGGGCCAGGTGTTTGGCCTGTGTGGAGGAAGTCATGCTAACATCATGTTTAAAATGAAAGAGATAAGTAGAAATGTATATAAAGGTTCACAGTATCAAATGGCTAAATACAAAGTGTGATAATACAACGTTCAGATCATTAACTTTGCAGAACATTTCGTCATGTGTAAAACAGGAGGAGGAATTTCATGAAGTGTATGTACAAATATTATAATGATATTTGTTCACCTTGTTTCCAGATGTATTACCACGGTGAGACTGTCAAGGTGAACCTCAGCATCACAAACAACACGAACAAACACATCAAGAGCATCGTCGTCTCCGGTAAACATGACCCACGTTTCACATTCATGTTCAAGCTCATTCTAATATGGAGGTTTAGTAAAGTCACATTTCTACGTGTCTGAACTGTCTGTTGCATGCAGTGAAATGATGTCATGTTTCTTCCTCTCAGTGGATCAGATCTCCACCGTGGTGTTGTACTCCAACGACATTTGGGTCAAATCTGTGGCCATCGAGGAGCCTGGGTAATGCACAGCTCACACTTACAATTTAAAATAAATACTGAACAATGGACTTTAGTAGAAATGTAAGCTTTCATTTTAAAAACAAAGAAAAAGGAAATACTTCACTCATTCTAGAGTTATATAACAAACTCAAAAAGACCACACATAACTTTAACAGACACAATAATGAAGACTATTTTTAAATATGAAGGGATAAATAAAAATGCCCATCAGAGTTAGAACAGATGGAGATTCAATAGCAACATAACTGCAGACGTGTTTTTATACTGAGTGTGTCTTGGCTATTTAAAAGAACCTCAGTTGACCAAAGTGCTGTACAGGCAATAAATACAATATAAAATAACACAATGGGAGTAAAATAATTAAACAATAATTAAAAACATGATAAAAATCACAATAACTAGAAACATATAAAAACGTACAAATGTAAAAATGTAATGTTCAACTAGTATTAAATAAGAGACTGCACAACGGTCATCATACAGCGTGTTATAAAGCCATCAACATCTCGCTGGACTGCATGATTTCTGATTTTGTAATTGATTGATTATTTTAGTTTGATAATAAATCAACGGAGAATAAATCCACAGTGAGATGTTGAGGATCAGGCACCCGATCAAAACCCTTCGCAGGTAGGGTTGGATTCTTTATAAAGCAGCAAGATAAAGTTCACAACACATTGAAAAAGGACATTAAAATATAATCAAAACATTTATTGTACAGCCAAGAGAAAAGAAAAACTTAAAGTGGACCTATCATGCTATATTTAAATGATATATTGTAGGGCCATACCTATATAAGGTATATTTATACGTTTCTGTTTTCAAAATACCAAACAGATCATGCATTTTAGCCATGCCTCATTTCGCTCTATTTGCTGTTCTCCAGCCCTGTTTTTGCAGGGGGCTGATTCTGTGAGCTGCAGCTGACCACGCCCCCCTGCAGGAGAGGGGAGCCGCTCTGATCAAGTCAGAAGAGGGGGAGAAAAAGAGATCTCCGTCCTCCGTGTTTTATTATATAGAGTCGTTATTCATTTGTTTTAAAGCTCAATAAATAACAAAGACCTTTGACCGGCACTTTTCTAATTTTGTCTGGAAGATTTAAACTTTAACGGACATCTTGACCGGCGAAAGAAAACCTAACTGAAACTCTGCCGCACGGTCCCCTCGTTCCTTGGAAGAGGCGGAGAGGTGGGTGTTTGTCATCTGCTGGTGGACTAACCGGAGAGAATTACAGTGCTTGCCTCGACGGGGAGGGATTGCATTGAATTAAAGCAGCGGGAGCAAACGCTTGCCTCGGGGAGGGAGAAAAAAAGCCACAGCGGTGAATAAACAGAAGGGTAACCATGGTAACCATGGTAACTATGGGCGGGAAGTCTTCTTCGCTGCTTTTGTGGCAGACTACAGCACTACAGGCCTGGCATATGTACTACAGCGTCTCCAGCGCTTTCGAGCGGCAATGGCCGGCCGTGGCCCAACCCCATATTCCCCTGACGTCAGGACAGTGTTCAAATCTGGATCAATTTTTATCAGATCCGTTGCAGCCCCTTTTTTAGAGATTTGGGTATGGAGGAAAATAGAGAGGGTTGTGTTTTCTGACACTTGGTGAGTTCCCTGGAACACCGGGGACACATATTCATGTAGAAAAGACGTACACAAGTGCATTTTGCATGATAGGTCCCCTTTAAGTGCAAGCTCAAATTGAATTAGACAGTTTTACAGCGGAACAAGTTATTTCTAAGATCTAAGTACTTTTCCCAAGAACTAGGCCGATAGGGGGGGGGGAGATTTGGTTTCACTCCAAAAAGATCTGGAACTAGTCCCTAGTTTGCGCAAACCTTTTCACCCCCAGATAGTCCCTGCTAGAGAGGTAGTACTTTCCTGGGGAGGAAATGGTTAGTGGGTGTGTCGGCCACACTAACAATTTCTGATTTGCTGGGCGAATTGCAAACCACGCCCCGTAAAACTCTGAAAAGTTTTTTGCATTAGCATTATTAGCATTAGCCCAGCGCACCAACGGAGAGAGACTAACTTATGGCAACACAATAAGAATACGTAACTTGTTTGGTGAATACAAAGCATCCTCTCCATCAGGTCCAGAAACTCTTCTCTCAGTTCAGAAGAAGCCCCAGAGGGTCAGAGTGAATCTGGACTATAATGGAGGAAAGCTGTCGTTCTCTGATCTTGACTCTAACACACACATACACACCTTCACACACACTTTCACTGAGAGGGTGTTCCCATACATTTGTAATTACAATACACATCCAGTGAAGATTTTACCACTGAGCGTGTCTGTGGCTCTTGAATAACCCTTTAAACACCACTGAGTGTGTTCATAACCTAACACAGTTCAGTGTTTTATGAGTCTAACTGCATTGATCAGAGGATCATCATTCGTTGATGTTATGTGAACATATTCTGATGAACAGCTGCTTCTTGAAAGCTATTTTAATGTCTTGTCTTAGTGACATTAGAGAGCACTATTACAACCAATAGGCGCTTTCACACCGGAGTACTTTTCCCAGGAATAGTTCTGATAGTTCCTGAGATTTTGCGTTCACACCAAAAAGATCTGGAACTAGAACCTTTTCAGTCCCTGCTAGAGAGGTGGTACTTTCCTGGGGAGGAAAAGGTTCCAATTTCTGATTGGCTGGGCGAATTGCAAACCACGCCCCGTAAAACTCTGAAAAGTTTGTATTTGCTCGCATTAGCATTATTAGCATTAGCCCAGCGCTCCAACAACTTATGGCAACACAAAATAAAACGTGGAAGTGGTGGAGTGACGAGGAGGTGTCGGCGCTTCTGGCGATTTACCCGGGGGGCTCCAGGACTTCGGGTGGCAGTAAACGCCGTGAAGTTGTTTGCGGCCTGCCAGTAAACCCAAAGCAGAAGAAGTCACGTCAGCAGCTTCATTTGCGTAATCCTCCCTCAGGGACTTATACCGTTGTGAACGCGATCTACTAAATAGTTCAGGAATTAAGACTTCCGGGGGACTAAATTCCTGAACTATTCCTGGGAAAAGTACTTGGTGTGAAAGCGCCAAATAAGAATGTTTTAAATGAGCCACATCTTATACTTATTTTATTTGTTGTAGAAAGCTGATGACGTGTGTTTATATCGTTTAGGTGTTCAATGTTACTTCTGCTTGTTTGCTGATTTTAGATATTTCTAATAAATCCTCCTTGAAATTACGATAATGAACACAGTTTTAAATTGCCTTAAATTGAAATCCTGCCTTAAATAAAATGCATCTTAAACGTGTGTTTTTGGTCTAAAAAAGTGATTTTCTTTGGTCAGAGGTCACTTTACTTTATACATAGTTGTGTGTAAACACTTTAAAAATAAATGTTGCATAAAGAAAATGAATCAGAAGCAAAATTGGGTTCATTTGAAACATATTGTTCTACAGTACAGCAGCTTATCCTCTGAACTTTCTCTGGTCTCGTTGCTTTTTTAAACAAACACTATCGCCACCTGAGTGAAAACAGATGCTTGGTCTTCAGGAAAGTGTCTTTGTGTTTAATATTAATATCATCCATCGTTGTAATCACACTGTGAGTTTGCCCTATCCTCCTATTAATGCATTTTTATAATATCTTACATTTTAATCTATTCTATAATCTATGGTCATTGTTTGTGTATTTGTATGTCTTTTATTGGTGACTGTTTTCTATGTGATGCCAACTTTCTGTGGCACACTTTGGACTGCACTTCTTGTATGAAAGGTGCTATACAAATAAAGCTTGTTATTATTAATTTAATATTATTAAAGTGTAATTTTAATGAAATATAACTTAAAGGGGACCTATCATGCAAAATGCCCTTTTGTACGTCTTTTCTACATGAATATGTGTCCCCGGTGTTCCAGGGAACTCACCAAGTGTCAGAAAACACAACCCTCTCTATTTTCCTCCATACCCAAATCTCTAAAAAAGGGGCTGCAACGGATCTGATAAAAACTGATCCAGATTTGAACACTGTCCTGACGTCAGGACGGTGGCGCTACGGCTATTGGGCCAACTCCACCAATCAGGAGGAGACAGCCACGGCCATTCCCGCTCGAAAGCGCTGGAGACGCTGTAGTACATATGCCAGGCCTGTAAGTGGCGCTGTAGTCTGCCACAAAAGCAGCGAAGAAGACTTCCCGCGCATGGTTACCATGGTTACCCTTCTGTTTATTCTCCGCTGTGACTTTCTTTCTCCCTCCCCGAGGCAAGCGTTTGCTCCCGCTGCTTTAATTCAATGCAATCCCTCCCCGTCGAGGCAAGCACTGTAATTCTCTCCGGTTAGTCCACCAGCAGATGACAAACACCCACCTCTCTGCCTCTTCTAAGGAACGAGGGGACCGTGCGGCAGAGTTTCAGTTTCAGTTTCTTTCGCCGGTCAAGATGTCCGTTAAAGTTTAAATCTTCCGGACAAAATTTGAAAAGTGCCGGTCAAAGGTCTTCTTATTTATTGAGCTTTAAAACAAATGAATAACGACTCTATATAATAAAACACGGAGGACGGAGATCTCTTTTTCTCCCCCTCTTCTGACAGCCCAGCAGCTGATCAGAGCACGTCTCACCTCTCCTGCAGGGGGGCGTGGTCAGCAGAATCAGCCCCGTAGACAGCAAACAGCACAGAGCGAAATGAGGCATGGCTAAAATGCATGATCTGTTTGGTATTTTGAAAACAGAAACGTATAAATATACCTTATATTGGTATGGCCCTACAATATATCATTTAAATATAGCATGATAGGTCCACTTTAAAATAAACTGTATCGTTACCTTATAGAGGAAACAGATGCACACATCTTGGGAGGATAACATCCCATTAGTGTAAAGTACTGTGCTTGAGTATTTCCTTTTTATGCTACTTTATACTTCTTCTCCTCTGCATTTAGCTATAACAATGTTATCTGGAATTGTGTGTGTGTGTGTGTGTGTGTGTGTGTGTGTGTGTGTGTGTGTGTGTGTGTGTGTGTGTGTGTGTGTGTGGTGTGTGTGTGTGTGTGTGTGTGTGTGTGTGTGTGTGTGTGTGTGTGTGTGTGTGTGTGTTGTGTCTCAGGGACTCGGTGCCTCCCGGAGAGAGTCTGCAGAAAGACTTCAAGCTGCTGCCTCTTCTGGCCAACAACCGCGAGAGGAGAGGCATCGCTCTGGACGGGAAGCTGAAGCACGAGGACACCAACCTGGCCTCGTCCAGCATGTGAGACACAAACCTTTATCGACGCCACTATTTCAATGCAATCTTAAAGCTCAGCTTAAAAGACATGAAGAAGAGGGGACACATGTTGATGTAGAAGAGACATGAAGAAGAGGGGACACATGTTGATGTAGAAGAGACATGAAGAAGAGGGGACACATGTTGATGTAGAAAGAGACATGAAGAAGAGGGGACACATGTTGATGTAGAAGAGACATGAAGAAGAGGGGACACATGTTGATGTAGAAGAGACATGAAGAAGAGGGG
>NW_022987669.1:0-75000 GCF_902827165.1 Trematomus bernacchii | reverse complement strand
GGTTTCTTTTATGATACAACATTTTTGAACCCACCCATAAACTTGAGGACTTTTTATTTGGTGCTATTTTTTAATTGCAGTTAAGAAACAAACACATCACATGGTTGTCTGACCAGGACCTCCACCATCTTGTTTCCTTCACAGCGTCTTCCCTCAACCATCTTTCTGATTTTGATTTGACTTTTGCACGGTGCTGATTCACATATACGACATTTCCCTCTACAATCTCTCTCTCTCTTTGCCAGATTTATGTTCAATAAAAATCACATCTTCTTACGCTAAACCAAAAATATTTTAGAGCTTGAATTAAAAAAACTTGACTGAGACAAAAGAACTGCAAGGGTTGTATTTGTACTGCAGATCTCACGTTAGTATATCTATGAACCCAGCTAACTGAGTCAGCTCAAATGTGGCTCAAATATAATGATACGGACCAATTTCCTGCAAACATGTGCTACAGGTAGCTCAGGGCCAAAAGTCTGCACCCGGCATCAGATCAGCCTTCAGTTTGCCTCTCATTGATCAAGTCTGGATACAAACCGATCCCTTTTGACTGCAGAGGAATAGTGAGGTGCAGGAATGAGTCCTAAAACCCGGAAATGAGTCAGCAGTTTCAGGTTCAGTCGATGTTTTTTTTTGTCTTTGGTTAGAAGCCTGAAATAAGCTCTGTGATTAAAACGAGCTGAAGAGATTTCAAACCAAAATACGTCATCCCTGTTTTGAAGATTGTCCTAATCCTCTTTGTGCTGTCAAGTGATTTCTTCCAGAACGACCAATCTCAATATGTATACATAGTTTGATCTTCTTTCCATCGTCAACTGAATGAAGAGACTCTGCTCAAACTCGACTCTGTTGCTTTTGTCTGAAATAAAATGACTAAGTTGTTGCAGGACTTGTGCTCCAAGCAGCCGCCTTGCTTGCAATTTAAAATAATTAACTTTTATCAAACGTTACGTATCATCAACATTTAAAAAGGTAGAAAGTATTAAGGGTCTAAAACTAAACTGCAGGTCGCTGAACTCAAGGATTACAACACATTTACTCAGAGGATTCGTAGTGCTTTAAAAACATAAAATTATTTCAGCTCAGCGGTCTAACCATTCATTAAAGTAATTACACGATGAAAAGCATTTGTGCATTTTGCTATTTCAGTGAGTGTTGAATCATGAGACTGAATATATCTCCACTTTTAAAGGAGGGGTATTTCTCTTAATGAATCGCATTTAAAACAAAAATAATTGTATTTAATTATTTTATTGTTTCCTCAATTTGTTATTTGTTTTCCAAGACTCCAACACAATACCGTCTGTTATGAGTTTACTAAACCACGTGATACACTGAAGAAACTGAAACGTTGACTTTAACTAAATGTATTATATCAACACATTTCACATAACTGTATTAGGTTAGATGAGAGAAATACTATTAAGTTAAAATAGGTTCAACTTCATATTTTTGCTTTCAACTAACCTAATACAGTTATGTGAAATGTACCACTGAGAATGTCGATTCAAATTGGAATATCTCGGGCTACGAGGAGGGCGTTCATATGGAACCTGGTCTGGGTGATAGCTAGGGTTAGGTTATTGAATTAGGGTTAGGGTTAGGTTATTGAATTATGGCTAGGGTTAGGTTAAGGGGCTATTTACCACTGGTAATGCCGTGTAAAATGTGATTATTTCGGGTTACGAGGTGTGAAAGTTTAATGGCAGGGGTTAGAGTTAAGTTATGGAAGTCCATCCAATAGCTGTTGAGATGTTTCACCTGAAAACCAAAAGCCTTGAGGTAACGCTAAGAGGATTCGATTTTAACGTGTAATGGATATAATGTCATAACTCCGATCTTATTTGCTCCTTTGCACCCCCAGGTTTTTATCTGTTTTACCGGATTATTGCATTGTCATTAAACCTGTAGATCTAAAAGGTCTAACGTTCGTAAACTTGACATGGGCCTCTAAATATTTTAAATGAGCGACAGGTGTAGACACTAACTCCAAACACCAGAGAGGACCGACATCAGTAACAGTGATCGTTCTTCTCTTAACTCATACGGACACATCATTAATTACCCTTCTCTGTGTCAGGGTATTTATATTTCACACATACTTTATTCATTTCTGATGCAAATCCAATGACAGATGAGCGGAAAACGCTGATATATATTGACTGCTCTCGCTATAGACGCTATCCTCACAAAATGGCCAATAATGCACCGCGATTCCCATTCCTATTGCAGCGTCAGATCATAAAACCGTTTTATTGTTGTGGATAATGTGACAAAATACCCCTCCTTTAAAACATGCAGTTGTTTTGATTGGCTGGAGGCGTCATCTACCCGCGACTGACTGATTATGGTTGAGGCGTGGTGGTTTGCGAGGAACTATTCCAGGTGTACTCGCCCTTAGGCAATTCATAATGAGAACCTGGTCCCTCTCGACCAAACATCATTTCGCAGGAGTCAGGGTACAGCAGAAACCCAGAGAACATGCTGATGTGATCATCGCCGGCTATCACGCCGTTGAAGTTTTCGTCCTTCACCTGCAGCCACACTTTGTTCCCCACCAAGAGGTGCAAGACGACGGTCATCGTGGCGGAGGAAAGGTTGTTCACTTCAGTCGCCATGGCCATGCGTTCAAAATTTTTGTACAAGCCGACAATGGCGGCCTTCCCGGCGATGGCCAAGTGGAAGCTGAAGACAAAGGTGCCGTTGACGGGCGCCGTGTACATTCCCATCTCTGGGTTGAAGTGGCCCTGCTGGTTGAGGATGACTCGAGTGAAAGGAATGGGCCAGTTTGCAGCAGGAAAGGAGATGTCCAGAGCGGCGGAGAATGCAGATTTAATGGGCGTTGAACATGGCCCGGGGACCCCCCTCACACCCAGGTCGCCCTTGTTGCCCTTAAGCCCCATGGAGCCTTTGTCACCCTGGGCACCATCATCCCCGTTCTCCCCATTGAACCCTTGATCTCCTGGAAGTCCATTTGTGCCGTTTATCCCATCGGTGCAGTTACACATCCCCTGCTCACCTTGATCCCCCTTCAGGCCATCCATGCCAGGGTTTCCAGGGGTTCCCAGGTCCCCCTTAGGGCCCTTCATACCTTTCTGTCCCATCGGTCCCTGGACCCCAGGAAGACCTCGAGCTCCGGCTGGTCCTGAGGAGCCTTGTAGACCTGGCGGACCTGGCACACTTTCACAGGATGCGGGACAAATACCGTCTTCTCCCTGAGGTCCCAGGGGTCCTGGGAGGCCTTCAGATCCGAAGTCCCCTTTGTCTCCTAGAGACACAATAAGGACACATTAGGGCTGCTCTTTTAGGGGACAAATAACTAATTGCAATTAAGATATGATTTGCGAAATATGGAATATGGAAGATGGTATGATCATGAAACAAAATGTACATTAACATGATGTAATTGAGTATATATATATATATAGACCTCTCTGCAGCTACACAACACAAATGTAGAATAATGTGCAGCCCTAATATGAATTACATTTAGAAATGTATTTGTGAACCCAACCAAAGTTTAGCTATAGCTAAATGGAAATGTGACGTCATCTACTTCCAGTATATGTACATGTACTGGAAGATTAATTACGCTGTTTTGTTAGCATAACATTAGCTGTCTAACCTCTGTCCGGATGACTCTATAGTCAATGAACCTGTAGATCTGAAGGTCCTGTACCCCCTGTTTGTAAACCTGACATGGTTTCCTATTGCAGTGTCAGATCATAAAACCGTTATATTTTATTTCAGTCAAGTCATGACTTCCATTTAGCATAATCTTTACAGTGATCTCTGCAGACCTTTGTAGCCTCGTGAGCCTTCCATCCCGGGGAGTCCGGTGCCGCCACTGTGACCCTTATCCCCCAGGTCTCCTTTCTGACCTGAAACCACAGACAAAGACAGAACAAATATTACAAAGTAAAATCAAAGATAAAAATGTGTAAACATGGAGTCCAATTATCTTATTTTATTATCAACATTTACATTTTGCAGTGTAACCAGCAGGTGATTTTATATTTTAACCTGGAGGGAACACAGGGATTTTAGCCTCTGCAGACCATTTACATGCACTAAAACCTATAGAACACACTACAGGAGAGGGAAAAGCCAAAAAAGCAGAATAAGGACTCTTTATTATTTGGGATAATATAAGCACAGCTTAGCATCAGTCTAGCTGTTGAATCCAGAAATGGTACATATTAAACGTCTTAATGTAACGTGCTATTGTGTCCACAGGATTGTGACGAGTGAGAGCTAGCATGTAGCTGTACATGCTAACAACACGCCTGAGGCCAGTGTGTTTGAAGTGAAGTCTTGCATGTTGAACTCACCCTTGATCCCCTGAACGCCGGTGAATCCTCGCGGCCCGGTGAAGCCCGTCATCCCTCTCACCCCGGGACTCCCAGGAGTTCCTGACAGGGATCACACACAGGTATTCATTTTAAGGCCCTTACACACCAAACTGACACCAAACTGACACCAAACTGACACCAAAGAACACGTCCCGACGGACCCGACTATTGTGTCGCCTCACGTCTCCTGCGTCTTGGCCAAAGAGTTGCACTGGAACACACCGCCAAGACTTCAGCCGACGGCCAAGTAGCACGTACGCACTGCGCATGCGTGAGTGGCAATAACTCTCCTTACCAGCAGGCGGCGGTAGTGTGTATTCTTAATTCAAAAGAGGCAACCGGAAGAACAGACTGCGTGATATATACAAACAACAAATAGCGTGTGCGTTCCATTTTCACTCTCGTCCATCACAGACTGTTTCACATAGCGACTTATAATCGAAAACATTTTTAGTGCGGTACTGGCGGTATCAGCCCTTGGACTGTTGCTTGTGGAAGCAGATAGCAAGATAGCACTTCCGTTTAGCTTCTCATGCACTGATTCGCTAAGCTGAACAGCCAATCAGAGTGATTTATTTTGTCGATAGCCTCCGCTCCCGATTCAACATGTTCAATCGGGAGCGGAGGTGTTGGCACGGCCGAAAAGACACGACGGAACAAAACAAAACACACATTGGGTTATTTACATAAACTCTTCATATTGCAAATACATGTTTTAACCAGGAAGGGAAGACGGACATGGATATGACCCATGGGATTTGCAATATCGCAATATATCGTATCGCAATACTTAGCATATCGTAGAATCGCAATACTATCGGATCGTGGCTTAAGTATTGCGATAGTATCGTATCGTGGGGAGCCTGGTGATTCCCACCCCTAATATATGGCTACTATTGGTTTATTTTTTAATCGAAGCAAAGTCATTAATTATTGCGTGTATATAGACTTTTTCTTGCACTATTTATATATTGTTCTTATTTCAATTTGAATTTGTTTTATTGTTTTATGTCTTTTATAACAACGCTGCATTGTTGGAGGAGCTCTGGACTCAACATTTTCATTGCCATTTCTACACTGTAGCTATATATGACATTAAAACTTTTGAATCTTGAATGAATCTTAATATTTACTTAAAGATGTTTGGAAGTTAAATGCAAAACAATTTTAACTATTTTTCTTGACGCTTTTAGCAATCAAATTGATTGATTCATCCAAGTTTCTTCAATTCTCTCCCCATTAACTCTGGGGTTTATTTTCCTTGTATTTTGTTAAGCTTTAAATCCAAAATCGAGACAAACCTGTGATATTGGGCTGTATAAATAAACTTTGATTGATTGGTTGAATCAGCAAATCAAGTACAGTAGTTAGCTTGAACAAAGTTTAAAACCTAATATTTTGTATTTAAACTTAATATTATTGCTTTCATTTAACCTAATACAGTTATGTGAAACCTGTTGACATAATACATTTAATTTAAGTCAACGTTTCAATGTTGTCAGTGTTTGTTCATCTGTAAAGCCCACTGATTACCACTTCTGTGTAATAACACCAACGTACAATTATGTAGAAACAACAACAAACGAACAAAGACTACGACACCACTGTGGTGCAATATGTAAATTGCAATTACAACGTGTTTTGTGATATGAGGCATAAATAAACTTTGATTTGATTTCTAGATGTGACATTCTGTTTCCTGTCAGTTCTAACCAGAGATGTTAAAAGTACACACTTCCTTTACTCAAGTAGAAGTACAGATACTCGTGTTTAAAAATACTCTGGTGAAAGTAGAAGTACTGACTAAACTTCTTTACTCAAGTCAAAGTAAAGAGGGCTTTGAAATGCACTAAAGTAAAAAGTACCCATAACTAGCAGCTGTTTTAAAGAGTACCTGACCTCCCTTTATATTAATAGAACAATAATGTCATTGTTAGCTAATGAATGTTTCCATGCTGAACAACGGCAACATGACAACGTTTTCATTGGTCCCTCTTCTTTAGAGAAGACCAGGAAATGATGGATACACGGATCGTGTTCAAATCAATAGGCACGCAATGACTCTAAATAATAATGATCACGCCACCAGGTGATAAGGTGGGGGGGGGTTACCTTGGTTGCTGATTGGCTAATGGTTACACAAGACAAAACATCGTTATGACATCATAAAGTGGCCAAAATCTGATCAGCTCATTTTCAGACAGGTTTTTATAGAAATGGATCAAAAAGAGAGAGAATCTTTGTTCCTGAAACTTTCAGAGTCTCTTTCCACAGAGGGGACACATGTTGATGAAGAAGAGACATGAAGAAGAGGGGACACATGTTGATGAAGAAGAGACATGAAGAAGAGGGGACACATGTTGATGAAGAAGAGACATGAAGAAGAGGGGACACATGTTGATGAAGAAGAGACATGAAGAAGAGGGGACACATGTTGATGAAGAAGAGACATGAAGAAGAGGGGACATATGTTGATGTGGAAGAGACATGAAGAAGAGGGGACACATGTTGATGAAGAAGAGACATGAAGAAGAGGGGACACATGTTGATGTAGAAGAGACATGAAGAAGAGGGGACACATGTTGATGTAGAAGAGACATGAAGAAGAGGGGACACATGTTGATGAAGAAGAGACATGAAGAAGAGGGGACACATGTTGATGAAGAAGAGACATGAAGAAGAGGGGACACATGTTGATGTAGAAGAGACATGAAGAAGAGGGGACACATGTTGATGAAGAAGAGACATGAAGAAGAGGGGACATATGTTGATGTGGAAGAGACATGAAGAAGAGGGGACACATGTTGATGAAGAAGAGACATGAAGAAGAGGGGACACATGTTGATGTAGAAGAGACATGAAGAAGAGGGGACACATGTTGATGTGGAAGAGACATGAAGAAGAGGGGACACATGTTGATGTAGAAGAGACATGAAGAAGAGGGGACACATGTTGATGTAGAAGAGACATGAAGAAGAGGGGACACATGTTGATGTAGAAGAGACATGAAGAAGAGGGGACACATGTTGATGAAGAAGAGACATGAGAAAGTGGATTTTACATAATAGGTGACCTTTAAGTACAGAAAATAAGTATTTGTATTCCACTACTTCCCACATCTGGTTTTCACATGCTTCCTGTTTTCCACCACCAGGTGAATAATGTGGACTACATACCTGGGAGGCCCCGGTCCCCTTGGTCCCCTTTGGGCCCCGTGATGCCCTTACAGTGGGAGCACAGGCAGGACGGAGGGATCTGATCCAGCGGTATGTCGGGCATGCTCATCAGGATGGAGCACATCGTAGAGTCCGGCATGGGGGGGGAATTCACCGCGTCTTGGGGCATGTAGGTCATGTTGGGCATGGTAAGGTGCGGGGTCCCGAAGTCCCACTCCGTCATGTTCATGTCCCCCGTGTCCAACATGCGGAGCCGAGGGCGTTCACTGTTGTTGCCGTTATGCACATACATGGCTGAGTGGAGGGAGGGCAGGAGGAGGAGTCCCAGCAGCCTCCACAACATCTGCAGGAGGAAGGTTTGTTTATCACGTGTCACATGACCATTTTTCTATTTCAACAATTAGACAGTTTATACATCCGAAAAACAAACTAAATTAGTAGAAGCAGGAGGACAGAAAGCAGAGTTTATACAGAGGTCGCCCTCCCGTTAGTCATCCAGCTGCTTTTTCTGGATAAAGAAAAAATGCAGATAATTTCGTAATTATATACGCACACAGATAAACAAAATTCTATATATACACATACATATGTACACATATACATACATACACCCATCTCCAGGGTGAAAATAAAATAATTAAAGGTGGGGTAGGTAAGTTTGAGAAACCGGCTCGAGATACACTTGTTGTTATATTCCATGGAATGCTCTTAACATCCAGATAGCAATGAATATCTGAAGTGCTTTGACAACAAATACATAAAGAAATATCATCTGTGGAAGCTGTAGTACTGTAAAAAGCACGACCAATCATTTTAGCCGGCCCGGCTAAAGTAACTGGATGGCCTACCTGCCTGTCAGCCTTCCATCGGGGCACAAACTTATCTCGTGCCCTCATTGGTCATGTGCGCGTTCGTGTGTGTTGGAGGAGGGGCTCTGTGAGGAAGTGGCAGATTTTCTCCAGTTGTGTATTTTCAAATTCTAGCGATCTCGAGCCGGTTTCTCAAACTTACCTACCCTACCTTTAATACACACATAAATGTTTTCATTCTGCTAAAATATAAAATATTGTGTAAATTGTGTACTTCTACTCCACTACAGTTCAAAGGTAAATGGTGTACTATTACTCCACTACATGTATTTAATCCCTTTAGTTATTTTGCAGAACTGAGTACTTCTACTTTTACTCAAGTACAAGATCTGAGTACTTCTACTTTTACTCAAGTACAAGATCTGAGTACTTCTACTTTAACTCAAGTACAAGATCTGAGCACTTCTACTTTAACTCAAGTACAAGATCTGAGCACTTCTACTTTTACTCAAGTACCAGATCTGAGTACTTCTACTTTAACTCAAGTACCAGATCTGAGTACTTCTACTTTAACTCAAGTACCAGATCTGAGTACTTCTACTTTAACTCAAGTACAAGATCTGAGCACTTCTACTTTTACTCAAGTACAAGATCTGAGCACTTCTACTTTTACTCAAGTACCAGATCTGAGTACTTCTACTTTAACTCAAGTACCAGATCTGAGTACTTCTACTTTAACTCAAGTACCAGATCTGAGTACTTCTACTTTAACTCAAGTACAAGATCTGAGCACTTCTACTTTAACTCAAGTACAAGATCTGAGCACTTCTACTTTTACTCAAGTACCAGATCTGAGTACTTCTACTTTAACTCAAGTACCAGATCTGAGTACTTCTACTTTTACTCAAGTACCAGATCTGAGTACTTCTACTTTAACTCAAGTACAAGATCTGAGCACTTCTACTTTAACTCAAGTACAAGATCTGAGCACTTCTACTTTTACTCAAGTACCAGATCTGAGTACTTCTACTTTAACTCAAGTACCAGATCTGAGTACTTCTTCCACCTCTGTTTATTACATTACATTTTTTGTTATTAATGAATAAAAGTGAATATCTGGTTCATACTGTTTCTGTCTGCCCTCACCTGTTGCTCATTGTTTCTAACTATTTTTACTATATCTATTTGAAATATGCTGTGCAGGAACTACAGATGAACTCTGGTACATTCACAGCGATGTTAATAAATGTGCACTATCCCCGATAAATATAAGTAAAGACCGTGAGAATAAGAGGTCAGGGGAACACTCACCGCTCGGTCGGCGTGGCGCAGCATCGTCTGTCTGTCGGAGGATTGTTGAGAAGATGAGCAGCATCCAGCTTTGATCCATTTATAAACCTCGCCCAAAACAAAACTCCTTTCACCCCGGACAAAAGGCTGAAGATGAGGAGGGCGAGGAGTGTCTTTGTATTGTCCCCAGGAAGAAGAACTGGGTCTTCTCCCTGTGACCTCCTTCACCAGCAAACTGCAGCACTATATTCCCAGCCGAAAGAAGAGACTGTTTATCTCTCCATCTTTCTCCACCCTCCTTTCTCTCCAGGAAACTGGATTCTCTCCTTGAATTTGTACTCTAGTTTCCAGCACTGTGAACCCGGAAATGTCGAGTACCCCAAAGATTTATGTTAGAAATGTATTGAAGAAGAATAAGAAGGAAGGAACCCCTTAATTTTGTACATTCTGCATTTGACCCCTCCTAGTGTTAGGACACACACACACACACACACACACACACACACACACACACACAGTACAATATCTGAGTACTTCTACTTTTACTCAAGAACAAGATCTCCTTTACATCCTAGTGTTAGGAGCAGTGGGCTGTCATATGTACGGCGCCCGGGGAGCAGTGTAGGGAACGGTGCCTTGCTCAGGGACACCTTGGTAGCACTTTGTTTTTCGGAGTCTTGAACCGGTGACCTTCCGGTTCCCAAGCCAAGTCCCTACGGCCTACGCCACTATATAGCCAAGTCCATATAGTACATTAGTAGAATAAAAAATGGCAGTTTTAACCAGAAAGGGGCCATACTGTATGTGTTCTCTCTGTGGGCTGATTTTGACTGTGTTGAGACCATTGGATATAGAAAGCACAAGATGAAAGTTATTACCTTTACTGTGGACAATTCATTTTCAAATATATAAGCAACCTGTCCAATCCAAGTGATCCAGAGTCCCCTTAATCTTCCAAATCGTCCCAAAATTCATCAAAATCAGCCACTGACATTGTTGATCCTGAAAATGTCAGAAATGGATTCAGCATCCTCAATAACCCTCAAAACCACTCCAAAACTGTCCAAATCGGCCAAGTCCATTATTTAACTATTGTCCACATCCAGTTGGCTATAATGCTAATTAACTCAACTTTGGCTAATTGTGCTAATGTCCCAAGAGATGCAGGTTAGCATCCGGCAGTTTCTATGTACTGGGGACCCTACTATATATTTCTATCATTACACTTTGGGGTACTCTATAACCTCTGCAAAGTTTATAGTTTATCAGAAACAGTTTGGATTTTAAATAGTACGATTTTTTACGCAAATAAAGGAAATGTAAACGTCCTTTTCTTGAGTTCTGTTAGTGTCAGGGAGGAAAAGAGAGACAATCATTTAAAACCAAACTTGGTTTTTTCAGGTTTCTCACAAATCCCAAAAGAAAACCTGAGCGTTCCCAGAGTTATCCATACATTCAGATTCAGAAAACTTTATTGTCCTTTAAATGTACATATAATGGAAATGTTGCCACAAACAGTACAACAGTTAAGGTTTTATTTATTTTTTGCAATGTGTTATTTGTCCTCCTCTCTCACACTGCTGTAGAGTAATCTAACCCTCAGAGCGCTCACAAAGAACAGCCTACTTTCATTATTACAGCTCCTCGTGGGATCATTTACGTGATCATAGTGATACTAATTGCAAACATGAGAAGAAACACGCAGGTGTACATTTTCAACTGAGGCATAACATTGTTGAAATTCCACTTATTTTGCAGGTGGTTCATAATGTTTTCTAAAAAGATAGTTCATTAAATGTGAACATTTCCAGAATGTTTGGGGAAACATGTTGTTGTTATTTACAGGTTATTATGCTGTGATTCCTCTGTCCGGCCTTTGCATCTGTTTCATCTTTTACGGCCATAAAAACATTGAACTAGTCCAGCCAACATTAGCTTTACTTTTACTTTGAATGAATTGTAAAATTGGATTTATATTGACAACTGTACTAGTATTTATATTTCATACATCTGTATTTTGATCTGTTTTAATTGTTATGCTTTATGAGGTGTTTGTTGATGTATTGTGTACCTGCCAAGGAACTGCAGATGGAAATGAGCTTTGACATCTCTTCTCTTATTGAGATTAATGTATGTATGATGCTTGTTCAATAAAGATATATAACAATAACCATCAAATGTGTCCCCTGAACTAAAATGTGTTTTGCTCTAAAACCTCTGTTTTGAGTCGCTGCCGTCCTGCGAGCAGAGGTGGGAAGTAGTGGAGTACAAATACGTCGTTACTGTACTTAAGCACATGTTTCTGGTATCAGTACTTTACTCCACTACTTATTTTTCTGACGACTTTTTACTTTTAATTCTTACATGTTGAACACAAATACCTGTACTTTCTACTTCTTACATGTTGAACACAAATACCTGTACTTTCTACTTCTTACATGTTGAACACAAATACCTGTACTTTCTACTTCTTACATGTTGAACCCAAATACCTGTACTTTCTACTTCTTACATGTTGAACACAAATACCTGTACTTTCTACTTCTTACATGTTGAACACAAATACCTGTACTTTCTACTTCTTACATTTTGAACACAAATACCTGTACTTTCTACTTCTTACATTTTGAACACAAATACCTGTACTTTCTACTTCTTACATGTTGAACACAAATACCTGTACTTTCTACTTCTTACATGTTGAACACAAATACCTGTACTTTCTACTTCTTACATGTTGAACCCTAATACCTGTACTTTCTACTTCTTACATGTTGAACCCAAATACCTGTACTTTCTACTTCTTACATGTTGAACCCTAATACCTGTACTTTCTACTTCTTACATGTTGAACCCAAATACCTGTACTTTCTACTTCTTACATGTTGAACCCAAATACCTGTACTTTCTACTTCTCACATGTTGAACACAAATACCTGTACTTTCTACTTCTCACATGTTGAACACAAATACCTGTACTTTCTACTTCTCACATGTTGAACACAAATACCTGTACTTTCTACTTCTTACATGTTGAACACAAATACCTGTACTTTCTACTTCTTACATTTTGAACACAAATACCTGTACTTTCTACTTCTTACATGTTGAACTCAAATACCTGTACTTTCTACTTCTTACATGTTGAACACAAATACCTGTACTTTCTACTTCTTACATTTTGAACACAAATACCTGTACTTTCTACTTCTTACATGTTGAACCCAAATACCTGTACTTTCTACTTCTTACATGTTGAACACAAATACCTGTACTTTCTACTTCTTACATGTTGAACACAAATACCTGTACTTTCTACTTCTTACATGTTGAACCCAAATACCTGTACTTTCTACTTCTCACATTTCCCAAACAGGCTGGTTCCTTTAGTTTGAATGTGTGTTTGGTGGCGTGATCATTATTATTTAGAGTCATTGCGTGCCTATTGATTTGAACACGATCCGTGTATCCATCATTTCCTGGTCTTCTCTAAAGAAGAGGGACCAATGAAAACGTTGTCATGTTGCCGTTGTTCAGCATGGAAACATTCATTAGCTAACAATGACATTATTGTTCTATTAATATAAAGGGAGGTCAGGTACTCTTTAAAACAGCTGCTAGTTATGGGTACTTTTTACTGAAGTACATTTCAAAGCCCTCTTTACTTTGACTTGAGTAAAGAAGTTTAGTCAGTACTTCTACTTTCACCAGAGTATTTTTAAACACCATTATCTGTACTTTTACTTGAGTAAAGGAAGTGTGTACTTTTGCCATCTCTGCCTGCGAGCCTCGGCTGACCTCAGGTTTCCCGTCAGCTTCATCACAAAGTGAGGAAAAGGTGTTGCTAGGTGTGAAAGATTCAGGTGTGAAACGGATCACCGCTGGCTGTGGAAACCAGGACACTAATTAAGGTTAACTATTCATCTCCTCATCTCCTTTTGTCCCTCGGCCTCGTTCCCCCAGCTCGGTTTACCTTTGTGTCCTCTCTGTGTTTTGATTTTTCTGAATAAAAGCTTTCCCCCGGGGCACATAAAGGACACGGCTCTGGTTCCAGGGGCGATGCTGTCATGGGGGGGGACAACAAGCGTTTTGGAAAAGGACCGAGGGGGGGTGAGTTTTATTATGATGGAGGGCTGAGAACTGGCAACTGGAACAATGGTTTTTTGAATGTGTTTTTGGTTGTTAGCCTGAAATCAGGTCTGTGGTTTACACAAGCTGAAGAGATTTTAACGTTGATTTTACCACATAAAATACGCTTACGACTAAACGCCATCACGCACAACATTAGCCGTCTTTAGCTTAGCGGTGGTGGCGTGAAGTCATGTGACGTGCTGTAGTTTCTTTATAGCCCAACATTAGCCACCTTTAGCTTAGCGGTGGTGACGTGACGTCATGTGACGTGCTGTAGTTTCTTTATAGCCCAACATTAGCCACCTTTAGCTTAGCGGTGGTGGCGTGAAGTCATGTCACCATGCTGTAGTTCCTTTATAGCCCAACATTAGCCACCTTTAGCTTAGCGGTGGTGACATGACGTCATGTGACGTGCTGTAGTTTCTTTATAGCCCAACACTAGCCACCTTTAGCTTAGCGGTGGTGACGTCATGTGACGTGCTGTAGTTTCTTTATAGCCCAACATTAGCCACCTTTAGCTTAGCGGTGGTGACGTCATGTGACGTGCTGTAGTTTCTTTATAGCCCAACATTAGCCACCTTTAGCTTAGCGGTGGTGACGTGACGTCATGTGACCGCGCTGTAGTTCCTTTATAGCCCAACATTAGCCACCTTTAGCTTAGAGGTGGTGACGTGACGTCATGTGACCGCGCTGTAGTTCCTTTATAGCCCAACATTAGCCACCTTTAGCTTAGCGGTGGTGACGTGACGTCATGTGACCGCGCTGTAGTTCCTTTATAGCCCAACATTAGCCTCCTTTAGCTTAGCGGTGGTGACGTGACGTCATGTGACCGTGCTGTAGTTCCTTTATAGCCCAACATTAGCCACCTTTAGCTTAGAGGTGGTGACGTGACGTCATGTGACCGCGCTGTAGTTCCTTTATAGCCCAACATTAGCCACCTTTAGCTTAGAGGTGGTGACGTGACGTCATGTGACCGCGCTGTAGTTCCTTTATAGCCCAACATTAGCCACCTTTAGCTTAGCGGTGGTGGCGTTAAGTCATGTGACCTTGCTGTAGTTCCTTTATAGCCCAACACTAGCCACCTTTAGCTTAGCGGTGGTGACGTGAAGTCATGTGACCGTTTTCTTACATTTTCATTGAGGCGTTGAATGTCTGTTGTTTTATGGTATGACATATCGCCCTAAATTATATATTAGGTTAGGAACTACAAAACCAATGAATAATTTCTTATGATTTTTGTCTTCTTATTTCAGTTTCAGGTAGTTTGGTGGACATTCGTTGTGTAAAAAAAAAAGTTTTGGACTTTTTGATCCCTTGCATAGGTGAGGGGGTGGAGGTTTGTTTGTGTGTGTGTGTGTGTGTGTGTGTGTGTGTGTGTGTGTGTGTGTGTGTGTGTGTGTGTGTGTGTGTATGTGTGTGTGTGTGTGTGTGTGTGTGTGTGTGTGTGTGTGTGCGCGTGTGTGTGTGCGTGTGCGTGTGTGTGTGTGTGTGTGTGTGTGTGTGTTGACGGCTGCAGACTGTGGACTCTCAGTAAACAAAGGCAGTTAGTCATTATCACAGAAACGCAGCGAACCATCGTCGCTGTCCGCAGCGTCTCTTCTTCACTCGTAAGTACAGAAACACTCGTCTCTTCTTCTGCGTCTCGTTGGCGGTGTGAGGTCGTCGTCTCGACTCCGCAACCTCCGTCGTTGTTGTTGTTGTTGTTCAGGTGGTGGGTTGGGGAGGGTCAAAGGTCGCAGAGGGTCCGTTCCTGCTGTCTGTGAGGCCTCACAGTCACAGGAGTGTTTGACTGACGATAGTTTGTTTTTAATATTTACCAAATTGAATGCAGTAATAGAAATAAACAGCTTTTATTGTGATCGTATGGAATTAAAGAGGTCCTTATTATCCTTTTGGGGTATTTACGCTTTTGGTTCTCAACTGGTCAGGCCTCGGGACCCACTTTTTCCTTTGTCAATAGACCGCAACCCGAAATTTTGAACGACTCAAATCTATTCAACAAAAAATGGTGCTGTAATATATATACGCTTTTCAGCAAACAATATTAAAGTGAAGTACAGTGCATATATCCCTTCACAGAACTAAAGAATGCTTTCAAAAAAGGTTTAATGAGATGATGGAATCAAAGCTCAACTGTATAACATAAAAAGGCACACATGCTGAAAACCCAACCCCAGAAGGGGGTCTGGGGGGATTCTCCCCCAGGAGATTTTTAGAAATACTAACAAATAAACTACGCATTGTGGTACACTCTGAGAAGAAAATAAATAAATCTATTACTACCCGACATATTAATAATATTTTATGCCATTGTTTGTTTTTCACTTTGTTCTGACAGCTTGCTGCTCCTCACAGAGAGAAGAGCAAAGAGGAGGTGTGAATTGTGGGTAGGGTAGATAGCTCCCATTGTTCTGTGACCTGTCGATCATCAAACCGGGGGTCCTATTTCATTATGTGTTCATTTGTATCTGAAGTTGTACCCATGGATGTATAAAGAATAGTTCTAGCGCAAAGTTATTCTCTGTGGGGACTTCCGGCAACAATCTTGATTCTGATTGGCCAGAAGACTCGAAAAAAACATCAGCAAAGATGTTTTATTGAGAAGATGATCACTACGTGACAGAAGTTTTCAAAACGGTTTATGGTCTCCGGTACTTCCAGTCCAAAGCCTACTGCATGCACAGTGTTAGAAAATCGGGCCTTTTTTTTTCTGCACTCACACATCTGCGATCCACTCGAAACAGGTCCGCGACCCACCAGTTGAGAACCACTGTTCTATAGGTCTTAGTGCATGTAAATGGCCTGTAGACTAAAATCCCTGTGCTCCCTCCAGAGGGAGTCTCTCTCCCACTGATATACACCTGAACATCAGCAGGAGAGGACTCTTTAAAGTAGAGACACTACATACTGATATACACCTGAACATCAGCAGGAGAGGACTCTTTAAAGTAGAGACACTACATACTGATATACACCTGAACATCAGCAGGAGAGGACTCTTTAAAGTAGAGACACTACATACTGATATACACCTGAACATCAGCAGGAGAGGACTCTTTAAAGTAGAGACACTACATACTGATATACACCTGAACATCAGCAGGAGAGGACTCTTTAAAGTAGAGACACTACATACTGATATACACCTGAACATCAGCAGGAGAGGACTCTTTAAAGTAGAGACACTACATACTGATATACACCTGAACATCAGCAGGAGAGGACTCTTTAAAGTAGAGACACTACATACTGATATACACCTGAACATCAGCAGGAGAGGACTCTTTAAAGTAGAGACACTACATACTGATATACACCTGAACATCAGCAGGTTAGGACTCTTTAAAGTAGAGACACTACATACTGATATACACCTGAACATCAGCAGGAGAGGACTCTTTAAAGTAGAGACACTACATACTGATATACACCTGAACATCAGCAGGAGAGGACTCTTTAAAGTAGAGACACTACATACTGATATACACCTGAACATCAGCAGGTTAGGACTCTTTAAAGTAGAGACACTACATACTGATATACACCTGAACATCAGCAGGAGAGGACTCTTTAAAGTAGAGATACTACATACTGATATACACCTGAACATCAGCAGGAGAGGACTCTTTAAAGTAGAGACACTACATACTGAGTGGTAGTCCTGATCATTGCGATCAAAAGACACCAAAACAAAACTACTTCAATACACAAACACCCACAGCCGACAAGCCAGGCTGTAAAAGTAATATTTATCCAAATAAATTAATGTTATTGTAAATATTGCACTATACCTGTTTTCTCTGTTATGTGCTGCAGGTTTTTCAGAGGTCATGTCCCACCTCCTCCTCTGTGTGTCCGTCATCGCCGCCCTGTGGTTGGCGTCGGCTCTCAGTCTGTCAGGTGAGTTTTATTATCATAAACAGTCCAAGGTTATAATATATATTATACGTTATTAACATTCTCAGGAATAACTGAATTAATGTTGTAAAAAAAAGGCCTTAAAAGTTACTAATTTACAAATTAGTAAATGTACTTAGTTACTTTACACCACTTCCAAAAACAAGAAACAGTACTAATCAGGCTTTCGTCCAAACCACAGCACTGAGACTGCTCTTGTTAAGGTCTTCAATGACATCCACTTAAACACAGACAGTGGCAGAACTTCAATGTTAGTATTATTAGATCTCAGCGCTGTGTTTGACACTGTTGACCACAACATATTACTAGACCGACTAGAGCAACACATTCTCACTCCCAACTCGGCCTATGTTGACGTTATGTCAGGGTCCCTGTCGTCACTTTCCAACGCAAGGGGGGGCCCTTTAGCGTCGAGTTTCAACTATCAGGGCAACACACTCTCACTCCATAAACATCCAGGAGCGACGCTTGGTCAGGACGCTCCTAGGCTCCTTCAGCTTCATAAAGGGACGCAAATAGCTTTCAACTGATTGCAATGTATTCCCATCTGCGGCGGGATTTGACGCTCATGGAAGCACGGCATTCGTTTGTGTCGGCGGCATTGCGTCCATTCCCATTGGATAACGGAGAATTGTACACCCGGAAGTAAGTATTCCCCTTACTGTCGATTGATTTGACAGTGATATCTGCACTACTCATCAACTCAAAAACACCAGATTATCCTTGTTAATTACACAACATTGATTGGTTTAAATTGTGTGCAATGCTTTTGTATTTTTCCCCTTCGATTCGGAGAAACAAATATTTTTTCAGAGTTTAGGATGGCAGAAGACACTACACTACCCAGAATCCCCAGCTATTGTTTGGGACTACACCATGTGCTTTGTTTGACAAACCCCGTGATTAGTTCTCAAGCTCTGTGATTGGATGTTGGAGTGGCAGTGCGCGAAGTTTACATGCGTCAAACAGCACTTTGAAATGGAATGAAACCCATCGACGGCACACTATCCAAATCAACACTATCCCCCCCCCCCCTTAGGTCACAGGCTCCTTAGGCACAGCCCCACCTAGTGTCAGCAGAAAGTATTCAAAATAATGATTACAAAATAATGCAAAAAAAATATATATATATATACCAAATATATTTTAAGATCATGTTTAATCATCTGATTCGTCTGTACATTGCTGTTTTAGTCTGTGTTCTTCTAATTAGTGTCTACAGTGTGTGCCTATTGAGCTGTTTAGAGCCATGTGGGACAAAACCCGATCATGCCCCTCCCTCTCACTGTCTAAGTGAACGGTGACTGTAAAAACTACACTGCGCATGCGTATTTTCCTATTTAATGTGTGTGGCAAACAAATAATGACCATCGGGGCACTGAGCTGCCATCCCCACCATACGTCATCTCACATAATTCAGAGCTGATTGGCTGTAAGTACGTGTGCCGCGAAAAGTGTGTGAAGAGGAGACGAGAGAGCTGCAGTGACGCGTCCTAAAACCCGGAGGTAAGCTGTGCCTGGCTTCCCTCGACAAAAAAGCAATGAGATTTCTCCATAGGATTTTAGAAAATAGCTCGAAATAAGATCTGTGGGAAACGTACCTGTTAGATAAATGCACGTTTTGTTCAGCCGGATAATATCCACATGTCTACCCTACTTTTATACTTTTCGAATCATAAAACTATCGATTAGATTTATGATTCGACTTTTGAAACTACGAGAAGATAAGGAGATTTTTGTCCAGAAGGATAGGCAAATGGACTTCATCTTCAAGTCAAGGTAAGACCGCAATTTTATTGAAAATGGGATCTTACTAAGAGAGAACAATTCAATATTTAAATGATAAAATTACATTTTTTGGGTATCCTTTTGTTGAACTGTCTGTTTAAAATTAATCAAAGCATCAGACAAAAAAGCTTTTGAAAATAATATTATATTTTGGTTTAGGTCAGTGCCAGTGCCTCACCAGCCATGAACCTCACTGCACGTCACTGCAGAAGCTTATATATAGACATCTACGTTTTTTGTGCCCCACCACTTTTGTACATATAAAAACGCCACTGTCCACACATATATTGTTTTAATATTTGTAACACCAAACCGACAGAAAAGATGGTCTTAACATGACCCAGTGGTCTAGTTAATAAAAATAATGTTATCAAACGTAATATTAAAATGAATTCTTATTTTGAAAATACTGCTTCCTGTGTTCGAATGAGCTCCTCCGACCCTCGGTCCTGACAGACTCCAAAAGTCCGACATTATACAATCAAACAAATAAATAAACACAAGGATAATTGTGTGTTATTGTTGAGTAAATAACAGTGTGTGGTAGAAAACAATACAAAATTAGAAGGAAAAAACGATGAAACAATACAGATTTCAGTTTTCTGAGCCCCTACTCTCCCGCTAACTGACAGCAACAAAAGTCCGACATTATACAATTAAAATAAATAAGTAAAAACAATAAGTGTAGCTTGATATTGAGTTAGAAAAAGGTTGATAAACGCTGTGAGAATGGATCTGCGGCGAGCATTTCGCCGCGATCCCAACTCGTCTATTACCAACTATCAGGGAGCTCTATGCAAGTCAATGGGACTCCCTGATAGTTGAAACTCTACGCTAAAGGGCCCCCCTTGCGTTGGAAAGTGACGACAGGGACCCTGACATAACGTCACTATAGGCCGAGTTGGGAGTGAGAATGTGTTGACTAGAGAACTGGGTGGGACTTTCAGAAACAGTTCTAAATGGGTTTGAATCCTACTTAAAGGACAGAAACAACTTTGTTTCTATAGGTAAATACACATCTGAGTTGACAAATATGACATGTGGGGTTCCTCAAGGCTCCATCTAGGGGCCTCTTCTTTTTAACATCTACATGCTACCACTGGCTCAGATAGTGATAAACAACAAAATAAGTTACCATAGCTATGCGGATGACACACACATTTACATAACAATTTCACCAGGAGACTATTCCCCAATTCAAACACTGAGTAAGTGCAATGAACAAATCAATGACTGGATGTGTCAGAACTTTCTCCAATTAAACAAAGATAAAACTGAGGTAATGGTTTTTGGAGCGAAGGCAGAACGTATAAAAGTTAGCGCTGAGCTTCAGTCTGCAATGTTCAAAACAACAGATAAAGCCAGAAATCTAGGTGTAGTCATGGACTCTGACCTGAGTCACATTAAAATAGTTACTAAATCAGCCTACTATCACCTAAAGAATATATACTGTATATACTGAATATATACTGTACAACAAATCACCTCTGGCTGGAAGAGAACTCTCTGCTCCATAGTTTCTCTAGAAATAAAACCACCTTGTACATTTTACTCACACATAATCTGTTTCATATTTAATACTCCATAATTCCATATATTTTGAATATATATATATTTGTATATATATATATATATATATATATATAATATCTGTATGTATATTTTCTATTTTCTATTTTGACATGTATATTTTATATTTTATTTTATATTTTATTTTATTTTATTTCTATTCTTGTATATTTTGTTTTATTGTAAAATGCCTTTTATGCTGCTGTAACAAAAACAATTTCCCAATTTGGGATCAATAAAGTACGATCTATCTATCTATCTATCTATCAAGGATTAAAAGACTAATGTCACAGCAGGATTTGGAAAAACTTGTCCATGCTTTTATCTTCAGTAGACTGGACTACTGTAATGGTGTCTTTACAGGTCTCACTAAAACATCTATTAGAAAGCTGCAGCTGATTCAGAACGCTGCTGCTCGAGTCCTCACTAACACTAAGAAAGTGGATCACATCACTCCAGTTCTGATGTCTTTACACTGGTTCCTCACTAACACTAAGAAAGTGGATCACATCACTCCAGTTCTGAAGTCTTTACACTGGTTCCTCACTAACACTAAGAAAGTGGATCAGTCCTGTTCTGAAGTCTTTACACTGGTTCCGCACTAACACTAAGAAAGTGGATCACATCACTCCAGTTCTGAAGTCTTTACACTGGTTCCTCACTAACACTAAGAAAGTGGATCAGCCCTGTTCTGAAGTCTTTACACTGGTTCCTCACTAACACTAAGAAAGTGGATCAGTCCAGTTCTGAAGTCTTTACACTGGTTCCTCACTAACACTAAGAAAGTGGATCAGTCCAGTTCTGAAGTCTTTACACTGGTTCCTCACTAACACTAAGAAAGTGGATCAGTCCAGTTCTGAAGTCTTTACACTGGTTCCTCACTAACACTAAGAAAGTGGATCAGTCCTGTTCTGAAGTCTTTACACTTGTTCCTCACTAACACTAAGAAAGTGGATCAGTCCAGTTCTGAAGTCTTTACACTGGTTCCTCACTAACACTAAGAAAGTGGATCAGTCTTGTTCTGAAGTCTTTACACTGGTTCCGCACTAACACTAAGAAAGTGGATCACATCACTCCAGTTCTGAAGTCTTTACACTGGTTCCTCACTAACACTAAGAAAGTGGATCAGCCCTGTTCTGAAGTCTTTACATTGGTTCCTCACTAACACTAAGAAAGTGGATCAGTCCAGTTCTGAAGTCTTTACACTGGTTCCTCACTAACACTAAGAAAGTGGATCAGTCCAGTTCTGAAGTCTTTACACTGGTTCCTCACTAACACTAAGAAAGTGGATCAGTCCAGTTCTGAAGTCTTTACACTGGTTCCTCACTAACACTAAGAAAGTGGATCAGTCCAGTTCTGAAGTCTTTACACTGGTTCCTCACTAACACTAAGAAAGTGGATCAGTCCTGTTCTGAAGTCTTTACACTTGTTCCTCACTAACACTAAGAAAGTGGATCAGTCCAGTTCTGAGGTCTTTACACTGGTTCCTCACTAACACTAAGAAAGTGGATCAGTCCAGTTCTGAAGTCTTTACACTGGTTCCTCACTAACACTAAGAAAGTGGATCAGTCCAGTTCTGAAGTCTTTACACTGGTTCCTCACTAACACTAAGACAGTGGATCAGTCCAGTTCTGAAGTCTTTACACTGGTTCCTCACTAACACTAAGAAAGTGGATCAGTCCAGTTCTGAAGTCTTTACACTGGTTCCTCACTAACACTAAGAGAGTGGATCAGTCCAGTTCTGAGGTCTTTACACTGGTTCCTCACTAACACTAAGAAAGTGGATCAGTCCAGTTCTTAAGTCTTTACACTGGTTCCTCACTAACACTAAGAAAGTGGATCAGTCCAGTTCTGAAGTCTTTACACTGGTTCCTCACTAACACTAAGAAAGAGGATCAGTCCAGTTCTGAAGTCTTTACACTGGTTCTTCACTAACACTAAGAAAGTGGATCAGTCCAGTTCTGAAGTCTTTACACTGGTTCCTCACTAACACTAAGAAAGTGGATCAGTCCAGTTCTGAAGTCTTTACACTGGTTCCTCACTAACACTAAGAAAGTGGATCAGTCCAGTTCTGAGGTCTTTACACTGGTTCCTCACTAACACTAAGAAAGTGGATCAGTCCAGTTCTGAAGTCTTTACACTGGTTCCTCACTAACACTAAGAAAGTGGATCAGTCCAGTTCTGAGGTCTTTACACTGGTTCCTCACTAACACTAAGAAAGTGGATCAGTCCAGTTCTGAAGTCTTTACACTGGTTCCTCACTAACACTAAGAAAGTAGATCAGTCCAGTTCTGAGGTCTTTACACTGGTTCCTCACTAACACTAAGAAAGTGGATCAGTCCAGTTCTGAAGTCTTTACACTGGTTCCTCAATAACACTAAGAAAGTGGATCAGTCCAGTTCTGAGGTCTTTACACTGGTTCCTCACTAACACTAAGAAAGTGGATCAGTCCAGTTCTGAAGTCTTTACACTGGTTCCTCACTAACACTAAGAAAGTGGATCAGTCCAGTTCTGAAGTCTTTACACTGGTTCCTCACTAACACTAAGAAAGTGAATCAGTCCAGTTCTGAAGTCTTTACACTGGTTCCTCACTAACACTAAGAAAGTGGATCAGTCCAGTTCTGAGGTCTTTACACTGGTTCCTCACTAACACTAAGAAAGTGGATCAGTCCAGTTCTGAAGTCTTTACACTGGTTCTTCACTAACACTAAGAAAGTGGATCAGTCCAGTTCTGAAGTCTTTACACTGGTTCCTCACTAACACTAAGAAAGTGGATCAGTCCAGTTCTGAGGTCTTTACACTGGTTCCTCACTAACACTAAGAAAGTGGATCAGTCCAGTTCTGAAGTCTTTACACTGGTTCCTCACTAACACTAAGAAAGTGGATCAGTCCAGTTCTGAAGTCTTTACACTGGTTCCTCACTAACACTAAGAAAGTGGATCAGTCCAGTTCTGAAGTCTTTACACTGGTTCCTCACTAACACTAAGAAAGTGGATCAGTCCAGTTCTGAGGTCTTTACACTGGTTCCTCACTAACACTAAGAAAGTGGATCAGTCCAGTTCTGAAGTCTTTACACTGGTTCCTCACTAACACTAAGAAAGTGGATCAGTCCAGTTCTGAAGTCTTTACACTGGATCCTCACTAACACTAAGAAAGTGGATCAGTCCAGTTCTGAAGTCTTTACACTGGTTCCTCACTAACACTAAGAAAGTGGATCAGTCCAGTTCTGAAGTCTTTGCACTGGTTCCTCACTAACACTAAGAAAGTGGATCAGTCCAGTTCTGAAGTCTTTACACTGGTTCCTCACTGACACTAAGAAAGTGGATCAGTCCAGTTCTGAAGTCTTTACACTGGTTCCTCACTGACACTAAGAAAGTAGATCAATCCAGTTCTGAAGTCTTTACACTGGTTCTTCACTAACACTAAGAGAGTGGATCACATCACTCCAGTTCTGAAATCTTTACACTGGCTTCCTGTGTTTCAAATAATTGATTTCTAAATACTGCTGCTGGTTTATAAAGCAGGTTTAGGCCCAAAATAAATGTCTGACCTCCTGCTAAATTATGAACCATCCAGATCTCTCAGGTCTTCAGGGATTGGTCAGCTTTCTGTCCCCAGAGTCAGAACTAAACATGGAGAAGTTCAGTTATTAAGCTCCAAATATCTGGAACAAACTCCCAGAAACCTGCAGGTCCGATGCAACTCTTACTTTTAAATCCAGGCTGAATACTTTTCTTTTTGCCGCTGCTTTTAATTGAACTATTCATATCTTAAACTGCACTGTAACTTTTATTCGTGTATTTTTTCTTTTAATGTTCATTTTATTATCTTTGCTTTTTAATGACTGTTTTTAAATGCCATTTTCTGAATGTCTTTCATTTTTGTAAAGCACTTTGAATTGCCTTGTGTTCAAAGGTGCTATATAAATACACTTGCCTTGCCTTGCCTTACTACCCCCAGTTCTCAGGTAATAATTACAAATAACTTTATAATTGATAAAGGTTGAGGATCTCATTATTTGACGATGCCACCAAATTACACAATCAAAATAGAAAGTACTACAAAGAAACTGGAATTAATTTACATCTTAAATTATTAATATATACACAAAAAAAGGTTTGCAAATATCCAACCTACAAATTGCTTTTTTAAATCAACACTTGCTGAAGATCATTTGTGTGGACATCTCAGTTCATTTGTAGGGCTGCGCGAGTACGGTCAAAAGTAAATCTCACTGTAAACTATTTAATCATCACCAAACTCTGTGTTATTGTGACCGATCATAACTCAGCTTTATGCACACATACACATTTAGCATGGTGTAGGAAACGGGCTCCGTGTTACAGGAGGGGTCGGGGGGTTTGGAGGTGTTATAAATTATCTCTTCGTCCCTCAGTGTTCTCGGAGCCCCGCGGCGCCCACATGCTGCTCAGATCCCGCCGGGCGAACTCCTTCCTGGAGGAACTGAAGCCGGCCTCCATGGAGCGCGAGTGTGTGGAGGAGAGGTGTGACTTTGAAGAGGCTCGAGAGATTTTCCAGACCAGGGAAGCGACGGTAAGATGTTCCAAATAAATCTTAAAGGTCCCCTATTACACTCTTTTTCATCAATATATTATAGGTCTCAGATATATACAGAACAGGTCTATGAAGTGTTTGGCTCCAAATACCAAACAGATCATGCCTCATGCCCCTCTGTTTCAGCCCTGTTTAAAAAGTGCTGATTCTGTGTCTGTAGCTTTAAATGCTAATGAGCTGCTGCTGGCCACGCCCCTCTGAGAGAGATGTGGTTAAAAAGAACACAATGGTGCTCTAGGAGGAGATTCAGGTGATAAGGTGGGGGGGGGGGGGTTACCTTGGTTGCTGATTGGCTAATGGTTACACAAGCCAAAACATTGTTTTAAATCATAAAGTGGCCAAAATCTGATCAGCTCATTTTCAGACAGGTTTTTATAGAAATGGATCAGGACAAAAAGAGAGAGAATCTTTGAGTCTCTTTACACAGAGGGGACACATGTTGATGTAGAAGAGACAGGAAGAAGAGGGGACACATGTTGATGTAGAAGAGACAGGAAGAAGAGGGGACACATGTTGATGAAGAAGAGACATGAAGAAGAGGGGACACATGTTGATGTAGAAGAGACATGAAGAAGAGGGGACACATGTTGATGTAGAAGAGACAGGAAGAAGAGGGGACACATGTTGATGTAGAAGAGACAGGAAGAAGAGGGGACACATGTTGATGAAGAAGAGACATGAAGAAGAGGGGACACATGTTGATGTAGAAGAGACATGAAGAAGAGGGGACACATGTTGATGTAGAAGAGACATGAAGAAGAGGGGACACATGTTGATGTAGAGGAGACATGAAGAAGAGGGGACACATGTTGATGTAGAAGAGACATGAAGAAGAGGGGACACATGTTGATGTAGAAGAGACAGGAAGAAGAGGGGACACATGTTGATGAAGAAGAGACATGAAGAAGAGGGGACACATGTTGATGTAGAAGAGACAGGAAGAAGAGGGGACACATGTTGATGAAGAAGAGACAGGAAGAAGAGGGGACACATGTTGATGAAGAAGAGACATGAAGAAGAGGGGACACATGTTGATGTAGAGGAGACATGAAGAAGAGGGGACACATGTTGATATAGAAGAGACATGAAGAAGAGGGGACACATGTTGATGAAGAAGAGACACATGTTGATGAAGAAGAGACACATGTTGATGTCTCTTTACATTACATGTCACTTGTTAGATACTTTTATCCAAAGCGACTTACATACTCAATACAGGGCAATCCCCACAGGAGCAATTTGGGGTGAAGTGTCTCAGGGACACATCGACATGCTGACTGCAGTGGGGTTTGAACCTGTGACCATCTGATCCCCATACCAAGGCTCTATCCACTGCGCCACACACAGAGGGGACACATGTTGATGTAGGGTTAGGATTAGAACTTTAAACATTTTATTCCTCCCGCAAAACTTTGAAGAGGCCTTATTCGCTCCAAAACACTGAAACGCCTCCATTGGACTCCTTTGTTTACTTCCGGAACATAGTGACATCACTATGGAGAACTCACGCTCCTATTGGCTAGCGCTCTAGCACATTGTACGTGATAGGCTAAGGGGCGGGACATCTCTAAGCGGTTGACCAATCACAACAGAGACGGCCAGCTAACCAATCAGAGTATCCTGAGGGGGTCGTATTGATATTCTGTACAAACTGTAAAGTCCACTGAGACAACTATAGAATGTGTGATATTGGGCTTTATAAATAAACTTTGATTGATTGATGATTGATCAGTGCGATTAAGCAGCTCCTTTACGTGTCTTGCATTCATCTGAGACTTTTTATTTGTGTGTTCACAGCTGGAGTTCTGGACAGTGTACACTGGTAAGAACCTTTGAACCTGTTTAAACAAGTCTATAATTAGCAGGTTTTATTTTTTTTATATTTAGCTCTTATTAAAGGATATATAGAAGAAGTCATTTTATGATATGTACAGTTAGCATTGGCTTGGCTGCTCTTAAGTTAAGTTTAAACTATGTAATAATTAAATATTAAACATCTCCTTTTCAGTGAGTGGGTCCTTATATCGTTTGGGTTAAACCTTATGAAGTGAGCAGAAAAACGTATATGGCTAAACACGTGTTTTGTGTTTTTTATTCAGAGTTTCTCCTTTGTCTCTGAGCGGCCTGCTGCACGGCATTGTGGGAAATGTATTGACGTGTGTGTGTTTTCAGATGGGAACCAGTGCCAGTCCCACATGTGTGTGAAAGGAGTGTGTGTTGACCAGTACCAGGACTACGCCTGCCGCTGTGAGCCCGGATACGAGGGCAAATACTGCAACCAGCGTGAGTCATGATCTGAAAACATAATCATTCATAATAATAAAATACGAAAACTACAATATACTATATAAGTGATTACAACTCACCTACAGCTAACCTGCAATTTAACTTCAACCCACCTTCAATTAGACTCACCTTTAATTAACCTGCAACTCACCCACAACTCATCAAATCCCTTTACAAAGACACAGAAATAAAAAATATATTAAAATATGATGAATACTACATTCAAAGTGCAGAGCTGTGCAGATTTAGAGCGAGGTCATGTGAAGCAGAAATGGTCAACATGTGCAGGATTTACAGTATTCAAAAAGACAAGATGTTGTTCCCATGATGTGCATGTGAGTGTGTGTGTACTGAGGTGTGTACTGAGGTGTGTACTGAGGTGTGTACTGAGGTGTGTACTGAGGTGTGTGTACTGAGGTGTGTACTGAGGTGTGTACTGAGGTGTGTACTGAGGTGTGTGTACTGAGGTGTGTACTGAGGTGTGTCCTGAGGTGTGCACTGAGGTGTGTACTGAGGTGTGTACTGAGGTGTGTACTGAGGTGTGTACTGAGGTGTGTGTACTGAGGTGTGTACTGAGGTGTGTACTGAGGTGTGTAATGAGGTGTGTACTGAGGTGTGCACTGAGGTGTGTGTACTGAGGTGTGCACTGAGGTGTGTACTGAGGTGTGTACTGAGGTGTGTACTGAGGTGTGTACTGAGGTGTGTACTGAGGTGTGTACTGAGGTGTGCACTGAGGTGTGTACTGAGGTGTGTACTGAGGTGTGTACTGAGGTGTGTAATGAGGTGTGTGTACTGAGGTGTGTACTGAGGTGTGTGTACTGAGGTGTGTGTACTGAGGTGTGTACTGAGGTGTGTACTGAGGTGTGTACTGAGGTGTGTAATGAGGTGTGTAATGAGGTGTGTACTGAGGTGTGTACTGAGGTGTGTACTGAGGTGTGTACTGAGGTGTGCACTGAGGTGTGTGCACTGAGGTGTGCACTGAGGTGTGTGTACTGAGGTGTGTACTGAGGTGTGTCCTGAGGTGTGCACTGAGGTGTGCACTGAGGTGTGTACTGAGGTGTGTACTGAGGTGTGTACTGAGGTGTGTGTACTGAGGTGTGTACTGAGGTGTGTACTGAGGTGTGTACTGAGGTGTGTACTGAGGTGTGTGTACTGAGGTGTGTACTGAGGTGTGTCCTGAGGTGTGTAATGAGGTGTGTGTACTGAGGTGTGTACTGAGGTGTGTGTACTGAGGTGTGTACTGAGGTGTGTAATGAGGTGTGTAATGAGGTGTGTACTGAGGTGTGTACTGAGGTGTGTGCACTGAGGTGTGTAATGAGGTGTGTAATGAGGTGTGTACTGAGGTGTGCACTGAGGTGTGTGTACTGAGGTGTGTACTGAGGTGTGTACTGAGGTGTGTAATGAGGTGTGTAATGAGGTGTGTGTACTGAGGTGTGTGTACTGAGGTGTGTACTGAGGTGTGTACTGAGGTGTGTGCTGAGGTGTGTGTACTGAGGTGTGTACTGAGGTGTGTACTGAGGTGTGTACTGAGGTGTGTGTACTGAGGTGTGTGCTGAGGTGTGCACTGAGGTGTGTACTGATGTGTGTACTGAGGTGTGCACTGAGGTGTGTACTGATGTGTGTGTACTGAGGTGTGTACTGAGGTGTGCACTGAGGTGTGTACTGAGGTGTGTACTGAGGTGTGTACTGAGGTGTGTAATGAGGTGTGTAATGAGGTGTGTGTACTGAGGTGTGTGTACTGAGGTGTGTACTGAGGTGTGTACTGAGGTGTGTACTGAGGTGTGTGTACTGAGGTGTGTACTGAGGTGTGTACTGAGGTGTGTACTGAGGTGTGTGTACTGAGGTGTGTACTGAGGTGTGCACTGAGGTGTGTACTGATGTGTGTACTGAGGTGTGCACTGAGGTGTGTACTGATGTGTGTGTACTGAGGTGTGTACTGAGGTGTGCACTGAGGTGTGTACTGAGGTGTGTACTGAGGTGTGTGTACTGAGGTGTGTACTGAGGTGTGTACTGAGGTGTGCACTGAGATGTGTGTACTGAGGTGTGTACTGAGGTGTGCACTGAGGTGTGTACTGAGGTGTGTACTGAGGTGTGTACTGAGGTGTGTACTGAGGTGTGTACTCAGGTGTGTACTGAGGTGTGCACTGAGGTGTGTTTCTGTGCAGCTCAGACGGCCACTAACTGCTCCGTGGATAACGGCGGCTGTGATCACTCGTGTTCGGAGAGCAAAGACAGCCTGAGCAGGAGCTGCAGCTGCGTGAGCGGATACAAACTGCACGACGACTCCAAGAAGTGCAGCCCAATCGGTGAGGAGGACTGATCATACATTTACACACCTGTTAGAAAAATCTCACTGGTCCCAGCTTGAATCTCAGGATCCATGTATCTGTGATCCTCTCCAGAATGGAAGGAGTCATCACATACAGAGCATCAACTAGTTCCTGAACAGTGTCCTTCACATGCTGATATCCAAGAGAGGGAGTTACACAGTCACAAGATGGAGGAACAGAAAGCAGTATTCAATGTTTACTTCAGATTAGCTCCACGTCAGAAATGAGCATGCTTGTCATATGTCTATCTCCATAGAGGCTGAATCATCATGTTAATCACATAGCTATCATATGCCTCAAACAGTCCTGATGTTCTTCTAGGTAATCATACATCCTGTCATGTTCACAGCTACAGTTGGGATACCTTTGTTATCACGTTACTCTGATACTGGAAGAGTTCATTCAGTATATTCCCAACAACACCATGCTCTCACCTTCACTCAGGTGTATCGTCTGTAATCCCCTCTCTCTGAGCAGGTTCCTCCTCCTGCGGTCAGCTGCTGATCAGCAGGTCGTCGTACACCAAGCCGATGGACGGCCTGCTGCCCTGGATGGTGGGGGGGGAGGTGGGGAAGAAGGGGGAGAGTCCCTGGCAGGTAACTCACTTCACCTGTGGCTACTGCTCAACTGCTGACTGGCTGGGGAACTCACCTGCAAGTCACCTGCAGCCCAGCTTCAAATGACCAGCAATTAGCCTTCAACCAAACTGCAACTCACTTTCAATCAACCTGCAACTCACCTGTAAACAGGGGCGGATCTAGAAAAATATTCATGGAGTGGCAGGAGATTTTGAGGGATGGCATCCCCTGGCAGAAGTATATGCCGATTTAATCGCAGTCATATCAATCAATGTTAACTTGGAAAGCCACAATATTAATATTTTAACTCAATAACATAGGTGACATTATTGTGGCACATCAGTAAAGCCTTACACATAAATATATAAGGTGGCAGACATCATTTAATGAATTTTAACTGAACAATAACTGAATGAGTTTGTTTCACTCTTAGACCAGCAGGGGTACCAAATACTGCTGCAATAAGTACATTAATGAACCCTTAGATGCACGAGTGACTGGACCCTACACTCTTCCATAAGTGGGTCTAAAAGGACCCGTATTAGAATAATATATGTTTTTATGCCATTTTTGTCATTTCGGTTAAGAAAAATCACTTGTATAATATTTAGTATTATATTTTGGTTCACATTAGAAATATTTTATATTTAATTTTTCACAATTTATCATTTTAGAAAAAAAAATTACATTTTGAAAAAAAACGTTTTGAACATATTGATGCAAAGATCTCCGCTATTCTGAGACCCTCACAGTATTCCAGTCCCTTTTCAAAACTCATCTCTTCTCCTCTTGTCTACTCATAGCCCCGCCCCCCCATCAATCCATGCCGGTTGATCAAGTTTGATAGTCCTATTCCTATACCCCCCACCCTAACCTTCCCTTATATTGTAAAGCGATATTTTGAGTCCTTGTAAAGCCCTATACAAATATAATGTATTATTATTATTATTATACTGACAGGTATCAGATCTTGCTGTGTAAAATAATCTTCCTGAGAGTTGTCACTTGTGATGTAGTCTGTGTGTCCTACAGTGAATGTATTCCTGACAGCAACAGGTGATAAGAATCAAAGGTTCCCAAAGGATCCCATAGGAAATGCATGCGGGTCATTTTTGACCCACTTATGGAAGCTTGGGGTAGAAATACAAAAACTACAATTTCTTAAAATGTAAATTTAAAATGTGAATGGCATGATATCCAAAACATGTTTTTTGAGGAATAGCTGGAATATGAAATGATAAAAACATGTAATTACAAAGATACTTCAAGAAAACCACCTCACCGGGTCCAAAAAGACCCACTTATGCATCTGAGGGGTAACTGTCTCATCGATGTTTGTCTAAATTAATATGATAATATTAACATTCATATTGTTCTTATCAGCTGTCAATCACTGTTATGATTCACATATCCAGTGTTATTATTGAATAAACTATATTTTTTGGAGGAGTTAATGATGAATGTTCCTCAAGATGCTTGCTCACCCTCCTTCAAATTTGAAAGACAAGTAATTACTGATATTTTATATTTGATATGTGGGGGGGCTCTGTTAGAAGGTGCGACGGGGGAGGGGGGAGAGAGTTAGACGCTCGTGAATTGTCAACGGGGGGGGGTTGACATCGGAGCATCGTCCTATGGGCTTAGCCCCGGACAGGTACAACAGGTATTCACTCAGAGGGGGGTAGGTACTAAATGCCACCCATTTACATGTAGGCAAACAAAATCAACATACAGTAGGGGGGTGGGAGATGGTGAACGGTATGGTCAATGTTTGTAAACACAATCCCCAGGATGTGTCCTTATCAAACCAAAATAGAAAATGCAGATATTACACTCAGACATTGGAAAAGTCTATGTTAAAAAGCCTCAGTCATGTTCAGCTATGTTACTATTTATAATGTTATTGTTGTTACAACAGAAGATGTTTTTCTTTATATTGAAGTTAAATGCATCAATCTGGTGCACTTTGAGGTCAAAATTAAGAGATTTATGGATACCGCTGGAAAAAGCTGTGTGTGAAAGTTTAAATCTTCCTTATTGAGCTTTAAAACAAATGAATAACGACTATATATAATAATAAAATAAACACCGGCTGTTGTTATGCCTGCTGTAACGTTAAATTACTCCGTTCTCCGCTTAAGTAATTATGCCGTTACAAGCTTCATAGTTGTATTTATCATCTACATTTGCCGAAACAAGTTTAATATTCTGAAAGGCAAGACTTTGTTTATTTGAAAGCAGATGAAAACAAACTGTAACGGACCCTGCCGTGTTATCTTGATATTTCCGGCACAGACCCTTTCATACCGGCAATGCGCGATAGAAACAACGGGAACTGCGACAGCATAAATATGCGAATACAAACCTACAGACTGCTGGAGAAGAGATATCACAGGGGGGGGGTTGGGACACACACATTCCGATGGCCAATTAGTTTTAAACAAAGAGTATCATTTACAGGAAAGGAGTGCACGCTACTAAAGAGACACGCTACCATGGAAACCAAACAATGGTGTTGCTGTATTGAAGTCCGACTGGAAACAGTCATATTTGGAGCGTTATGTTAGAATGAAACAGCCAGGTCGTGACTCACAAAAAAAAAGTGTTACTTCACTAACTGTAAGCTTGTCACTCAGAGTAACCTACAGTTAAATTAACTGTTGGAAAAGAAAGATCAGGGGGGAGAGAGAGCTGTGGGTGATGGGCCATTAGGTGTGTAAACACACAGCTGAGAGCTGCCGTTTCATTCTGTTTAAAAAACGGTAACAACGGACTATTTTTCTTGGCGGATGCATGTCAATTTAAATCAATACATACAACTATTTTTTAAATCAATAAAAACATTTTCTAAATCCATAAAAGCATTTCAATTAATATTGGGAGTCATGTCGTTACTTTGTTGAGAATGTGGCCATGTAATAAGCGGGATAATTTGCAGCGACTTGGTCATTATGGGGAAAAATAACACCCAGGGATCAAGATCTGCCTGACAAGGCTCCATTAAAATATAAATATTTTTAGTGAATTACTGAGTTTAGGCACGTTAATAACATTTTAATGAAGTTGAATACAGTATATTCATATTTGTCAGTGATTTCATGTCAATTCGGCGAACATAAACATAAATGATCGTGGTGAAGATGATGATTAAATTAGGATTAAAAATCGAGAGCCGGCTGCATTTCCTCTCGTTCGTTTTTTTCGACTAAACAACATTATTTTGTTAAATAACAACATGGTGATGTTTTGTAAATGATTACATGTCTTATTTAGCACAGACTATGATCCTATCCGTGACATATGGATCTTAACAAAGATCCGCTATACAGTAGTACCAGACATACTGTACATTGTGGTGATTGACATTATTCACCCACGGATCTATGGGTTGGGGTATTGTTCCGCACGGACATTTTAGTGAACCAGACCAGCTGTTTCCGCCGGTCTTCGCTTCCCGGGCATGAAGTTGTTTACATGTGTGTTCAGATGCTAAATAAAAGTTTAGCTTGTACTTTTGATACCCCGCCTCCGACTCCCGTCTCTCGGCACCACAACATCCAGTTTACTGTATCGAAGTTGATTTCACATGAGCTCCAGTGTGGAACCCCACTGCACCCCCTGGTGGATCAATGATCCATTGCAGCTGGCTTCACAATAATTAAATGTATTTATCACGGGGGCGGTATCAAGTCAGACTGGGGGCCGGCTCTTCATCACGAACCGATCACGGGCCGATCACGGACCAATCACAGACCAATCACGACCCTCGCGTTTCAAACTGTCTGAAATAAGATGCTCCATCTGTATTTGACTTTCTCAGGACTTGAAACTGTTTTTTGGGGGCAGACCCCCACAAAGAAAAAATATATTTACACACGTAAGGTCATCATCTTAACAGTTTGTTATGCTCATCGAGTCATCCGTGAGCAGAGCATCAAGTTGACATGTCTATAACAGCTGAATGCGGCGATTACCATCTTGTTCAGCAAAACGCCTCACAAACGTATTAAGATCTAAAGCTTTAGTGCGTTTTGATTCAATGCTGAGTACAGCCAAACTTGACAGTCTCTTCTCTGTCATTGTAGACCGCAAATACCTCATTCCTTCAGTACTTGGGTCCGAATGCTTCTCGTTTTGCGCCGTCCCGTTCAAATGAAATCGGCGCCAATCATATTTCCACGCTCGCGCCAGGGCCGGGGGAGGGGTTACAAGACGTGCGTCTTGTGCTGCATTCACTTGCACTCGGACATTAGAGACTTTCTCTCATAAATGTCCGATGAGCCACAACTTTTCTTTCAAAACAAAGCTGCCAACTGGGGTGGCAGCTGGGGTGGCACGGCCTATTTTTAGGGTGGCAGTTGCCACCCCATGCCACCCCGGTAGATCCGCCCCTGCCTCTAAATCACCTTCAACTAAACTGCAACTCACCTGCAATTAACCCTCAA
This sequence comes from Trematomus bernacchii, assembly GCF_902827165.1. Lineage (NCBI taxonomy): Eukaryota > Metazoa > Chordata > Actinopteri > Perciformes > Nototheniidae > Trematomus > Trematomus bernacchii. The sequence continues at coordinate 39,750 of NW_022987669.1, read as the reverse complement.
TTCACCTTTAATTAACCTTCAACTCAACCTTCAATTTACCTGCGACTAATTTCAGATTAACCCGCAATCTCCCTGCAACTCACCTGTAAATCACCTGTACTGTAACTCAGAAATATGATATATTGTATGATATGAAATAGGAAGATATTTTAAACCATCTTCAAGTTTCTTTAAAAGGTTTTTAAATGTGAGTTTGTTACAGCAGTGTGTTTGTTTGTGTGTGTGTGTGTGTGTGTGTGTGTGTGTGTGTGTGTGTGTGTGTGTGTGTGTGTGTGTGTGTGTGTGTGTGTGTGTGTGTGTGTGTGTGTTCAGGTGCTGCTGATGACCGCTAGGGGTCAGTTCGCCGGCGGGGGCGTCCTGATCGCTGAGAGTTGGGTGCTGACGGCGGCGCATTGCCTCAAGAACAGCCTGCGCTTCAGAGTGAGACTCGGTGAGAGGATCTAAACGTTATTACTGAATGTGCCTCAGCAGGTATCTGAAGAAACATGCAGGACACACCTGTACAAGCGAGAGATTTAAGGGAATTACCTTTGAGATTTACTACAGTGAGGAGGCTTGCATCTAGAGAAAACAGGGTTTTTACAGATCCTTTAAAAACGAACTATCTCAGTTTAGCATGACCAGATTTAACCTTCCAGTGAAACTAAAAGTAAAATACTGCTGTAAATCACCTTCAACTTAACTGCAACTCACCTTTAATGAACCTGTAACTCCCCCTCTCAGGAGACTACGAGCGCCACAGGATCGAGGGCACCGAGGTGAACATGAAGGTGTTGGAGTACTTCAAACACCCGAACTACAACACCCGCACGGCTGACAACGACATCGCCCTCCTGCGCCTCGAAACACCCGCTCCTTTCTCAGCGTTCATCGTCCCCGCCTGCCTTCCTTCCAGCGACCTGGCCGAGCGAGTGCTCCACCTGAACAGCACCCCGACCGTAGTGAGCGGCTGGGGGAAGGAGGAGATGAACAGCAGCACCTTCAGCTCCGCGCTCAACGTCATCAATATCCCGCTGGTGGAGCGAGACCTGTGCGTCCGTCATATGAACAATATGATCACGGAGAACATGCTGTGTGCGGGGGTCCTGGGCCAGAGGCAGGACGCCTGTGAGGGGGACAGCGGGGGTCCCATGGTGACGCTGTACCGGGACACGTGGTTCCTGCTGGGCCTCGTGTCCTGGGGAGAGGGCTGCGGACGCCAGGATAAACTGGGCATCTACACCAAGGTGTCCAATTACAACCAGTGGATCCAGGGCATCAGGGACGACTGGGATCGAGTACACTGAGACCCCCAAACAACAACAACAACGTCCGAGAGCACCCCCAATAACAACAACAACGTCTGAGATTACCCTCAAACCATCAGCAGGTTAAACAAACAGCAATGTAACACAAAGCCATGTAACACACGTTGTAAATAAAGCTCCGGCTTCTTTCTTCACCCCAACAATTTCCTGGTGTGTTTTCTATTGGTGCACGTAACACGAGTTTCCTGCCTCAAAACGTCCATTTGACTCCTTTGTTTACTTAGTGACATCACTTTGAGACCCCCCCAACAACAACAACGAGATGACCCTCAACCCATCAGCAGGGTAAACAAACAGCGATGTAACACACTTTATAAATGAACTGATTCTGTCTGAAGACGCTTCGGCTTCTTTCTTCTCCACAACAATTTCCTGGTGCCCCCCCTTCCCCCCGTAGTGTTTTCTATTGGTGTTAGTGCATGTAAATGGTCTGCAAAGGCTCAAATCCCTGAGTGTCCTGCCTGAAAAATGTCCATTCAACTTCTTTGTTTACTTCAGGAACATAGTGACATCACTCTGTAACACTCACGCTCCTCTTGGCTAGCGCTCCAACACATTGTACGTGACTTTCCTCCTACTGCCTGTGCTGCAGCACCTCTTTTCACCCTCTGTCTGAAACCAGAGCCCAGTCTGCTCTGATTGGTTAGCTGACCGGCTCTGTTGTGATTGAGTAACCTGCTTAGAGATGTCCCGCCCCTTAGCCTATCACGTACAATGTGTTGGAGCGGTAGCCAATAGAAGCGCAAGTGTTACAAAGTGATGTCACTACTCCCGGAAGTAAACAAAAGAGTTCAATGGAGGCGTGTCAGGCACTGGGAGAAACCCCCTCTGAAGGGATTTTAGGCGCCGTTTACACGAGGACGAAACGGCTTGTATCTGCATAGTTTCTCTTGCGTATAGCCCTATTATTTACACGAGGCCGATAGAAACGGACCCCACAAACGATAACGGGTCCCAAGGTGGATAGATTTGCAAACGAAACTCTCTGGGGGGTCAAACGAGTCCGTGGAATCGCCTCTATACGAATATTTCCTGAAAAAATAACGATAGCCCCGCCTCTCCTGCTCACTGCTGCAGCATGGCCAGTAGCCATCTGTAACGATCAACTATCAAAAATAGCTGTGTTAATTAAACGCACAAGGGGTTCTTGAATGAAATAATATTATAAAAGGCAAACGAGAATTGTTAACGCCCAATATACTCCTTAAACAAAATAAACAGAGTCAGATTTCATGCATTGATCCATTATATTGACAATTTTCCAGCCAAACAACACAAACAAAATTAAACAGTCCGCTCTGCGATACACCAAACTTGTCTTTACTGCCTAATCCAGGCCATTGTTGTTCATTGCTCCTGCGCCCGTCAGCGGCAAAAAGAGAAATGTTTGTAGGCAGAGGACCGGCGTGTCCCAGAGGAGCGATCTCACCCGGTGTTTGTAGAGAATATCTCTCTTTCTGAGCCGTCCTCTCCACAGAGACGTGCTTCTTGGTCGGTCGATGCAATATCCACAGATTCGGTTTCTTTCAGTTAACTTCCCCGTTGCATTTATCCATATGCTGAGGAAATGACTATATCCCGCTGAATACCAGCAATCGCCACACACTTCCTCCTGTCAGTAGCTACTGCTAGTGCTACTGCTACTGACCATGCTACAGATATTAGTGTAAAATCTACAGCTCCTCTACCACAACCATCAGCAACAAGTGGACATGGAGAATTACATGAACTACATGTTGCTAAATCCACCGCGGGGCATAAACAGAAGGGTAGCCATGGCAACATTGCTGCAGGGCTGCTCCGGAGTCTTCTTCGCTGCTTTTGGTGTATTTTGGCGGAAGTTACAGCGCCACTTACAGTCCCGGCATATGTACTACAGCGTTTCCAGCGGCCTCGTTTGAACAGACACGTTAAATTAAACGAATGCATGTGAACGGAAGACTTTTTTGAAAGCGCATACTGTGCATAAACGCAAACGTTCCCGTGTGCACAACGCCTTAGGCTTTGAGACCATTTACATGCACTAACATAGAACACACTGAAACTCACAGACGAAGCTGATCACATAACTTTATTTAATTGTTCAGACATTGATACAGCAGCAGATTCTCAAAGAGACGCAGCGTTGATCTGAGTTACAGGAAATGTTTTGTATTATAATAACAAGACAGCATTTTAACAAACATAGTGAGGTCTCACATGGTTTATAATGACATCAGGTCCAGTTTAAATCAGCACCACCACACACACACACACACACACACACACACACACACACACACACACACACACACACACACACACACACACACACACACACACACACACACACACTGTGTTCTCGTATCGAGTCCCTGCAAAGTTTTTTCACAGCCAAAGTAAAGTGTTTTAATTGTTCTGGGCGGCAATTGTATTAAAAAAAAACACTTTTTCTTATCATTAAAATGCTTAATATCGCAGCGGGTCATTGGATGATTCCTAATATTTATCTTTTGATCCAAACATCTTTAATCACAGCTTTAAAATGAGATTTAGATTACTTCTACGATCTGATATTAGTCTCCGAAGCTCTGTGAATATCCTGCAGTGCTAATACTGTCGCTACTTTAATGCTAAAAGGCTACGACTTCACTTTAGAATAATGTTTCTTAACCTGAGCTAACCTCTGACTTATTCACTAAGCACAGTTTGACACATGTAATGATCCTAAGATATGCTACATGTATATTAAATGATTGCAAAACAACGAAATACAGAAGAAAGAAATCACAAGTATAGGTTACATTTCTAAAAATGATGCAAAATATGAAAAAGAGACACGAGGAACCTTCTCTGAGTGGCTCTTGCTGTTGTTTGCTATGTAATGTGCTGCAGCTGATCAATAACTCTTCAACAGTACTGATCACACTGATATACATCCTGCTGGAGTGTGTGCTTCCATAAGGCAAATACAAATGTTAAAATATGAGGAGACGAAGACGACAGGAAAAAATGATGTGTAAGTGTCTCCACCTAGAGGTAGAAGGTGGAACTGCACCCATACTGTTTTAGAAGTACGGGCAACTTTTAGGTTTATACGAAAATAAAATCCTTAAAGACACTTTGAGGATGTTTTAATGAAAGTAAAATAACGAGGAAACACCTCCGTTACTTAATCTTGACTTAATAAGCTGCACTTCTTAATGATTAAAGCCTTTCGTTGCTTTTTGATATTGAAAAAATAAACCTATAGTTGATTAGAATAATGTTTTTTTTATTTCTAACACATTTAGCCCTTGTTAAAAAAAGAGAGAAAGCTCTTATCACAGGTGTAAGGTCTACCTGTTTGACTAATAGCACTCAAACTGTAGAATAAAGTACATTAGTCTAAATAACAGGTATATTGTGTATTAATGTTTTGCACAGTCCTAACGTTATAGTCTCTATTTTTATTTATTTAAATCCTATTTATTTCACTCTGTTTTATTTATTTTATTGTTTGCATAATTCTCTTTTTCTGCTTTTTTTGTTGGTGTGATTTAACTGCAACACTGAAACTCTGGACCTTTTTATCTGCTTTAAAGAGGACCTATCATGCAAGATGCACTTTTGTACGTCTTTTCTACATGAATATGTGTCCCCGGTGTTCCAGGGAACTCACCAAGTGTCAGAAAACACAACCCTCTCTATTTTCCTCCATACCCAAATCTCTAAAAAAGGGGCTGCAACGGATCTGATAAAAACTGATCCAGATTTGAACACTGTCCTGACGTCAGGACGGTGGCGCTACGGCTATTGGGCCAACTCCACCAATCAGGAGGAGACAGCCACGGCCATTGCCGTTCGAAAGCGCTGGAGACGCTGTAGTACATATGCCAGGCCTGTAGATGGTGCTGTTCTCACTGAATCTGCCCTTGCTAAAACAGAGCTAGAAATTGAGCAAAATGAGGCAAGGCTAAAATGCATGATCTGTTTGGTAAAAAAGTATAAATATGCCTTATATAGGTATGGTCCTACACTATATTATTCAAATATAGCATGATAGGTCCACTTTAAATTAAATAAACTGCTTACACCTTTACGTCTCTTTTGACATCCCATTTGAGGACTTGTATTCAGGCCATTGTTGGTAAAAAATGAAATAAAGAAATCACAGCATTAGTGAGATTAAAGTTTAAATGTACAGAAAAGTCAATCAGAAACTTTCTAACATGAAGAAGGTTCATTTTTGGAAAATCTCTGAAATAAAATTGCTTATTTTTCAAAATAGAACTAAAACAATTTGGAGATTAAACTCAAATATGTTCAGAGATAATGAAATCATAAATTAGGGGGGGAAATGTGGAAACTCTCTGAGATTACAGTCTGAAAATTAGCAAGAAAAAAACCTCATAAAGTTACAAAATAAAACTTAAATTGTAGTTTTAGTTTCCTGCCTGTTAACCACATCGCTTCATTTTACAAATGTAGATAAAAACTCAGGATTTTCCTCCTTAATATGACATTAATATAAGAAAACTCAGATCTTTTTCCAGAATGTTAATCCATTTATCCAGCTCTTAATAAAAAAAGAAAAGAAATGTACAATGGCCCAAATACACTATCCTAAAAACCAGAGATTTAATCAGTCAGATTCACAACCGGAGACACAGACAGTAAGTCTCTGTCTGTTTGATTGTTGTCTGTTTGTCTGTCTGTCAGTCAGTCTGTCTCTCTCTCCACCTGTCTGTTTGTTTGTCTGTCTTTCTGTCTGTCTGTCTGTCAGTCAGTCAATCTATCTCTCCACCTGTCTGTCTCTCCACCTGTCTGTTTGTTTGTCTGTCAGTCAGTCTGTCAGTCAGTCTGTCTGTCTCTCCACCTGTCTGTCTTTCTGTCTGTCTGTCAGTCAGTCAATCTGTCTCTCCATCTGTCTGTCTCTCCACCTGTCTGTTTGTTTGTCTGTCAGTCAGTCTGTCTGTCTCTCCACCTGTCTGTCTTTCTGTCTGTCCGTCAGTCAGTCTGTCTGTCTCTCCACCTGTCTGTCTTCCTGTCTGTCTGTCTGTCTGTCTGTCTGTCTGTCAGTCAGTCTGTCTGTCTCTCCACCTGTCTGTCTTTCTGTCTGTCCGTCAGTCAGTCTGTCTGTCTCTCCACCTGTCTGTCTTTCTGTCTCTCTTTCTGTACTCGTCTCTTTTTCAGCACCTGCTCGTATCTCTGCAGCTGAGACAGGAAGCCGGGGTTCGGATCGATCTCGTAACGAGCCGTCTTCACTTTCTGAGGAAAACAGAGACAATGAAATAATCAATAAATGTTCTAAGAGTTCAAGAGTCCTCTCCTGCTGATGTTCAGGTGTATATCAGTATGTAGTGTCTCTACTTTAAAGAGTCCTCTCCTGCTGATGTTCAGGTGTATATCAGTATGTAGTGTCTCTACTTTAAAGAGTCCTCTCCTGCTGATGTTCAGGTGTATATCAGTATGTAGTGTCTCTACTTTAAAGAGTCCTCTCCTGCTGATGTTCAGGTGTATATCAGTATGTAGTGTCTCTACTTTAAAGAGTCCTCTCCTGCTGATGTTCAGGTGTATATCAGTATGTAGTGTCTCTACTTTAAAGAGTCCTCTCCTGCTGATGTTCAGGTGTATATCAGTATGTAGTGTCTCTACTTTAAAGAGTCCTCTCCTGCTGATGTTCAGGTGTATATCAGTATGTAGTGTCTCTACTTTAAAGAGTCCTCTCCTGCTGATGTTCAGGTGTATATCAGTATGTAGTGTCTCTACTTTAAAGAGTCCTCTCCTGCTGATGTTCAGGTGTATATCAGTATGTAGTGTCTCTACTTTAAAGAGTCCTCTCTTGCTGATGTTCAGGTGTATATCAGTATGTAGTGTCTCTACTTTAAAGAGTCCTCTCCTGCTGATGTTCAGGTGTATATCAGTATGTAGTGTCTCTACTTTAAAGAGTCCTCTCTTGCTGATGTTCAGGTGTATATCAGTATGTAGTGTCTCTACTTTAAAGAGTCCTCTCCTGCTGATGTTCAGGTGTATATCAGTATGTAGTGTCTCTACTTTAAAGAGTCCTCTCTTGCTGATGTTCAGGTGTATATCAGTATGTAGTGTCTCTACTTTAAAGAGTCCTCTCCTGCTGATGTTCAGGTATATATCAGTATGTAGTGTCTCTACTTTAAAGAGTCCTCTCTTGCTGATGTTCAGGTGTATATCAGTAAGTAGTGTCTCTACTTTAAAGAGTCCTCTCCTGCTGATGTTCAGGTGTATATCAGTATGTAGTGTCTCTACTTTAAAGAGTCCTCTCCTGCTGATGTTCAGGTGTATATCAGTATGTAGTGTCTCTACTTTAAAGAGTCCTCTCCTGCTGATGTTCAGGTGTATATCAGTATGTAGTGTCTCTACTGAAAGCAGAATTAGAGATGGACAAAGCACTTTAAATGAAATATGAAATGTGCAGCGTCACAGTGTTCAGAGGGCACCTCCGAAACATGAGCGTCAGTGTCTGCTGACTCAGCGTTTCTACCTCTCTGTCTCTGGTATCCATCTCGACCTCTGTTTTCACTTTACTGCAGGTTTATTTTAAAATGACTTTATATCAATGCTGTCAAAGGAAGGAGATATTAATGCAGTTTGGTTTTAAGACCAATATTTTTTATGATAATGCGACATCATGATAAATCAGTTTTAGTTCATTTAAGGTGACAAAAATCGAATGGGATTTTTTTATTGGATTTTGGATTCAAAACTAATGTTGGGCTATAAAGGAACTACAGCACGGTCACATGACTTCACGTCACCACCGCTAAGCTAATGGCGGCTAATGTTAGGCTATAAAGGAACTACAGCACGGTCACATGACTTCACGTCACCACCGCTAGGCTAAAGGTGGCTAATGTTGGGCTATAAAGGAACTACAGCACGGTCACATGACTTCACGTCACCACCGCTAAGCTAAAGGTGGCTAATGTTGGGCTATAAAGGAACTACAGCACGGTCACATGACTTCACGTCACCACCGCTAAGCTAAAGGAGGCTAATGTTGGTCTATAAAGAAACTACAGCACGGTCACATGACTTCACGTCACCACCGCTAGGCTAAAGGTGGCAGCTTGAAATGTACTATCCCTTCTAAAATCCTGTCCTCTGATTGGCTGGTGTCAGATGTTCCTCACCAGTTTAGCCTCGAACAGCTTCATCTCTCGGTGCTTCATCAGGTAAGCGATGCAGACGGTGGCCGAGCGGCTGCGTCCGTTCTTGCAGTAAACGAGGCTCCGCCCCCCCCGCAGCGCCTCCTGCTGGATGGAGTCTGCGCTGCGGTCGAAGTGAGAGAGCAGGTCCTCGTTCGGGTCGTCGTACACAGGGATCCTCAGCCTGGTGACATCGGGGACACACACACACACACACACACAGAGAAGGGAAGTAATGGAGTACAAATACTTTGTTACTGTACTTAAAGGTCACCTCTTACAGTATACAAAATCCACTTATTCATGTCTCTTCTACATCAACATGTGTCCCCTCTTCTTCATGTCTCTTCTACATCAACATGTGTCCCCTCTTCTTCATGTCTCTTCCACATCAACATGTGTCCCCTCTTCTTCATGTCTCTTCTACATCAACATGTGTCCCCTCTTCTTCATGTCTCTTCTACATCAACATGTGTCCCCTCTTCTTCATGTCTCTTCTACATCAACATGTGTCCCCTCTTCTTCATGTCTCTTCTACATCAACATGTGTCCCCTCTTCTTCATGTCTCTTCTACATCAACATGTGTCCCCTCTTCTTCATGTCTCTTCTACATCAACATGTGTCCCCTCTTCTTCATGTCTCTTCTTCATCAACATGTGTCCCCTCTTCTTCATGTCTCTTCTACATCAACATGTGTCCCCTCTTCTTCATGTCTCTTCTACATCAACATGTGTCCCCTCTTCTTCATGTCTCTTCTACATCAACATGTGTCCCCTCTTCTTCATGTCTCTTCTACATCAACATGTGTCCCCTCTTCTTCATGTCTCTTCTTCATCAACATGTGTCCCCTCTTCTCCATGTCTCTTCTACATCAACATGTGTCCCCTCTTCTTCATGTCTCTTCTACATCAACATGTGTCCCCTCTTCTTCATGTCTCTTCTACATCAACATGTGTCCCCTCTTCTTCATGTCTCTTCTACATCAACATGTGTCCCCTCTTCTTCATGTCTCTTCTACATCAACATGTGTCCCCTCTTCTTCATGTCTCTTCTTCATCAACATGTGTCCCCTCTTCTTCATGTCTCTTCTTCATCAACATGTGTCCCCTCTTCTTCATGTCTCTTCTTCATCAACATGTGTCCCCTCTGTGGAAAGAGACTCTGAAAGTTTCAGGAACAAAGATTCTCTCTCTTTTTGTCCTGATCCATTTTTATAAAAACCTGTCTGAAAATGAGCTGATCAGATTTTGGCCACTTGATGATGTCATAACGATGTTTTGGCTTGTGTAACCATTAGCCAATCAGCAACCAAGGTAACCCCCCCCCCCCCCCCCCCAACTTATCACCGGAATCTCCTCCTAGACGTTAGCTTAGCATGACATTATTGTTCTATTAATATAAAGGGAGGTCAGGTACTCTTTAAAATAGCTGCTAGTTATGGGTACTTTTTACTTAAGTACATTTCAAAGCCCATACTTCTTTACTTTTACTTGAGTAATAAAGTTTAGTCAGTACTTCTACTTTTAACAGAGTATTTTTAAACACGAGTATCTGTACTTCTACTTGAGTAAAGGAGGTGTGTACTTTTGCCATCTCTGAACATCGGGGGGGAACGGCTGCTTCTTGGAGACGTTGATAACGAGCGTGATGTTCTCGCGCTGCAGGAGTTCCTCGCTGCAGGCGGAGCGACAGTTACTGATGAAGAGAGAGCGGGTCACCTGACACAGCTGCAGCATCCTGAGACTGACCCTCGCAGGCTGCCGTACTCACAGACTGACCCTCACAGATACCTGAAAAGTCAGACAGACAAAACGTAAATGGACTTTTACCAGGTGTGTGACAAATAGGAAATGTATAATTGGCAACGTGAGAAAATATGAAAATGAAATAAATTATGATCTCAGATTAAATGAAACAATATTATGAAATAAAACTAAAATACTTAGAATAAAACAAACTGACCCTGACAGACACCTGAAGACGGACAAAATGTGGCAAGGTGGGTAAATATAAAAATCGAATAAAAGATGATCTCAGATAAAATGATACAAAATAAATAAAAAATACTTATATGACACAAAGAAAAATGACCTATAATAAAAAATTAAATAAAGAATAAAATATATTTAGACGATAAGATAAAAAAAGACAACTTGCTTAAAAATAAAAAGTAAATAAAATCACCTAAAATAAAAAAGACTGACCCTCGCAGGCTGGCGTACTAAAAGAAAATGACCCTCGCAGGCTGCCGTACTCACAGGGTGTTTCTCAATCGCGAGTACGCTTGCTTGGTAGCACATGTCTGCCGAGCATCTTGCTTCAGAAGCGAGTCAAGAATACTTCCTGGCATTCGGAAAACAAAGAGTGGAACAGGCTAGCAAGTGTGCAGGTGTGCGTCATATGAGAGGCCCCGCCTTACATCTTCCGCCACAGATTTGGGGAAATTGGTCCGTGCGCAAAGCATTGTGGGGATTTTAAGACCGCGAAGTCTACTCATGTGCAGACTCGATATTTCTCCAAACGGAGTACGCCGGGCTCGGTAGATTTCCAAGTATATTGGAGATTGGAACAGTACTTCGGCGGCACTCGATGACGTAGTATGCTTGAAATAGTGTCTCTGAAGCAGCTTTACTCGCGATTGAGAAACACCCACAGACTGACCCTCGCAGGCTGCCGTACTAAAATAAAATGACCCTCGCAGGCTGCCGTACTCACAGATACCTGAAAAGTCAGAGACTAACAGAAAATGTATAATTGGCAAGATGGAAAAATATAAAAAATGAAATAGATGATTATCACAGATAAAAATTTAACAAAATAAATATGAAATAACAATTTTTTTTTAAATTAAGTTAAAAAAGAGGAAATAAACAGGCTCTTTAAATAAAATAAGAAGAAATGTATAAAAAGGTCAGTGAACGCCTCACACAAGGACAGCCTGACTCACCTGTTTCTCTCCAGCTTTCTGCAGGTAAGACTCTGTGTTTCAGAGGACAGTCTCTCTTCAGGTAGACTCTGTGTTTCAGAGGACAGTCTCTCTTCAGGTAGACTCTGTGTTTCAGAGGACAGTCTCTCTTCAGGTAGACTCTGTGTTTCAGAGGACAGTCTCTCTCAGGTAGACTCTGTGTTTCAGAGGACAGTCTCTCTTCAGGTAGACTCTGTGTTTCAGAGGACAGTCTCTCTTCAGGTAGACTCTGTGTTTCAGAGGACAGTCTCTCTCAGGTAGACTCTGTGTTTCAGAGGACAGTCTCTCAGGTAGACTCTGTGTTTCAGAGGACAGTCTCTCTTCAGGTAGACTCTGTGTTTCAGAGGACAGTCTCTCTTCAGGTAGACTCTGTGTTTCAGAGGACAGTCTCTCTCAGGTAGACTCTGTGTTTCAGAGGACAGTCTCTCAGGTAGACTCTGTGTTTCAGAGGACAGTCTCTCTTCAGGTAGACTCTGTGTTTCAGAGGACAGTCTCTCAGGTAGACTCCGTGTTTCAGAGGACAGTCTCTCTCAGGTAGACTCTGTGTTTCAGAGGACAGTCTCTCTTCAGGTAGACTCTGTGTTTCAGAGGACAGTCTCTCTTCAGGTAGACTCTGTGTTTCAGAGGACAGTCTCTCTTCAGGTAGACTCTGTGTTTCAGAGGACAGTCTCTCAGGTAGACTCTGTGTTTCAGAGGACAGTCTCTCTCAGGTAGACTCTGTGTTTCAGAGGACAGTCTCTCAGGTAGACTCTGTGTTTCAGAGGACAGTCTCTCTTCAGGTAGACTCTGTGTTTCAGAGGACAGTCTCTCAGGTAGACTCTGTGTTTCAGAGGACAGTCTCTCTTCAGGTAGACTCTGTGTTTCAGAGGACAGTCTCTCTTCAGGTAGACTCTGTGTTTCAGAGGACAGTCTCTCAGGTAGACTCTGTGTTTCAGAGGACAGTCTCTCTCAGGTAGACTCTGTGTTTCAGAGGACAGTCTCTCTCAGGTAGACTCTGTGTTTCAGAGGACAGTCTCTCAGGTAGACTCCGTGTTTCAGAGGACAGTCTCTCTCAGGTAGACTCTGTGTTTCAGAGGACAGTCTCTCAGGTAGACTCCGTGTTTCAGAGGACAGTCTCTCTTCAGGTAGACTCTGTGTTTCAGAGGACAGTCTCTCTCAGGTAGACTCCGTGTTTCAGAGGACAGTCTCTCTTCAGGTAGACTCTGTGTTTCAGAGGACAGTCTCTCTTCAGGTAGACTCTGTGTTTCAGAGGACAGTCTCTCTTCAGGTAGACTCTGTGTTTCAGAGGACAGTCTCTCTTCAGGTAGACTCTGTGTTTCAGAGGACAGTCTCTCTTCAGGTAGACTCTGTGTTTCAGAGGACAGTCTCTCTTCAGGCAGACTCTGTGTTTCAGAGGACAGTCTCTCTTCAGGCAGACTCTGTGTTTCAGAGGACAGTCTCTCTTCAGGTAGACTCTGTGTTTCAGAGGACAGTCTCTCTTCAGGTAGACTCTGTGTTTCAGAGGACAGTCTCTCTTCAGGTAGACTCTGTGTTTCAGAGGACAGTCTCTCTTCAGGTAGACTCTGTGTTTCAGAGGACAGTCTCTCAGGTAGACTCTGTGTTTCAGAGGACAGTTTCTCTGCAGATCATAAACTCTCTCTGTCTCGTTCAGTTTTCTGCCGCTGTGTCCAGGTCTCCTCTGACCCCCAAACTGATCCTCACTGCTGCTTCTATTTTTAAATGTTTCCCACACAGAGAGACGCTCTGGGTCCTAAAGCTGACCTCGTTCAGGTATACACAACATATTAAATAGTGGTACAATTGTTCTAGAAAATGTATTAATCTAGTAAAAAGTACTTAGATCTGTTACTTGAGTAAAAGTAGAAGTACTCAGATCTTGTACTTGAGTAAAAGTAGAAGTACTCAGATATTGTACTTGAGTAAAAGTAGAAGTACTCAGATATTGTACTTGAGTTAAAGTAGAAGTACTCAGATGTTGTACTTGAGTTAAAGTAGAAGTACTCAGATGTTGTACTTGAGTAAAAGTAGAAGTACTCAGATATTGTACTTGAGTTAAAGTAGAAGTACTCAGATGTTGTACTTGAGTAAAAGTAGAAGTACTCAGATGTTGTACTTGAGTTAAAGTAGAAGTACTCAGATGTTGTACTTGAGTAAAAGTAGAAGTACTCAGATGTTGTACTTGAGTTAAAGTAGAAGTACTCAGATGTTGTACTTGAGTTAAAGTAGAAGTACTCAGATGTTGAGTAAAAATAGAAGCTTTTCTTTGTGGTTGTTTAACATGTATTAGTCTTTTGGCGTCTCGTTGTTTTGCATCTGTTTTATTGCTTTAACTTTCCTTGTGGTTGTTTAATGTCTGTATTTATTAGATTTGCATCTTTTAAGGTGGTTTTGGGTCATTTTGCGTCTCCTTGTAGTTTAGTTTGGTTTCAGTTTAGTTTCAGAAAGTTGTTTTGTCTCCATGTGTTGATGTCAGTGAGGCAGTTGGTGAGCTGGGAGTGGGTGGTTGCAGAAATAGTTTTTGTAGAGAGGGAGAGTTGGGTGTCGTCGGTGTAACAGTGGAACCGGAGTTGGTGTACATTATATTATATAACATTAAAGACAGTTTAATATTACATATTATTCCTTTAAAGGTCTCCTATCATGCAAAAGTCACTTTCTGATGTCTTTTCTACATCACTATGTGTCCCTGGTGTGTCCCCGGTGTGTCCCCGGTGTGTCCCCGGTGTGTCCCCGGTGTGTCCCCGGTGTGTCAGGAGACTCACAAAGTGATGTCTTCTCTACATCACCATGTGTCCCTGGTGTGTCCCTGGTGTGTCCCTGGTGTGTCCCCGGTGTGTCCCCGGTGTGTCCCCGGTGTGTCCCTGGTGTGTCCCCGGTGTATCCCCGGTGTGTCCCTGGTGTGTCCCCGGTGTGTCCCCGGTGTGTCCCTGGTGTGTCCCCGGTGTGTCCCCGGTGTGTCAGGAGACTCACAAAGAGTCAGGAAATAAACCCTCTCTCTTTTCCTCCGTACCCACATCTCTAAAAACGGGGGAACAACGGAGCTGATCCAGATTTGCTGCGTCATGACCACATTACTAAAATGTGGGCGGGCTTTACACCCACGGGCCAATCAGAAACGTTGCTGTCAGAAACAATGAGACGTGTTCTGGAAGTAATATGGTCTGTGTACATTAGCATGCTAACACTCAGAGCTAACCTGTGCTGGAGAGAGCATGTGTGAAGAAGCAGGAAATCAAAAGGAAGTCACCTTGTGGTAAACCTGAGAGAGAGAAAGAGTTTGAGCTCCATACTGTTTCAGAGAGAATCCTTGATGTGGTTTGGAACATGATCTGCACTTGTCCTTGTACATGTGATGTTTTGGTGTTGTTGTTTTTTTTGTTTTGTTTCTTTCCGTTAACTGTCAAGTGGGAAATAAGTATTTTTTGTGTTTCTCTTATTATCTTACGATACTGTTCTGATTGGCTGTGAAAGAGAAATATGAAGGACATTTTTTTTAGAAAGGCGCAGGTCATATCAGATGACTTTCTTCTCCCTGCTCCTTTTCGGTCCATGGTGTGTTTACAGAGACATGTTTTGTTAACAATTATTATACATTAAGTTTTGCATACCATGAACGGAACAAATACAAATGAAATATGGAGTTTAATCACGGCAGCATTTAGCTGAGTTTCTGCTGCTAGAATTCTCCTGATCAGATGCTCGGCATAAGCTCCGCCCCTCTTTTCTTTTAAACCAGAATCATCTCTTTAGTAACAGAGGAGGGATGAGGCTAGAATGATCTGTTTGGTATTGGAGCAAAACACATCATAGACATGTTTTTTATATATCTGTATGTATCTGAGACCCTTAATATATGCCTAAAAACAGCACGATAGGAGATCTTTAAATCAGATGTATTTATTATAATTAGTGTGTTTATGTTTTAGGAGCCCTCGAAGATGAGATGCTCCATCTCAAGGGGCTACCCTTCAATACATTCTCAGATCTAAAGTGAGGGAGCGTTTACACTGCAGGGTCAGACACACTATTGGAGGTTAACATTATGTTCTGCTCATTGTAATGACTCTGCAATCAGTCTACTCATGTTCTTCTTTAGTGATTACATGGAGATTTAGTGATTCTCTGAAATCTAACTTGGAGAGGTAACATATAAAGTAACATGGAAATACTCAAGTAAAGTACAAGTACCTCTAAACTGAACTTCAGTATTTGGGTAAATGTTTTAGAGGCTTTGAAACGAGGAGATAAAGAAGGCCAGAAACATTTGAGACAAAATGACATTTATTTATTGTTAATGAATGATTTCTCCATCTGTCAGTAAATGATAATCAATACACATCAGTATCAGGTATAATGTTTTTAAAACTCAAAGAATATTAAACTAATAGTAAGAATGTTAAACTAAGCAGGAAGCTGAAAACCCGGTTAAAACAACAACAGAGTAAAACGATTACAATGGAAATAAATTCAAACTTATGTGAAAAATACAATATTTAAAAGTTATACTTTTTCCCTTCAGCTGTTGATAGATCTTCTTTAATCTCCTTATTCTCATATCTGTTGTTCTGATTAAAATAAACTTGACATTAGTCTGAGTTATTGTTTAACGTTTAGAAAGGTCTCCATCATCCAGCAGGAGCCACCGTATCATTTCAGGACACTCAGCAATACAATCCATCATTAACAAAACTCACGTAGAGTTACACATCTCAAAGGAAATAACATGAAGAGCAGAAAAAACATTTAGCAATAATCTGATATTTGTAAATGATCATAATAGAAAATAAACATCACTTTTAATAAACTTGCAGGTTTAATCTTTTCCATTGGTGGTGATGGTGTCAGGACGTTAATGATTTCTGCACAAAACAATCACACTTCCACATTTCATGCACATGGTACATGTTACTTCCTGTCAAACAGAACATGCAGATTGCTCCTGCAGGGAGATGTTTGTGCAGGAGAACAATAAAGCTTTGTAATTCATTGATTAACACTAGAGCTCTGAGTGCGGGTCTATTTGGACTTCATGTGTTGTATCAGTGACGGAAGAAGTATTCAGATGCTTTACT
Organism: Trematomus bernacchii; assembly: GCF_902827165.1. Taxonomy (NCBI): domain Eukaryota; kingdom Metazoa; phylum Chordata; class Actinopteri; order Perciformes; family Nototheniidae; genus Trematomus; species Trematomus bernacchii. The sequence continues at coordinate 23,263 of NW_022987669.1, read as the reverse complement.
TTGGTTAAAGTTATAATACCACATTGTATAGATACTGTTACAAGTAGAAGTCCTGCATTCAAAATGTCACACAGGTGAAAGTGTGTAAAAGTATAATCAAAATGAAGCTATAGTAATAAATGTAAAGGTACCCGATGCAGAAGAGTAAAGAGTAGAGTGGTGAAGTAAAGAGTCCAACATTTCACTTTGAACTGCATTCCACCTCAGCGCTGGGTGGACCGGGTTCTCTCATATTCCTACAGAACCGCTGATCCAAACAGCCTCACACGGGGCAGCACCTCCCCCTGGTCCATAGCAACACACATGCCAAACAGGAAGTAGATGGGTCCCAGGGTTGGTGAGATCATCTCAGATATAAAAACACAGACGTCTTCCAGTTTGTTGATAGATCTCCTCTTGGTCTTGCTGCCATCTGTTTGGTCTTGGTTTGGTTTTGATCCAAAGGATTTGTGATCACTGTGGACTCTGGAGGAGCTTCTCTCGGCTGCTCCTTCAGCATTTCTTCAAGACGAACCATCTTGCTTTGAAAAATGTAATCCTTCAGGATTAAAGGGAGGCGTGTGGCACAGTGGAAGAGCCTTGGTGTTCGGATCAGGGGAGCACAGGTTCAAACCCCACTGCAGTCAGCATGTCGTTGTGTCCCTGAGACACCCCAAATTGCTCCTGTGGGGATTGCCCACAGTATTGAGTACAAGTGACATGTCATGTAATTAAAAAAAACAGTTAAACAATAACTTTGTAAGAACAGAAAATACAAATAAATGACCCATGAACATTTGTGTCATGGTCACTTGGTTGTGTTGGCCATCAAGGACTCTTGATCAGTATCACTCACTATCCTGTCTTGTTTAATTTTGTATATACACGTCTCTTCTTTGATATCATGTTCAGCTCTTGTCTTGGTCTCAGTTGGAGCTGGTCTTGATGTTGCCCTCAGTTAAAGATTCTTCACTTTAAAGCAGGTGTTCTCCTCTCCTTGCTTTACCCATGAGCTCTGCTTGTCCTCTCATGTCCATCAGGTGCTGGACTCGTTGCTTCCAGCCTAACTCGGCCTCAGATTTCTCTCCCTCAATGAGCAGGTCAATGTAGTCTGGAGTGGAGAGAGGATTTGGCTTCAGTGCGATCTCTCCTAGTCTGTTCAGACACTCAGCAGCCCTCTGCATTATCTCCGTCACTTCAGTCTGATGACACTGATATTCAACCTTCAGCTTGTCGATCACTTCCTGAACAGTTCCCTTAGCCTTTGAGGCTACATGGTACTTTTGTTTCAGATCCTCAAATGTTTGCTTTTCTTTAACCTCCTTATAGCCCCATCTGTACTTCTGGTTAACATGTTTATTCCAAGGACATTTGCCTTTACACTGAGTACAGTTTCCATCTCGTCCTATTGCCCAACACTTTCTTTTATCTGCATTATTGGGACGTTTACATGGATAGTGACAGGTGACATTACACACCAGACAGTTGGTGATGAACTTTCCAGTGCCTGATATATCTACTTGAAAAGGCTTCATGACGACTACTTCAATCTCAAATGTCTCATTTCTGCTGATCTCTGCTTCATGCAGTCTAAGTTGTGCAGTTGTCTCTTTAATCGTCTCAAGCTTGGCTAACCCTACTTTAACCTGCTGTTGCAAATGTTCCATTGAGATCTGGAGCTGCCTTCTTTCGCTGAGGACTTCCTTTGTCAATGTCAAGCTTTTGGTTGTTAGCTCATCAGTAGTAACAAAGAACCTCTTCATGCTTTTTGCCCCCATTTGCCAAAACCTCTGATCAAAGCCTTCATCTACCTCATCTCCACTGGAGTCAGCAGCAGCAGATGATTGGTTCTGTGCAAACAATGCAGAATTATTGAATTTGAAGTGAACTGGCAGCCCGTCTTTTGTTTTAGGACATGGGACACCTGAAGCATTGATCGCCTCTAGAACTGGTGGGCGTTGGCCGTCTGCGAATGTCACCAGAACCTGGAGGTTTTCTGCCACATCTTTGCCAAAGATTGAGAGCACAGAATCAAACACATACTTCTGTGATGGTGTGAGCCGAGCTAAAGCAGCCTGAGCTACAAAACACACAGCGTCAATTTCACTGACGCCACGATCGTCAGAGAAGAGATTACGAATCTGTTCTTTGATCTCCTCGTCTCTTTCTATTCCTCTTGAATCTCCAAAACCTGGAGTATCCACAATGGTCAGAGAGTAATTGATTTTAAAGCCCTCTTGGTGGTTGATGTTGTACACAGTGACTTCAGAGGTCTGGCTCTCAGCTTGAGATCTCGACTGATCCTCGTCAACTAACTTGAATCTGAAATCGTCCTCCCACTCTACACCAACGATGTAGTTGATGAGTCCATTGATCAGAGTGGACTTTCCAGATCCAGTTGCTCCAACAAGCATTATTGTGCGATTTCGTGTCATGCTTTCTTTGCCAAAGTTGTACCTCCGGCATCCTTTGACGTTGATATCTTCTTCTGTCAGAGGCAGTTTGTAAACTGAGGGAGATTTAGAAATTATCCTTTTGCTTTTACTTTTGAGGAATTCTGTGAGACGTAAAGGTTTAGTTGTGCCGACATTAACAGCGATGCTTTCTTTGCTTCTTCCAGCTGCACCACAATCACACCTGACCCTGACAGCGTATTCTGTCTCTGGCTGAAGTCCTGAAATGATCGCCTTCTCAGCTCCCGCCATCATTTGCTCCCAGTGGAGATCTTCCTCTTTCACCTGTTGGTCTTGTTCGGCGTACTCCACGATGTAGCTCAAAACGTGGACATCTTGTCCGAGCTCAGCAGGTTTCTCCCAGCTGACTGATATCTCACCTGAGGTAGATTCAACGTTGGGTTTTCCAGGAGGGCTGCAGGGTAAGGTTTGAATGGATCCACTGACTTCATTGGCTGGCCCGGCACCTACTGGTGTCGCTGCCCTGCATCTGAACATGTACTCTGTGTTAGGACTCAGGCCGCTCACTGTGACTTCTTCAGCTTTGGATGCTGTCTTTTGTTTCCAGCCGTCCTCTCCTCTGACACAGTACTCAACAGAGTAGGAGGTGATCTCCTCTGCTCCAAATCTGGGTGGAGAAATGTTCAGCGTCACACTGCTGTGATTTATATCACTTCCTGTTACTGTTGCAGGCTTTGAAGGCGGCTCAAAGTTCTCATTGACAGAAAGGCCGTCTGTATAAAGGTAGATGCTGGCACCTTTCTGTGTCTCGTTTGTTAAACCCACCGTCAGGAATGTGATGTTCTTGTTCTCCTTGTTGGCCTCTGCAAAATCACTGAAGAGCTTTGCTTTATGCCGCATTGCTTCCCCTTCTTTTCTTGAGTTGTACCATTGATCTGGAGGGGGGGGATCTTGGGCATCGTCTGGTTTGGGTGTTTGTTGAAGGTAGTTTGATAAAGTTGAGAGGTACGGTTCATCACTCCCCAGCGAGGTGAAGACAAAACACACAGCCTGCTCTGCTTTTTTGAGAAAGAGAATTTCTTTGTTCAGGTCTGTTTGAGATGAGATGATCTTGGTGTTTGTCATCATGTCGGTCAGAGACATCACGGTGTATATTTCTCTCTCCTTACAGTCCATCCACTCGTTCAGGTCCTTGCTGTTGAAAGGAGAAGAACATGTCTTCCTCAGTTCCTCTGCGAGCACAGCTTCTTCTTCTCCTCCTCCTCGGATTGATGGAAGTTTCTTTGCCAGGGTTTGTTGGAATTCCAGTTTGAACTGAGAGCACTTCTGTTTAAAGGTTTTGAGTTTTTTTCCAATCTGTGGGAACTGCTGTGCAGTTTGGGTTCTCAGTGCATCGTTGAACCTCATTTCCAGGTCACTGAAGTCCTCCAGGACACTCTGACATTCTTCAACTAATCCTATACTTATCTGACGGACAAGTTTAGCGGCTTTAGAATCTAAAGATGTCAGAGGCAACAGCCAGACCTTCACTGGTACTGCTTTTTCCCCGTTGGCTCCCAGCAGCTTTGGCAGACTTTGGTACACCTCTACTGCCTCCTGAAAGGATGTAGGAGATTTCTGGACTAAAAAGTCTCCAATGAATCTGCAGGAGAATTTCTCAACATGTGCTTTGTCCTTGTCTTCCATTTTCAGCGAGCCTTCACAATCTATTGAAACGGAGCTAATTTTCTTGATCATCACCTTCAAGTTGCCCTGAATGTCTTGATAGTTCTCGTTGACAGACACCTCACGGTCAAAGACAAAGAAGGCTTGTGCGCCATAAAGGATACCTGTGACTACATGTGTGGCTATTCCTTGATCAAAGACATATGGATGCTTAACATTGCCTCTTCCAAGATGATTCATGGACAGTTCATGGACCTTTGTGGTAGCTTGGTACTTCAGTGTTACTCTGGCATGATTTTTGGAAGTCTTGCTATCGTTCAAGTATTTGGCTGATCCACCAACGTTTACCAGTCCACACAAGAAACTAGCCTTCAGCGATGCTTCAACATTTAGTGCTGAAGATTTATCCTCAATTGATTCAGATGCAACTATATCACAATCATTATAGCTCTGTGCACTTTCTCCAATATGATTTTTAAGGTCATCACGGTCCCACAAAGTCATTCCTGCAAAAGAAGAACCAAAATCAAGCTAGAACCAGATTCAATGTTAATACACACAATAATTTTAAGGGGAATCAACGCATCGTACTTCCAATAATTTTAGCTTTCCTGTTGTTAGGAACTGAAATATAGAATGATTTTGTTCAGTGATTCGATTCCTGAGAACATTTATGATAATAAAGAAAGATCTTCTTGCTTACAAGACAAAAAGACACAAATCAGTTTAATGTACTTGACTATTTTCATGACTGTTACACTGCATCCTTGTTGTGAACCTGACAGAGTGGTGCAGACCGCAGTTGTTGAGCAAAACCATAAAGAAAGTTATATGGCCAGGCACTATGATACAGGGTTATTTTGGGTTATTTCTATGGTAGTTATAGGAAACAGATGTTCATTTAGAGTTTTTGAATTCTGTGAAAACCTTCATTTAGCCGTTCTGAGTTTATTCCAATAAACAATAAAAGTCAAATAACTTCCAGTTCAGCGGTAACAGTGACAGATAACAGCAATCAGTAGCCTAACTATTGTAGAATATTTTGTGATTGTCATGGCATGTTAAACTAAAAGTATTCAACCACAAAATCGAGGTCTTTCTTAGTGTCCCTGGTAACTTTGTCTCTGACATAAATCAACACCCTGGCCCTCAACGATGAACCATACACAAGAAACCTGGGTGTGATCTTTGACCAGAATCTAAACTTGAGCCTCACATAAACAAGCTAGTCCAAACCTGCTTCTTCCAACTCTGCAACATCACAGTCAAATCCATGCTATCAACAACAAATCTTAAATAACTTATTTATAACTTTTCATCTGTGTGTTTCGTTCCTGGTAAAAAGAAAATGTCTGTTTTAAAGGTGATGTTTTTTCCTCACCAGGGACGAGAGAGTCGTTGCGGCAGTCGTACAACATCCCGAGGCTGAAAGGCCGTCCGAGTGCCGCCACCTCCATCGTCCCGCTGCCTTCAGAGTCCATCGCTTTGAAGGAACTGAAAAGAATCGACAACAGCTCGTTAGTTAACTTCAATGATTTGGTAATATCATGTCCAACCATGCTCACATTTTGATTTCAATTAGACCTTTCTACTCAACAAAGAGACACAAAAACTCCACAAATTGACACTAACTCTAATCAAGCACAAATTCAAAGATAACTCTTAAAAAAGCTACTTGAGCTGCTGTACACATTGCTCCACTCTCGTCGTCCATCATAATCCATTATTACACGTTACTTTTTATGATAAGACATATTTAATTTAAATAATCACTCATCTTATAAAAATAATGAATAAACAGAACAAGCTTTTAATTTATTGAGAGGGGACATGCTGTGATTGGCATCATTTATGTAAACAGTTGTGTCACTTTCACAGCTTTATTGCACTTCTTTTCATTATTTCCTTGATGTCTATCCAAAGTCGCACTGTTGGAGGAGCCTGGGTCTGAGAATGTTATTGCTAAAACCAGTGCTCGAAGTGGGCCACTACTCACCGCTACGCAGTACCGGCACTTCCACATTTTATTCTTTGGCGTATCGTGACTATTTGCGTACACTAGGGATGTGCATCTCCATCACTGAGGCCGATGCGATGCGCATCTCGATACGTTGCCAATGATACGATACATTAACGATACATTTGAAACACCAGGCGATGCGATACGATACGATTCACCCCTGTTGCGATACAGTTCGATGCGATTTGATTCAACATTATGCGATACGGGGCGATACGATGCGATTCAACACGATGCAAAATAATGATACAATTCAATATGGTACGACAGAGGATTTTGTTTTATTCCTTATATGCAGCAAATCATACATTAACAAAAAAGTGCTTTACATATTTGGTTCTCTCTACTAGTACTGCGCATCCCATCATGCTGTTTCTTTTTTACCTTTTTTACCTTAAAACACTCTCCAGAGTAAAGTACAATGTTATAACACCTCCCAGTTAAACAATTTAAGGATGCATTGCCCAGGATTAACAATGTGCAAATAACAACTACCATCGTGCAATGCCCATACCAGCCTGATGTGCTTAACACTCATTCATAGGCCAACTCACCAGTGAGCAGAAAGCAGTGTTTCTATAGGAACAATAAAGAAAATAACCTTTCACAGGTATTTCATAACTGCTTACAGTAAGGAAGACATTTAAACTATTATTGGCAGTCACAGGCTGTTGTAAACTAAACACCACTCTCACTGACAGAACACCTCACTGAGTGATTGAACTCATGTCTAACTTTCAGGTTTCTCTTTTCAGCCGCAGACCCCATGTCGCCTCTTTATATGCGTCGCTAAGTTCCTCGTACGACTTGTGTACTTTAAAGCCGCACGGCATCGTTTACAATTTGTGAGCGATTTTTCAAGTTGACCGTCTTTCTTGAAAAATCCGAAGTGTTGCCAAACGTTAGATTTGTAGCTATTTTTCGGTGCGCTGTGTTTCTCTTTCTCCTCGACTTCCATGTGTGTTGATAAGTGAGACTCTCGGCCTCCGTAGTGGCGAAGCAAAGATCAAAGATCGTCTCTGCTGAGTGCTGACAGGATGAGAGGATATTATATGAATGAATCGTTTTGTTACCGATGCAAAGACGCTACAATCGATGCATCGCGAGTTCAACCCAAACTGTAGCCGATGTGCACTCTTTCAACCGGTGCACTCGCATCTTGAACGTTTATGCCGGTGCGAATCGGTGAATCTTAACATCCCTAGCGTACAGGCACTTCTCACAGGCTGCAGGGACTCTACTCAGCCCTCTAAAATCATGTTCCATTGATCCTTTTGCCTTTAACAGGAAACAATATTGATTTTCCCAGGGAGACGTATGTTCCCAGCGGGTACTCAAAGACGCATGCGCACTACGTTGGCGCTCAGGTGCTGCCATTAGCAAACCTAAACTATCCTCTGCTATAGTCCGTTTGACGAGAGGGACATCCACTTGCATTACAAGGTAGCGCTGTGTGCGCACTACGCAGTGCGTCAATTTGAAAAGCTGCAACACTTTTTTGCTCTAGCCTAACACCGTTATGTGTGTTTAAAGCAACGACTGTTTGCTGCATACAGGCCCGTATCCAGGATTTCGTAAATACTGAGGTCCAAAACATGCTAGTGGGGCTCAGGGGCAGACCCCATTCATTATAATGAAAGAAAAGCATTAAAAGGTCTGATGAATTAAATTAACTTTTGCCCTCTAGCTATTTTAATCATGTAATTTAAACCAAAGTATAGCTGCAATATATAATCACACACACACACACACACACACACACACACACACACACACACACACACACACACACACACACACACCACACACACACACACACACACACACACACACAGACAGACAGACAGACACACACAGCAGCCCTCTACTTGCTACAAACTTAAATATGAAAAGGTTCAACTACGCACACCACATAACACATCATCTCGGCTCACGCAGCACGCTCACAGGCATAGATTGCGCAATAATTTATTGCGCACCTTGGAGGTTCACCTCCAAAAAATTACCTCGGTCCGGACCTCGTGACCTCAATGGTGAGAACGGCCATGGCTGCATAGACTGTGGCTGCAAAGGGGCTTATTTAATTGATACACCTGTTTTTGAGACCTTGATGTTTTTGTATTTGTGTTTATTTATATTCATGTAGCTTGATGCTTAGTGTACTCTGGTTAATTGTAGTTACTCTACTCAGGAATGCATATTTTGATAAGTTATTATCAGGTGTAGGCCCCAGGCCTTCTCAAAATAACCAGATATAAATAAAGTATATGCACATAGTCCTACTTCCAGACCAGCACCTCATCACAACCCTTGGGCTAAAGTATTTTATATATTTTTCAATTTTCTCTGTCAATTTATTTGCAAGTCATTTTTCTTGGGTAAAATGTATTTATGTACGCTAACTTGTACTTGACCTTGAGTAAGATACTCTATTAGATCTAATCTTTTGTACACGCTGCACTCTTTGATCTAAGCTCTGAAGGGCTTCATCTCCACCTATAGATATATGTTTGGTATTTCAAATGAAGGGCAGTGTAATTCAACCTGGAGCAGACTGAGAAGGACTGTGCTTGTTATTCACTGTAATAATTGTTTACTGATAAACATGCTAATATGTGAATAAGGGCGTGGCACTTTTATCCCCACTTCAAGCTCTGGCTAAAACTACACTACAACTGTTGTGCATATGACGATAAAACCATTTGATCTTTGAACCTTTTATCTTTAAGTAATATCAGTATATTGCCCAGCCCTGATCTGAACGTTGGCAATGTGGGCACTTCACATGGCCCAGCACAACATATTAAGATCAGCTACTGCCATCGCTTAATAGAGTGGCGAAGTCCCTCCCCTTCCGGTGGACCTCCATGGGACCTTATTTCGGAAAAGTTATGCATTGAAGTCAATGGAGAGAGAAAGATTATCTTTCGATCCCGTTTGAATTGTGCCACGAATTATACATATGATGTTTGTCAATTTAAAAGATAATTTTGCAAGTCAAAAAAAAAAAAATGTGTCGTAAAACTGTGAAGTAACACATTTGTTTGTGTGAACCGCTCAATGAACTACATCTCTGGTCAACCACACACGTCACCAAGATGGCCATCACTGCTGTAGTGTCTTGTCAACAAAACGATTGACTTCCCTCACTATCACCACAATGAAACACGTCCTGAAGAATGTCATACAAAGCTGCCTGCCTGCCTTCCTTTGATTCTCTCTGAACTGCCTGGTCGTTTTAATGTTTAATGTCAACCATTTGTGCAGATAGCATGAAGTAGAGAAGATCGCCGATGCTAACGTTAGCGTTAGCATTTCTCCCCCGGGCTTAAATTGTGTATTATAGAATGATCACACCGGTGACAGTACTATTCAAAGGGTTCACGAAATATGACTACTACTCTTACTGTTTAACATTTTGGGTTACTTAATGTTACTTCATGTTAAGGCTAATAAAAATGACAAGGCTGTAATGCTAACTAACGTGCTAGCTACTAGCTAGGTAGCTAACTTGATCAAGCCACTCCTGGTCCTTTCATCAGACGGGAAGCAAAAGAACGAGCAAGACCCATTGCTGGTATAATAACAACCTGGTACTAAGCACACAGGCATCTTGTTAAAGTTATCTTATCTTAGCCAGCGCCATATAGATAGATTATATCTATATGGCGCTGATCAAAACAATTGTGACATCACTTACGCGACTCTGGGATTTGTAGTCTTTCTAGTTACGTATTTTTCATAGTCTTATATTTCAACAGTTTTACGACAAACTGTGTCTTTTTTGACATGGAAATTATTTTTTAAGATTGACAAACATCATATGTGTAATTCATGGCACAATTCCAACGGGATCGAAAGATACGTTTTCTCTCCCCATTGACTTCAATGCATAATTTTTCCGAAATAAGGTCCCATTACCCGGAAGTAAGTGGGCGTGACTTCGCCACTCTATGTCATCTTTTATTGCTGATCTGCAGATGGCAGAAATGATGTCAAACATCAGCTGATGGCGATGTCTGGCTGATGCATCGGGGGTCCTTTACATCAAATAAATACAAACAGACACAACGACTATAGATACATTTACACATAAACTTGAATAATGAGACCTCTTCTAGAAATGGACCCAAGACTACTACAGTACTTCAAAGTGACCTCAAAACAGAGTGCATCCTTTGTGTATATTTCCATCAACACATCAACCTGTACTGTATGTTGTATTTCTTTGTGTGTATGTGTATCAATCTGTTTCATACTACAGAGCGAGCTGCATGCTGTTATCTGTGCTGGGTTAACATCCCATCAGCCTCCTGTCAGCTGCTGGTTCAAACCTGCACCATGCTGCCCTCTGGTGGCTGCTCACACAAACTGCTCAGGGCAAACTGCACACAGCCTGACACCACAAACAATACCCATAGGCGCGTTCACACCAAGTACTTTTCCCACAGTAGTTCCTGAGAACTTTAGTTCATGAGAGCTCCTTTAGTTCTGATGAACTAAAGCAGATCGCGTTCACACCAAAATGAGTTCCTGGGGGTGGATTAGGCAAATGAGCCGCTGACGTCACTTCTTCTTCTTCTGCTTAGGTTTTCCTGGCAGGCTGCAAACAACTTCACGGCGAGTACAGTAGGTGGCGGTATGCACCTTAAAGTTGCAATCCGCCAAAAAACCGAGAGAAGAAGAAAAAAAACTTCCGCTTCCGCTGTATGCTTCTGTTTACCTTCCGACCTCAGACACGGTATGGAGTTGGCGTTTTGGTGCTCGTGTTATACAGCTTCGTAACTGAGTTATTTAAGCCAATAACTCAGCCACAAATACAAATACAGATCGACCATTCAAATGCAATAGAAATGCTGAGTCGGAGGCGAAGGCGGTTAAGAAGCCTTAACAAAAGGATTAGACGACGAAATCACACGCGATGGACATGTTTCGCCGTTGTACAGCCGAGGATGATGACCGTTATCACGCCCAAAGAACAGCAATGGTACGTTCATTACATCACATTAATACTATCTAATGTAGGATTTATGGAGTTATGTAGGGCTAATTTGTGTCTTTGTATGTGTTCCAGATATGCGAATACTACGGAACTCTGGGTGAACAATAGAACATCGGCTTGGTGGGAGAAGGTGCCAACATGTGCAGTGGATCGAAGATTTCCGAATGTCCAAGGGCTCTTTTCAACTCCTCTGTATTCGCCTGGAAGCAACGTTGTGGAGAGGCATCTGAACAGCATGGAAATTGTAAATTGACAATAAAGCTGATATTTTGTACATTTGGTTCTCTTTTATTTACCAGTCAACAGACACAATTACAATAGTGCAGACGCACCTTAGTGCAAAGATTAAATGTCAGTATCAAAACAGTACTCATACTGTATATTAATGAGTATATTATGTTAAAGACAATGGGATGAGGTTGAAAGCTCTTTAAAAACGTTTGTATACATACATGTTAACATACATGTTAAGCATGCACACCTGAAGAACTACGTTACACACACACAGGTTAGTCTGTGTACCGCTGCACTGCTGCTGGTTTAAACAAAGACAGTCATGATGCTAGTGCCGTGCATGTAGGTTCTCTTTTATTTATCAGCAGCAGATCAATAAGTGTCAGTAGTATCAAAACAATATAATAACAGTGGCAATATATATATATATATATATATATAATAACAATAGGTAGGCTCAGCAGCAGACACACCTTTGTGCAAAGTTAGGTGTCAGTATTAATAACAGTGGCATATATATATAATCACAATAATACAAAATTAACTGTCCCAGGTGTAGGCAATTTGGGGTGAAGTGTCTTGCCCAGGGACACAACGACATCCTGACTGCAGTGGGGTTTGAACCTGTGCTCCCCTGATCCGAACACCAACGCACCAGACCACTGCACCACACGCCTCCCAACAAGTCATTGTACAGTTTATCAACGACAAGTTTTTCTTAATTTTTGTATTGAAGGCCTGTTGGATTTAATCAGCTCGCTTAGCACTGCCAGAAGCCCAGCCTGAAAGGTATTTTGTTGCTCCACCTCGATTCCTGGGCCTTGTGTGAATGCAGCAGCCGTTCGTCGTGCATCTCCTTGGCACGCAGGTCCTCATTCTCCTTGCTGACCATGGCACGGCGGTCCATCGCCATGATGGTGTCAAGGAAGCTGTCATCGCGTGCCCACTTTCCTAAGGTGAAATATGCAAGATACAAGATCAGTTTAATCGCAACAACGACACAACATTGTCCAAATCTGTCTCTGCAGGCACACAACAGGAGGAACACAGGGAACACCTTTGATTTGACTATTAACATTTTAAATGGTGAAGGCACTAGCAATTGGGGGATGGAGGGCTCTCAGGACATGATAGGGAGGCGTGTGGATAAGTGCATTGGTGTTCGGATCAGGGGAGCACAGGTTCAAACCCCACTGCAGTCAGCATGTCGTTGTGTCCCTGAGACACTTCACCCCAAAGTGCTCCTGTGGGGATTGCCCACAGTATTGAGTATGTAAGCTTTGGATAAAAGCGTCTAACAAGTGACATGTAATGATTCAAAAAGCTTTTGAATATTGAATAACAAACCAATGTGGTTTACTTTTTATCCACAGTTTAGCTGCTAAATGTTTTTTAGCAATGCTTTTCTTTGTGCTCCACATATCTAAATGTATAAAGTGTGTTTTCACCTCCGTTCCCTCCTGTTTGCTGCAGTATGGCAGCAGCGGTCAGGATGGTAGTCCTGATGGTGTCCGCTGACCGGGCACAGGGTGTGGAGCTGCCTACTCTCAGCGGGGGGGAACTGAACGTGGAAACTGTGTTTCTCTGAGGGATCCTCCATGTAGTCTGAGAAGCCTTCTGAGGAAACAAGGTCAAACTATTTAGGATAATACAAGGAACAATGTTTAGGCAGTAAATAGAATTTCAATTACATTTCTACTTAAATGTGCAAAAATATTAGAACATCAGTCTTTGTGGCATGCAGGTAATCAACTGTTTAAGCTTTTACCATTAACATGTAGAATGAATGTTGCAAATTACTTGAAATTATAGCAACTACAATCTATTGTTTACCTCAGTGTAGCCACAGAGGTCCAGCTAGCATGCTAATTGCTAACGTTATATTATCGTTTTATCCCGGAGGGGAAAACTAGTTTCTAATCCTGAGAGAAACACCTCGCCTGAAACACACGATTAGTGCCATGAGTTAGTGAAGCAAATTACAGAACATTGCACACTTATTCACAAGTCAATACGTGTTTATAGCGGGCACGGCTGAGAATAGCTAGCTAGCTAGATGTTGTTAGCCAGCTTGGACCTAACGTTAGCTAGTTCTAGCATGGCTAGCTCGATCTACTGAGCAAATAAAAGTACATCTAAGACCAGTATTGTGCAGATTAAAACAGTGCAGTGCATGTATTTTATTTTACCTTCGTAGTCGTCACGACATGACTTTCCCAGGTCTGCTAACTTTGCTGATCCACTGAAACTGCATGCAGTAGAAGCTTCTGAATTCCGCACTTTGCGTCCTCCGAGTAAATCGCCAGAAGCGCCGAGACATCCTCATCAATTCCACCGCTCCGATGATTTATTTAGTGTTGCTATAATAACTGCTTTCACAAAACTAATCTCTTCGGGTAAACGAGCAAATACAATGACCGCTTCCAAAAAAAAAATCAGAGTCAAACGGGCGTGGTTTGCATTCCGCACAGCCAATCAGACGTACGAACTGTTTTCTCCCACGACAGACCCTGCTCTGTAGCAGGGACTGAAAAGCGAGTCTCGCGAACTAAGTTGAGCTACTTTAGTTCCTGGGGCTTTTTGGTGTGAACGCAAATATATCGTAGTTCTGATGAACTATTGTGGGAAAAGTACACCAAAGTACTCCGGTGTGAACGCACCTCATGATACACTTTTGGGATCCACATCTAAGAACCAGGACTCTCTAACAAGTCAAAAGAGAAATCAGCCACTAATAGCTGTTTAATTGACACACATGTGACCTGATCCTATAGAGCAGTGGTTCTCAACTGGTGGGTCGCGACCCAAAAGTGGGTCGCGGACCCGTTTCGAGTGGGTCGCGGATGTGTGAGTGAAGAAAAAAAAGTTGAAAAAAAAAATTGGAATTTTTTTTTTTTTTTTTGGGGAAAAAGTCTAACTTTTATTTTGAAGGCCCGATTTTCTAACGCTGTGCATGCAGTAGGCGTTGGACTGGAAGTACCGGAGACCATAAACGGTTTTGAAAACTTCTGTCACGATCATCTTCTCAATAAAATATCTTTGCTGATGTTTTTTCGAGTCTTCTGGCCAATCAGAATCAAGATTGTTGCCGGAAGTCCCCACAGAGAATAACTGTGGTAGAACTATTCTTTATACATCCATGGGTACAACTTCAGATAAAAATGAACACATAATGAAATATGACCCCCGGTTTGATGATTGACAGGTCACAGAACAATGGGAGCTATCTACCCTTACCCACAATTTAAAGTAATTCACACAGACTATCTCCTCTTTGCTCTTCTCTCTGTGAGGAGCAGCAAGCTGTCAGAACAAAGTGAAAAACAAACAATGGCATGAAATATTATTAATATGTCGGGTAGTAATAGATTTATTTATTTTCTTCTCAGAGTGTACCAGAATGCGTAGTTTATGTTAGTATTTCTAAAAATCTCCTGGGGGAGAATCCCCCCAGACCCCCTGCTGGGGTTGGGTTTCAGCATGTGTGCCTTTTTATATAGTTCAGCTTTGATTCCATCATCTCATTAAACCTTTTTTAAAAGCATACTTTAGTTCTGTGAAGGGATATAAGGGATATATGCACTGTACTTCACTTTAATTAATATTGTATGCTGAAAAGCGTATATATTACAGCACGATTTTTTGTTGAATAGATTTGAGTGCTTCAAAATGTGGGGTCGCGATGTATTGACCAAGTAAAAAGTGGGTCCCGAGGCCTGACCAGTTGAGAACCACTGCTATAGAGCGGTAAACACCTCAGCAGAGACTCAGCGATCCTCCTCCTCAGTTACGCCTCGTCTTGGTGACCTGAACAGGACACACAGGAGAGACAGTATGAACACATCAGAACATAATAAGAACATATTCAATATTAAAATCAATATTGGATGCATGGACCTTCTCACAGAGGAAGGAACAGCCGAGTCATTTCTAACAACGTTCAGGCTGGGCGATATACTGACATAACTCAAAGACTAAAGGTTCAAAGATTCAGTGTTGAAGTCACCAATTCACGAGTCCAAGTCACTCTCGAGTCACCACTCTTCGAGTCCGAGTCCAAGTCCGAGTCACCAAGGGAGAGTCGTAGTCGAGTCCGAGTCCAAGTCCGAGTCACCCAAGGAGTGTCCGAGTCGAGTCCGAGTCCGAGTCATCATTACCTGTGTTCGAGTCCGAGTCCAAGTCCGAGTCACCTAAGAAGAGTCCAAGTCAAGTCCGAGTCACAAGTCTTCATGTATTAATCTTCGTGGATATATGTGTTGAAATGTAGCTGCTCCTCTACATTGCTTTCATCCTGTCATGTTATACTAATCTGTCTATTGAACTGCTGTGAAGCCAGTTTGGCTACAATTCTTGTAATAGTACTATACAAATATAAAGCTTATTACTAATATTAATATTATTATTATTATATATAAATAAACTATGTTTAAAATGAGTTACCTTTTAGAGAAGTGATTATATTTGTATGCCAATATTTTCCTATGGTAAAGTTTTCGTTTTGCACTTTTATTTTGATAGTAATAAGATCGGGACTCTTATTTTGAAGGAACTTTTACCGGTTAAATCGGTTTACTGATAAAGATTTAGCCCCAGAAAGCACACGGCTACTTAGCATGCAAAATGACGTCATTCTGCATGTTAAGTATGTGCTTTCGTGTTATCGGCTGAATCTTTATTTATTGATTAGATCACGTTACTCTGATGATAGTGTTCAAGACAGCCTATATGTCTGAACTCGATGTTTAGAGTAATGTGTTACGGAGCCTTCTCTTCAATATTGTTTCCACATAGAGCATTTTGCGCTGCTCTTTTCGAATGTGGAAGCAGAATGTGTGAAAGCATACAGCACGATGCGGGGTGTGTCTCTAGACATCTTTAGACTGGAATAGCGGGGCCCAGTACGTGAACTCGCCTCGCAGCCGGTGCACACGCCAGGATAGAGGACATCAGACTCCAGAGAAAACTTGCTCGAAGCGTCAATATACAAGTCGAGTCCGAGTCATCGTGCGCGAGAATTCACGAGTCCAAGTCCGAGTCGCGTCAATCAGTGCGCGAGTCCGAGTCGAGTCACGAGTCCCGAAAATCGGCACTCGAGTCCGAGTCCAGGACTCGAGTACTCCATCTCTGCAAAGATTCAACAGTTTTATCTTCAAATTAAAAATAGTTAAAGTTTCATTTAAATTCCAAGTCCCAGGCTCTTCCAACAGTGCCATTTTATATATACTTAAGACACAAACGGGGAAAGAAACACATTATCATTATTACGTTTTTGGTCAAATATATTGTGATATTTAGTTTTCACTTTAGAGATAAGGCACATGCAATAAGAACATAGTGAATAAATATATATTTTAAATGTATGAATAAAGGTCTTAAGTTATCTCAACATGGGGAGACACAGATGTGTTCATTGTTTTTCACATATTATCAAAGCAGCTCTGCCAAAAGGAAATAACAATAGCCAAAAGTCATTCCCAGAGTGAGTTGTATTTTTCCCTATTTCTGACTTTTCTTCTGAATTATTTTGTCTTACTTTCTTTCTGAATTCTGATTAAGGTGTGATGGTTTACGTCTTACTCAACACATGGGTGTCGCAGCCATTATATGAGGGTGGGACAAGTCCCCCCCACTTTTTCAAATGATTAGTTTAGACCAGTGGTTCTCAACTGGTCAGGCCTCGGGACCCACTTTTTACTTGGTCAATACATCGCGACCCAACATTTTGAAGCACTCAAATCTATTCAACAAAATATCGTGCTGTAATATATACGCTTTTGAGCATACAATATTAATAAAAGTGAAGTACAGTGCATATATCCCTTATATCCCTTCACAGAACTAAAGTATGCTTTTAAAAAAGGTTTAATGAGATGATGGAATCAAAGCTGAACTATATAAAAAGGCACACATGCTGAAACCCAACCCCAACAGGGGGGTCTGGGGGGATTCTCCCCCAGGAGATTTTTAGAAATACTAACATAAACTACGCATTCTGGTACACTCTGAGAAGAAAATCGGGCCTTCAAAATAAAAGTTTGAGTTTTTCCCCAAAAAAAAAAAAAAAAAAAAATTCAAATTTTTTTTTTCAACTTTTTTTTCTTCACTCACACATCCGCGACCCACTCGAAACGGGTCCGCGACCCACTTTTGGGTCGCGACCCACCAGTTGAGAACCACTGGTTTAGACCCCCCCACTTTTACTATGCGAAAAGTCCGTGAATCGGTCTATCCACTCGCCGCACTTTGTAGAGCGCTGTGTCAGTGCTTCACTATCAAATGAAATCCATTCCACTTGCTTATTGAGAGAATGCCCAAATCAATGAAACTCCGTACCATGTTTTCACTGCTACTTTGTACCAAGGCAGATTCTCACATAGCGCGCGCATGTTCAAGGAGTGTTGTCATAGTTGGACAGCTCAGATCTGTTGTATGAAGCGATGCCGGTAGCGGAGGTAAGTCACACACACCAAATGTTCGGGAAATGGTTAATACAGCGAAAATCAAAGCTGACGATCTCTTGGTTTGATATGTTTTCTCCCCCAGACAACATGGACATAAGAACATTTTTTTCAAAGAAGAGGAAAGTAAGTCATCAGCTGGTAGCAGTTAATCAGTTAACAGTGATGGCGGCGTCTCAATTCTGGAGAGGAGTTTCGTCTTTATGTCATGGTAGAGAGATACCTACTGCTTGGGACTTTGAGTCTTCAAAATGTCCAATGTCACAGACTGCAACTTACTTTAGAGTCAGTTGTATTTACATTCAGTATGACTTGTTATGATTCAATGTGAAAGAGTATACTGCTCAATAAATAATGATCACTTCACCACCTCTCTTGACATCTAGGCACTTGAGAGTGAGTCAGAGGCAGAATACAGGGACAGTGGAGAGAGGTCCATTGCTGAGGTGAGTGATGAAAGGGAAATGACAGTTGAGAGTAAATTGTGATGTGGACTCTCATCCCAGGATTTTAAGGAAATCAGTGGGGATATTGAACAGGAAACATTTCAGTCAAGGGGCATCATATGACCAATATAGACAGAAGAGCAACATTTATTTGAACATTTAAGTCAATGATACCATTCCTAGGTGAACTTAACATCTGTATGGAGTCAGATCAGTCTCAATATTAATAAATGCTCACAGAAGGATTCACAAATGTATTTTGCGATTTATATATAAATGACTCTCCACAACAATATCTCTCAATGCACTCACAAATATTTATTGTTGTATATAAATGTACAAAAAAATGGGCATTTAAACTGCTTTTTATTAATTCAAAGACAGCTCTGAATTAATAATCAAATATGTTTCCTTTCTTTACTACTGGATGAAATTACAAAATGTACCCATCATTTTCCTCATGCTAGTATAGCCACATAAAAGTATCAAACCACCTGTTAAAATGCACCAGAATACAGGAAATCTATTTTTTTTTCGCCCCCCCGTTAAAAATGTCCCCCCCACATTTAGGATGCTTCCTACGCCCATGACTCAACATCATATATGGTATTCGGTTTGTTCAGAAACTAGTGTAACAGCTGTAAATATGCAGTGGTGTTTAGTGTCAAATATCTCTTATTATAATCACATCAATTCCGTGTTTTGTATTCAATAATTCTGTGTTCTTTATTTACTAAACGTTCAATACCTGACTAGGTCTGAAACCTCCAGAATTCAGTCACTGAACACAGAGGATTATTTTTGTGGGACTTCCCCCCCCCCCTTCATTTTGTGTCCCTCACGTGTTCCTCTTCTCTTTTTGTGAGTGTGTTCCACGTGAGAGGAGTCAGTGTGGGGAAACTGATTTAATAACGACTGATTTGTTGTATATCTGTTGTCAGTGAATAAAGGGAGAGCGGCTCGACGGTATGCTGACTCGGGTCTCATCCTTCAAAAGACACACAACACGGACACCGCTGATCCACACCGGTTACACTCTAAAACAAAGACACGACTCAGCATTTCATCCCTTCCTGTCCCCTCGTCTGGAACTCTGTGGTTCTGCCAAAAGGGAAATAATAATGGCCAAAAATAAAATGTAATAAATTCAGAGTTTTTTCTCCTAAATCTTTTTTTTCTGAAGTCTAATTATTTTTCTCAAAATTCCAAAACGTTTTCTCTGGATTGATTACAAATTATTTACAGGATTCAGTTTTTTTACCCACAATTCTCAAGTTTTTCTGAACTCTGATTAAGGTGTGACGCTTGATGACTAACTCAACACCATATTTGGTCATCTGTCTGTGCAGGCACGAGTTCCTAGTTTAGGAACTCGTGCCTGCACAGACAGATGACCAAATATCTCATCTCTTCCTGTCCCCTGGTCTGGAGGTCAATTGTTCTCTGAATGTGTTTTTGGTTTTTACCCTGAAGGTGTATGGTTAACACAATCTGAACAAACATTTGTAACGTTTTGTTCCACGACATCAAATACACCATGCACTATATAGAGAGAGAGAGAGCTATAGAAAGTACTTTTGACATAGTGTCAAAAGTATTAATACAAGTTACAATAAACAAGTATTAGTATACAATACACAAGTTAAAAAAGACAAATTCAGTGCACTCCATGACGTTAGAAGAGATCCCAGTTCTGTTTTTTCTTAAAGAGAAGTGCGACCTTGAGATTTCTTTAAATCAGATTGTGGTTCTAACAGAAGTATTCAGTGTGTTTGAGATTTGTAGGAAACTCACCAGAGATTCTGCTGTTTGTTGAGAAAAACCTGAGATCGTTGATTCTTCTTCAAAGAGACACAGAGAGACTTGTCTCGACTGCAGCCTGGGAGAATGTTTCTCTTTCGGCCGAGGACGTGACTTTAAAGTGGCTGTATTCAGCTTTGTGTGGTTTTCCCTTTCCTGTAGTGTGGGTTTATTTGCATGTTAACACCCCGAAGTTTTGCAATTGCAAATTGGCTGCAGTACTGGGTTTGGACACACAGGGGCAGTGCAGCTGTAGAGGACAGACACACACACACACTGCAGGGCCTCACACACACTGCAGAGCCTCAAACACACACTATTAGTATGTATGAGTAATTATTCATCATCATTTTATTTGTTACTCTTCTGAGGTCGTTTGGATCTGTTTTTTGTTATTTGCCTCTTTTTGCCAATCGTTTTTAGTTTCCTTGCATCTTGTCTTTTCTTATTTTGCATCTCTCAATCGGGGCATTGGATATTTTTGTTGTGGTTTTTCAACTCTTTTTTGGTATTTTGGATCAGTAAAGGGTGGTTTTTGTATCACAGCAGTTCTATCAAAATGATGTTCATTTTCCTTAAAGTGGACCTATCATGCTATATTTAAATGATATATTGTAGGGCCATACCTATATAAGGTATATTTATACGTTTCTGTTTTCAAAATACCAAACAGATCATGCATTTTAGCCATGCCTCATTTCGCTCTATGTGCTGTTTGCTGTCTACGGGTCTGATTCTGCTGACCACGCCCCCCTGCAGGAGAGGGGAGCCGTGCTCTGATCAGCTGCTGGGCTGTCAGAAGAGGGGGAGAAAAAGAGATCTCTGTCCTCGTGTTTTATTATATAGAGTCGTTATTCATTTGTTTTAAAGCTCAATAAATAACAAAGAAGACCTTTGACCGGCACTTTTCTAATTTTGTCCGGAAGATTTAAACTTTAACGGACATCTGACCGGCGAAAGAAACTGAAACTGAAACTCTGCCGCACGGTCCCCTCGTTCCTTGGAAGAGGCGGAGAGGTGGGTGTTTGTCATCTGCTTGGTGGACTAACCGGAGAGAATTACAGTGCTTGCCTCGACGGGGAGGGATTGCATTGAATTAAAGCAGCGGGAGCAAACGCTTGCCTCGGGAAGGGAGAAAAAAAGCCACAGCGGAGAATAAACAGAAGGGTAACCATGGTAACTATGGGCGGGAAGTCTTCTCCGCTGCTTTTGTGGCAGACTACAGCGCAACTTACAGGCCTGGCATATGTACTACAGCGTCTCCAGCGCTTTCGAACGGCAATGGCCGTGGCTGTCTCCTCCTGATTGGTGGAGTTGGCCCAATAGCCGTAGCGCCACCGTCCTGACGTCAGGACAGCGTTCAAATCTGGATCAGTTTTTATCAGATCCGTTGCAGCCCCTTTTTTAGAGATTTGGGTATGGAGGAAAATAGAGAGGGTTGTGTTTTCTGACACTTGGTGAGTTCCCTGGAACACCGGGGACACATATTCATGTAGAAAAGACGTACAAAAGTGCATTTTGCATGATAGGTCCCCTTTAAGATATCTGACGATAATTCTTAATTTGTTGTTCTTTTCGGACGTCTGACTTTTTTTTCTTCGTAATTCGAAAAGGACTTTTTTATTCAGATTTTTTAAATGTTTTCTATGGATCGAGTAGAAATAATTTAAGGAAGATTTTTTCTGAATTCTTACTTTATTTTCTGAATTCTGATCAAGGTGTGATGGTGTATGTCAAACTCAACACCATATATGGTAATTGCTTCGTGCAGGAACGATTTCTAAAAATAGGAAATGAAACCGAGAGACTTGTCTGGACCGCAGCCTGAGAGAATGCTTCTCTTTCGGCCGAGTACGTGACTTTAAAGTGGCTGTATTCAGCTTTGTGTGGTTTTCCCTTTCCTGTAGTGTGGGTTTATGTACATGTAAACCCCCTGCTTCGTCTCTATTTCCCTGTCTGATTCTCAATCACGTCTCAGCAGAATCCATGCCACCTGGTAAGGTAAGATCCTTCGTCAAGTGGTCCGATCTTAATCTTTCATCCACTTTCCTCCTTTTTGGGGGTTCCCTATATGCTCACGGCTGCATTTCCTGCTTTAGATACACGATTTCAGGATCGGAGTCTTATCGCCAAAGACTTAATATTTATCATATGACATGTGTCAATAAATGTTCTTTAAACAAAATGAAGTCTCTCCTTATTGATTAACAGGCTACAGATGCGGACATATAGAGTGGCGAAGTCCCTCCCCTTCCGGTGGACCTCCATGGGACCTTATTTCGGAAAAATTATGTATTGAAGTCAATGGAGAGAGAAAGATTATCTTTCGATCCCGTTTGAATTGTGCCACGAATTACACATATGATGTTTGTCAATTTAAAAGATAATTTTGCAAGTCAAAAAAATAAAAATGTGTCGTAAAACTGTGAAGTAACACATTTGTTTGTGTGAAACGCTCAATGAACTACATCTCTGGTCTCACAGAACAACACACGTCACCAAGATGGCCGTCACTACTGTCTTGTCAACAAAACGATTGACTACCCTCACTATCACCACAATGAAACACGTCCTGAAGAAAGTCATGCAAAGCTGCCTGCCTGCCTTCCTTTGATTCTCTCTGAACTGCCTGGTCGTTTTAATGTTTAATGTCAACCATTTGTGCAGATAGCATGAAGTAGAGAAGATCGCTAGCGTTAGCGTAAGCATTTCTCCCCCGGGCTTAAATGGTGTATTATAGAATGATCACACCGGTGACAGTACTCTTCAAAGGGTTCACGAAATATGACTACTACTCTTACTGTTTAACATGTTGGGTTACTTAATGTTACTTCATGTTAAGGCTAATAAAAATGACAAGGCTGTAATGCTAACTAACGTGCTAGCTACTAGCTAGCTTGATCCAGACACTCCTAGTCCTTTCATCAGACGGGAAGCGAAAGAACGAGCAAGACCCATTGCTGGTATGATAACAACCTGGTACTAAGCACACAGGCATCTTGTTAAAGTTATCTGATCTTAGCCAGCGCCATATAGATAGATTATATCTATATTGCGCTGATCTTAGCTATCTGAATGGTGGAGGTAAACAATTGTGACATCACTTACGCGACTCTGGGATTTGTAGTCTTTCTAGTTGCGTATTTTTCATAGTCTTATATTTCAACAGTTTTACGACAAACTGTGACTTTTTTGACATGGAAATGATTTTTTAAATTGACAAACATCATATGTGTATTCATGGC
>NW_022987668.1:4776305-4789138 GCF_902827165.1 Trematomus bernacchii | reverse complement strand
TCTCTCTCTGTGTCTCTGTGTCTCTCTCTCTCTGTGTCTCTGTGTCTCTCTCTCTCTGTGTCTCTGTGTCTCTCTCTCTCTCTGTGTCTCTGTGTCTCTGTGTCTCTTTCTCTCTCTCTCTGTGTCTCTGTGTCTGCAGACATCACACTCAATAACCACCTCGTTTACTTGTCTCTCTTCTGACTTTATGAGCCAGGAAGGGAACAGAGACGGGGTGAAGGGACAACAGTAAAACAGGAGGAGACATGGGAAGACTTTTGACTCTTGGACAACAATGGAATAGCGGCTGTAGACTGTCAAACAAATGCAAGGGGGCTAAACTCAGGAGAAGCACTGTGAAGAACAAGGATCATTTGTTCCATATTGTCCGTTGGACCATGTATTTATCCACAAAACAGGCAGAAATACAATCTAATTAGTACAGGTTACCCAATTATAAAGTGTTGTATGTGATTGCGAGGGTTAGGGTAGGCATTCAGGTGTAACCAAGCTCCAGTGAACACAAGCAATAACTGATAAATACAACATATTAAACATTAAAAAGATACTCTCAATGGAATAGCAGCTGTAGACTGTCAAAAAAAATGCAAGAGGGCTAAACTCAGGAGAAGCACTGTGAAGAACAAGAATCATTAGTTCCACACCTTGTCCCTTTTACCATTTATCCACAAAACAGGCACAAATACAATCTAATTGGTTAGGGCAGTCAGGTAAACACCAGCAATAAGTGAAAAATACAACATGATAAACATTAAAAAGATACAGAGACCTGAGCCGTGGGTCTACAAATGGGTCGTTATGAAACTATTGTTACTGTGATTTAAAAACAACAACTATATGTGTCAGTAAGATATTTTACGAAAATAAGCAGTACTTAAATTGTTCTGTCCCTTTAAGAGAGTGTTTAGGCGCTGTTTGTCCATACGGCTTGCCATAGTTTCATTTATTCTACAAAAGTGTTTTACAGTGTGCATTCATTTTTCTCTGCATAACCCTGGAGCATCCCTAATTGAAATACTTGCGTGTAAAGGCCCTGACACACCAAGCAGTCACCAGAGAACTCGCCGACGCCGACTGTTGCGTCGCCGTGTTCTCCTGCGTCTTGGCCATGTGTCGCACTGGAACACACCGCAAAGACTTCAGCCGAGCACGTACGAACTGCGCATGCGTGAGTGGCAATAACTCTCCTTACCAGCAGGCGGCGGTAGTGTGTGTTCGTCATTCAAAATAGGCAACAACCGGAAGACAGAGAAGAAGAACAGACTGCGTGATATAAACAAACAGCAAATAGCGTGTGCGTTCCATTTTCACTCTCGTCCATCGAAAACATGTTTCGTGCGGTACTGGAGTTATCAGCCATTGGAGTGTTGCTTGTGGAAGACAATCTCAAGCAACCGTTTCGCTTCTCATGCACTGATTCGCTAGCTGAACAGCCAATCAGAGTGATTTCTTTGTCCGACTGCCTGTGGCCGACGCACGGCCGATTCAACATGTTGAATCGGCCGTGCGTCGGCCATGAAAGGCCGAATAAGGAGTGTCACGGCCGACGGTGCGGGACACACCAAATTGAGTTTGGGCGACAGGGCACGCTTCGTCGTCCGACTAACGAAAACGGCCGATTTCGGCCTGGTGTGTCAGAGCCTTAACAGTTGTTAAATATGTGTGAACACTTAAAGACAATGGTGATGCTAATCGCGCTAGCTTGTCAATGGGGATTTCAATGTTAAGTTAGCATCCATGCTATTCGTAAGTCAACTTTATGTAATGGATACAAATCTAATGTTTTTGTATTTATGTTGTTTACAGCGATTAATAATACAGTGTTTGTAATGTGACAACAGTCAAACTAAAACAACTTGATTTCACAAAATAAGATATTGCTGTCTCCTGGGTGTTTATTTAAGACACTGTTAGCTCTCTGCCAAGCTAGAAATCCCTCTACAATGCTAAAACTCTAAATTCCAGTGAGGGCAGAATACAACTAAATGAAAAATATATTAATACCATAATATTTGTCGTCGTGTTCACTGGCACTCAGCAAAGTAATCTTCAGGCATCATATCTCTAATAAAAAGAGCCGGCTTTCCTCTGAACACTCGGTGCTGCAATAACTTTTTTTGTTTTGGCAACACAATCCAGAGCCATAATATATCTCAACACCTCGGGCAGCGTTAAACTCGACCCCTGTGCAGCTGCTACTTTGTGGCTATCGCTTTTCATTAATCACAAATGGTGTTGCATGTCTGCGGTGAAGGCTTTTTTAAAGAGAGCGGTTCAATTATGATCAGGACGGGAGTTACACGGACACAAAAACCCACAACATCTTCAACAGCTGGCCGATGGGAAGACATGCCTTCACGCTGGATCTCTGTAACAAACTGAGGTCTGGGTGCTATATGATCTGCTGTGTAGACAAAGAGATTAGCTGCAGTCACATCTGCTCTCCACATCCAGATTTATGGTTTAAAATCAAGGCCTGAGCCCCTAAAGACACACGGGGGAAAGTTTCAGAGTCTATTACACTTCGTAGAATAAAGTCAAGCCTGGTTTCTTATTACACTTGAATAAATAAGAGTGGGAGGCGTGTGGTGCAGTGGGTTGTGCGTTGGTGTTGGGATCAGGGCACCACAGGTTCAAACCCCACTGCAGTCAGTATGTCGTTGTATCCCTGAGACACTTCACCCCAAATTGCTCCCGTGGGGATTGTCCACAGTACTGAGTATGTAAGATTCAGATTCAAGAGATTCAAGAGATGTATTGTCATATGCACAGTAAACAGACAGTAACACCGTACAATGAAAATCTTACTTTGCTAGTCCACCCTACGCAAGTAAAATACAGGAATATAAAAATAAATAAATAAATAAGTCGCTTTGGATAAAAGTAACATGTAATGTAATGTAATATAATAATTTAAAACAAATAGTCTTATACTCTGATTGCCTTTTACTCTGTTGAATTGTATTTTTAGTCTTGTATGTGTTTAACAGAGACATATGTTGAGGATTTACATTTCAGGAGGGCAAAGGAAGTGTAAAAGGGGGATTTGTAAATGGTTAAGGACGAGGTTTAATGATGGGATGGAGGACCAGTTGTTTCCTCTCATGAATATATAGAGAGACTGTGAGCAGAACTTCTCTATCCTCTGAGGATGAACTTGCTCCGTTCCTGCATTTCAGATCGATTGCACTTGTATATTGACTTTCTTTATTACTTCATTAAATAAAACAAAATACAAACTTTGTCCATTAATCAGTTTCTCTTAAGAATTTCCTCCACAGGCTGAAACTTCAAATAGGAAACATTTAGGAAGAACTGAAACTCAAGCAGAGCCAACTTGCATAAATATGTGCCTCTCTGCTTAAATCTGAACGTGCAAATGTTTTTTCAACACAGTTTGCACACTACAAATCAACACTATAGCCGCGCTGTTTGACAACCAAATCCCCACATTCATTACCCTCCTGCAGCCGAATAGTAATGAGAAATAGTTTCAGACCTTCCTCCGACTTATTCAATTCTCCGTGTAAATACACCGTAGGGTTAGCAAAGCCTACGTCGCGTAAATGGCAGCCTGAGCACATAATCCCAACTACAACACGGCACAAAGCGCAGAGGAGGAGAGGGGGAAGAAACAGTGGAAAAGGATATCAAAAAGCAAGCAGAGGTGAGAGGAGAAAGCAGGAGCAGATCATTCAGAGGGGACAGGAAGTAAAAGGCTAAATAAGCGGCGTGTTTTAGGGCGTAATCAACGAAGCCATCGATTTACGGGCAATTTAGCTCGTTGTTAAACTAGACAGAGATGTAAAATGTGCGAGGCTTATTTGTGCGTTTGACCTTTTTGCAGCTACTTAAAATAGAACAAGTTTTACAAGCAACGTTATAACTTCCTACGTCTCAATCATTCTGGTGAATGAAATGCAGAATGATTGTGATATCATACACTGTGCGTGAATGTGTTTTACATGCCAACTGTTCACAGTGATAATATCTCCAGTGTTGTGTTCCTGGAACAGTTGGAAAACACCATAATATCTCCGCTTACAATTAAATGTTACCCTCACAGTTTTTATGAATGAACATCAAAATGGACATAAATGTGAGTAATGTTGAATATAAATATATATTAAGTTGATTGGAATACAGTGATCTCTTCATCATTCTTTAATCTATACACGCACAGTTAAATATTATTTGAGACTTTATTTAATACCTCTCAAAGCCTCTAATTTGCGATATAAGACAGCAGGCAGTTTCACTTGCTTTAAGGTGTGTTATTAAAATATAGAAATCGTTAAATTCAGAGCTGGCAGAGGAGCAAAGGCAACATACTGTAGATATATCCAACTTTGCACATTTAAATCCACTTGTTCCTTCAACTTATGTATAGTTACTGCTTCCATTCACATTCTACGGTGGCCGACAGGTGCACATTTTTAGCGCCGACGTATATCTTACCGTAATGGGAGCCGTTTAAGGGGCTTTAAAAAAAATTATGATATCAAAGACTTATGTTCCTGTGTGAAGCCAAATTGCAAAAAATGACCTCAGACTCCACTGGGATCAAATGTGCTCTTGTCGAACAAATGAATGAATATATACTTTCACATTAATTGACTCACTGCAGGAGCTCTTCCCATTCCTCTTATCTGCACAACTCCACTGCAACCCTGAGGACAAGTGCGCTTCAATATACATTTAAACTAAAGTGGTTAAACCCAATGGAATTATTATATCAGCAGAGCCATCACGGAGTAACTTCGCTGCTAAATCCGTTGGTAAGTATGCGGCTATGCGCACACGGGGAAGCTAATTCTGTCTGAAAGAGCATCACCCAAACAGCTGCGGATGAATTAACTTATCATATCGTGGCCTGGTTATGCCGGGGTGTGAATCTCTAGTCAGGAAAAAACAAGTCCAACATCTTAAGAAGGAGGGTGTTTGAGTGTGGGAATACATTACTTTGAGTTTTCCACTTGTAAAACGAAATTGGTTTCCTCGCCACTCGTAAGCGCATTTGCACTGAGTACATTTCAACCTTCACTTCCCCAAGTTAAGATGCAGGAGCAGCACCGGCGCCTTGCATGCAAATCTCTCAAGTTTAAGCACACAGCCTACGCTTGCTCTGTCTGTCTCTTTCTCACACACACACACACACACACACACACACACACACACACACACACACACACACACACACACACACACACACACACACACACACCACACACACACACACACACACACACACACACACACACACACACACACACACACACACACACACACACACACACACACACACACACACACACACACACACACACAGCTGCATGGAAAATCCAACTCTGACTTTAACTCTCCAACTTGTATTAGAAAAACACTGTGGGGCAATTCCAAGACGAGTCATTGGCAAAGTCAACTAAGTTAAGTGGTGCAGACACACATACTAAAACACGGATATGAGTTAGCATTTCAAAACGTCCGTTAGCGAATTTGAGCTGAAGTAAACTGAAAAGATTCAACATGATGTTTTTTCAACATGAAATACGACAGTAAATACCTGACCCATGTTTTATTGTGTCGTAAAAACATTGGTTTCTAACACGTAACCAAATCAATGCAAACGAAGGCAACAGAACAGAAAAAGCTAACCAACAGTGTTTTCCAATTACCAATGAAGGAGACGTCTTCTCCAATGTGACATGTAGCATGGCTCTGCTGAAACCTCAACATGGCCACACATCACCAACTTGGCTTGTGACCTGAGCCATGAAAATCCACTACATATTTCAAAATATCTCAACAGGCTCAGTTCTGACACCACACAATCTGGATTTCATTTTGTTGCAGGACTTCACAAGCTTCATAGAGACACATAAAGCTTATTCTGTGATAACTTTCACATGTCAATATACAGTCTGAACCAAAACACCACAGTAAACAACACATGCAGCACGTATCAAGCGTCCTGCAGCTGAACGACCACACAGGGACAAAACGTCCAATATTTACATCGTTATCTCCTCAGTTTTTCTCCACTAGCAATCTGGCCTGCAGCAATACGGCTTGAGAGTGTTTCTCGATAAGTAATAACACTTTATTAGTTATTTTATGCTTATTAATTTTCTGTTTTTGAAACTTGTTACATCTCCTAAGCCCTGAAACCTTCTGCTGTTATCAGTGTGAAGCAAAGCCGTGCCAAGAAACTGTGTGTGTGTTTGTTGCTGATATACAAACTTCACTGGGGTTTTCAACTCACATGAAGATGAGGAAATGGTGACGGAAATAGCAGTGAATTATTCTTTCTGCTTTTAACAACATTGAACACATACTACGACCACTTTCAGGAGTCAGTAGCAGAGTTTTAGACATACACAGTGGCGACTGGTCATTAGGGGCAGCCCCACCTAGTGTCAGCAGAAAGTATTACAAATAATGATTACAAAAAATGCAAATAAATAATTAAAAAATATATTAAATATATTTTAAGATCATGTTTAATCATCTGATTCGTCTGTACATTGCTGTTTTAGTCTGTGTTCTTCTAATTAGTGTGTCTACAGTGTGTGCCTATTGAGCTGTTTAGAGCCATGTGGGACAAAACCTGATCATGCCCCTCCCTCTCACTGTCTAAGTGAACGATGACTGTAAAAACTACACTGCGCATGCTCAGAGTATTTTCCTATTTAATGTGTGTGGCAAAAAAATAATGACCATAGGGGCACTGAGCTGCCATCCCCACCATACGTCATCTCACATCATTCAGAGCTGATTGGCTGTAAGTACGTGTGCCGCGAAAAGTGTGGTGTGTGAAGAGGAGACGAGAGAGCTGCAGTGGCACGTCCTAAAACCAGGAAGTAAGCTGCGCATGGCTTCCCTCGACAAAAAAGCAATGAGATTTCTCCAGAGGATTTTAGAAAATAGCTCGAAATAAGATCTGTGGGAAACGTACCTGTTAGATAAATGCACGTTTTGTTCAGCCGGATAACATCCACATGTCTACCCTACTTTTATAATTTTTGAATCATAAAACTATCGATTAGATTTATGATAGACTTTTGAAACTACAAGAAGATAAGGAGGACTTTTACAAAAAAGTAATGGAGATTTTTGTCCAGAAGGATAGGCAAATGGACTTCATCTTCAAGTCAAGGTAAGACCGCCATTTTATTGAAAATGTGATCTTACTAAGAGAGAACAATTCAATATTTAAATGATAAAATTACATTTTTTGGGTATCCTTTTGTTGAACTGTCTGTTTAAAATTAATCGAAGCATCAGACAAAAAAAGCCTTTGAAAATAATATTATATTTTGGTTTAGGTCAAAATATAATATTTGTAAACCTGAAGAGTCAGTGCCAGTGCCTCAGCAGCCATGAACCTCACTGCACGTCACTGCAGAAGCTTATATATAGACATCTAAGTTTTTTGCCCCACCACTTTTGTACATATAAAAACGCCACTGGACGTACACATAGAGAGAAGTTTTAAAATATCTTAACTTTTTCAGACTTAACAAACTTTAATTATAAGGTACATACCCGGAACATAGTTAGCATTTTAGCTATTTCTGGGTCTTGAAGTCAATGGTTATTGGTCGTTAGCCTGAAATAAGATCTGTGGTTTACACAAGTTAAATACATTTTGTTCTACGACATAAAATATGCCAGTAAATACCCCACTGGTGAACGTCGGCAGTTGCTAACATGTGACTAAATAAACTACTACGTCATCACGTCAAACATTAGACGCCTTTAGCTTAGCAGCAGTGATGCGTTCAACAACAACATTAAAATCTTTTCAGCTTGTGTTAACCACAGACCTTATTTTAGGCATCTAACCACAACCACGTTCAAAAAACCATTGACTTCAAGACAAGGGAACAGGAAGTGGTAAGTGGGTTTCAGGACTCATTCCTGCACCACTCTTTGTTTGGGTTAAGAGTAACGGTTACGTTTGGATGTGATTAAGGTGAAACTGAAGCCTTTTTTAAAACTTTTTTATGACTATATGAAGATTTAAAAGTCTGCGTGTCTTAGTTAAATGGCTTGAATCTCTCCTGAGGTCTGAATGGACGAGTAGGAGTTTTTCGACTTTGATTCTGTAAATCTTAACCCCTTATATTGCTCTAAAAACCTCCAATAGTCTGTTTTCGTCACTATCTGCTGAAACGTCTTCTTTGCCAAGTCCTCCAGCTTGTCCTCAGAAGTGTAATTCACCGAATCAAAACATCACAGCAGGGTCACGTCAAACTGCTCTACCGGGGTCTGAACTACCAAAGGCTTCACACCATCAAGAGCATAATGGGAGCAGTGGGAAGGCAGAGCCATGCTCATTTCCTTCAGTCCACAGAATGGAGTAGAGGCAGCTCTTTGGTGGGCAAACGTGCGTGTGTGTGGATGTGTGTATGTGTGTGTGTGTGTGTGTGTGTGTGTGTCCGTGTCAACATGGGTGATTTAAAACGGATCTGCTCCACGGGCACAGCGGCAGAACATTGTGAATCACACATCAGGACACCTGGCTCTCTGCAGCACAACAAGGCAGACTGCATGCACACACACACACACACACACACACACACACACACACACACACACACACACACACACACACACACACACACACACACACACACACACACACACACACACACACACACACACACACACACACACACACACACACACACACACACACACACACACACACACACACACACGCACGCACAGCAGTGATGCACATTAGCGCTTTTGGCCATGCAGCCCTCTCTCTAGTCCAGTTGCGCATTACGTCCCTTTCACCTCTCCCTCCCTCTGGCTGAATGGTGATAAGTCTCCTGCTCTCAGTCAATGTGAAGCTGTGAATAATGGATGAAGTACAAGTTGTGAGCATCCAGAGCACACGGAAAACAGCATCTGTCTCTCCGTTTTCTGTCTCTATAACTCCATCTCTGTCAGAACAAATCAGCAGGACATTACCCGTCTTTTTAAAAAAACATTCTGTAAAACTAATTTCACTCAGCGAGTCGTCCTGCCTGAAACCCTCGAGTAATTTGACCTCAGGGTCGTTCAGCTTCACTGTTTACTGTCTTCTTTGACCTTAAAACTACTCACACCGTGTCCGTCTCAATCTATGAGTAATAACATCTCTCTCTCTCTGCTTCCCCCTGAAGGAGGGAGGTCACGCCAGCTCCGATTCTCGTAATGTTCTTTTCTACGTGTTATTTCAAGCTCTCCTGGGATGCTCTCTCAGTCATTTTCAGTTTTATTTTTTAGCATGCATGTGTACGAAGAGTCCGTGTGATATTTGGCGAGGTGTTTGTGGCTCAGTGCTGCCTTCAGGGATCACGATGCGTTCACTGACATGTACCTGAACAGATAACACAGGAGGAGAGCAGAGGAGTGTTTGGCCCGGCCCTTGTTTTGTATCTGGGTTTGTTGGTTTACTTAACCTCTTTAAATATGCATTATTCGAACAGTTCATTAGTCCTGTTTATCTTCAGCTCCTGACCCTGCCTCATTATCGTCTCGCAGCACTAACTGAACTTTGCAGAGATTAAATTAAATGGCTGTCTTGCTTTAGGCCATTAAAAATGGGTAGGCGCTCGGGATCAAAATGCGACAATGTTTGTACTAAAGATACGATGTTGTGCAGAATTTAAAGCCTTTTGGAGACAAATGTGTGACTTGAGGAAGAGGAGCCCTCCGCCAAGACATGATCCTCCAATGAGCTGGGAAGTTGTTGTTATACCTTAATGAGTTTAAAGAGTCCTCTCCTGCTGATGATCAGGTGTATATCAGTATGTAGTGTCTCTACTTTAAAGAGTCCTCTCCTGCTGATGTTCAGGTGTATATCAGTATGTAGAGTCTCTACTTTAAAGAGTCCTCTCCTGCTGATGTTCAGGTGTATATCAGTATGTAGTGTCTCTACTTTAAAGAGTCCTCTCCTGCTGATGTTCAGGTGTATATCAGTATGTAGTGTCTCTACTTTAAAGAGTCCTCTCCTGCTGATGTTCAGGTGTATATCAGTATGTAGTGTCTCTACTTTAAAGAGTCCTCTCCTGCTGATGTTCAGGTGTATATCAGTATGTAGTGTCTCTACTTAGAGAGTCCTCTCCTGCTGATGTTCAGGTGTATATCAGTATGTAGTGTCTCTACTTTAAAGAGTCCTCTCCTGCTGATGTTCAGGTGTATATCAGTATGTAGTGTCTCTACTTTAAAGAGTCCTCTCCTGCTGATGTTCAGGTGTATATCAGTATGTAGTGTCTCTACTTTTAAAGAGTCCTCTCCTGCTGATGTTCAGGTGTATATCAGTATGTAGTGTCTCTACTTTAAAGAGTCCTCTCCTGCTGATGTTCAGGTGTATATCAGTATGTAGTGTCTCTACTTTAAAGAGTCCTCTCCTGCTGATGTTCAGGTGTATATCAGTATGTAGTGTCTCTACTTTAAAGAGTCCCTCTCCTGCTGATGTTCAGGTGTATATCAGTATGTAGTGTCTCTACTTTAAAGAGTCCTCTCCTGCTGATGCTCAGGTGTATCAGTATGTAGTGTCTCTACTTTAAAGAGTCCTCTCCTGCTGATGTTCAGGTGTATATCAGTATGTAGTGTCTCTACTTTAAAGAGTCCTCTCCTGCTGATGTTCAGGTTGTATATCAGTATGTAGTGTCTCTACTTTAAAGAGTCCTCTCCTGCTGATGTTTCAGGTGTATATCAGTCTGTAGTGTCTCTACTTTAAAGAGTCCTCTCCTGCTGATGTTCAGGTGTATATCAGTATGTAGAGTCTCTACTTTAAAGAGTCCTCTCCTGCTGATGTTCAGGTGTATATCAGTATGTAGTGTCTTCTACTTTAAAGAGTCCTCTCCTGCTGATGTTCAGGTGTATATCAGTAGTAGTTGTCTCTACTTCTAAAGAGTCCTCTCCTGCTGATGTTCAGGTGTATATCAGTATGTAGTGTCTCTACTTTAAAGAGTCCTCTCCTGCTGATGTTCACGGGCTATATCAGTATGTAGTTGTCTCTACTTTAAAGATCTTCCTGCTGATGTTCAGGTGTATATCAGTATGTAGTGTCTCTACTTTAAAGAGTCCTCTCCTGCTGATGTTAGGTGTATATCAGTATGTAGTGTCTCTACTTTAAAGAGTCCTCTCCTGCTGATGTTCAGGTGTATATCAGTATGTAGTGTCTCTACTTTAAAGAGTCCTCTCCTGCTGATGTTTCAGGTGTATATCAGTATGTAGGTCTCTACTTTAAAGAGTCCTCTCCTGCTGATGTTCAGGTGTATATCAGTATGTAGTGTCTCTACTTTAAAGAGTCCTCTCCTGCTGATGTTCAGGTGTATATCAGTATGTAGTGTCTCTACTTTAAAGAGTCCTCTCCTGCTGATGTTCAGGTGTATATCAGTATGTAGTGTCTCTACTTTAAAGAGTCCTCTCCTGCTGATGTTCAGGTGTATATCAGTATGTAGTGTCTCTACTTTAAAGAGTCCTCTCCTGCTGATGTTCAGGTGTATATCAGTATGTAGTGTCTCTACTTTAAAGAGTCCTCTCCTGCTGATGTTCAGGTGTATATCAGTATGTAGTGTCTCTACTTTAAAGAGTCCTCTCCTGCTGATGTTCAGGTGTATATCAGTATGTAGTGTCTCTACTTTAAAGAGTCCTCTCCTGCTGATGTTCAGGTTGTATATCAGTATGTAGTGTCTCTACTTTAAAGAGTCCTCTCCTGCTGATGTTCAGGTGTATATCAGTATGTAGTGTTCTCTAC
Source organism: Trematomus bernacchii (assembly GCF_902827165.1). Lineage (NCBI taxonomy): Eukaryota > Metazoa > Chordata > Actinopteri > Perciformes > Nototheniidae > Trematomus > Trematomus bernacchii. Next base: position 4,777,377 of record NW_022987668.1, on the reverse strand, counting down.
TTTTAAAGAGTCCTTCTCCTGCTGATGTTCAGGTGTATATCAGTATTGTAGTGTCTCTACTTTAAAGAGTCCTCTCCTGCTGATGTTCAGGTGTATATCAGTATGTAGTGTCTCTACTTTAAAGAGTCCTCTCCTGCTGATGTTCAGGTGTATATCAGTATGTAGTGTCTCTACTTTAAAGAGTCCTCTCCTGCTGATGTTCAGGTGTATATCAGTATGTAGTGTCTCTACTTTAAAGAGTCCTCTCCTGCTGATGTTCAGGTGTATATCAGTATGTAGTGTCTCTACTTTAAGAGTCCTCTCTGCTGATGTTCAGGTGTATATCAGTATGTAGTGTCTCCTGCTGATGTTCAGGTATATATCAGTATGTAGTGTCTCTACTTTAAAGAGTCCTCTCCTGCTGATGTTCAGGTGTATATCAGTATGTAGTGTCTCTACTTTAAAGAGTCCTCTTTATTTGCATGCACTAACACCTATATAACACACTACAGGGAAGGGAAAACCCCTCAAAACAGCTCAATAAGCCCCTTAAGCTCTAAGATAAATGTAGTGGAGTACAAGTATAAAGTACAAGTATCTGAAAAGTGTACCCAAGTACCATACTTAAGTAAATGTACTTAGTTACTATGCACCACTGGTGGTTAAGAAAAAACAAACGTACATTTTTTTGGGAGAATGGGTGGGATTAAATAAGTGTAATCATGTAGATAATGTGTTTATATATAATTTGTAAGTCAATAATATGTGTGTTTATCAAGTTGATACTGCTTAAGTTTGTACAGTATCATAATTCTCTTGTTTCATTTCATTATCATTTTTTTTTTTTTTGTATTATAGTTTTACACGCTCGAAATAAATCAAATCAAATCTAAAAATCTAAACTAGTAAGCACACCTTTGACTACTTTTTGTTTCCGAATAGCCCTCGTCATTTTCCACCAAAAACGCTCCGTCATCATCTCAGAGCCTCGTCAGCTCAGGAGCTTTTAGCTTTCTCCTTCTTATTAAATGAGTAAGACTAAAATCTCCCGCCGCACCAAATGAGTCGTGACGGTCTGAAAGAGAGAGCTTAT
>NW_022987668.1:4758805-4771305 GCF_902827165.1 Trematomus bernacchii | reverse complement strand
TATGTGATGACTACTTCCATTCAGGAGAGGATCACAGATACATGGATCCTGAGATTGAAGCTCAAGCCAGGGACGAGCGATTTTTAACATTTTTGGATTTTGAGAAAAAGTCAGAATTTTTGAGAAAAAAATCAGGATGTTGAGGAAAAAAATCAGGATTTTGAGAAAAAAGTCAGAATTCTTAGATTCTTTGAAAAAAGTCAGATTTTTTGGATTTTGAGAAAAAAAGTCATATTTTTGAGAAAAAGTCAGAATTTTTAAATGTTGAGAAAAAGTCTTTTTTTGTTGTTGTAAAAGTCAGAATTTTGAGGAAAAAGTCAGAATTTTTAGAAAAAGTCAGAATTTTTAGAAAAAGTCAGAATTTCCAGAAAAAGTCAGAATTTTCAGATTTAGAGAAAAACTCAGTATTGTACAGCAGGATGTATGATAACCTACAAGAACCAGTAATTCTGCATCTTGTGACTGTGTAACTCCCTCTCTTGTATATCAATGTGAAGGACACTGTTCAGGAACTAGTTGATGCTCTGTATGTGATGACTCCTTCCATTCTGGAGAGGATAATAAACACATGGATCCTGAGATTGAAGCTCAAGCTGGTGACGAGTGATATTTTTCTAACAAGGGTCCATCAAAGAAAATGCAGCTGCTCAAGATCATCCTGGAGCTTTCCACCCCAGTGAATTCTCTTACTCTCAAAGAGAGCCACGCACAAAAGAACCATTTGGGTGGTGTTTACCTAAACTACCCATCGACAAACTGCACAATCGCTGTGGTGAGAGATGGCTGCTTAGCCCACTTATGTGTGAGGAGAGTGTACACACAGCTAAATCGATGCAGCACTCACGCTAGCCTCACATGAAACGAGCCCAGAATAGACGTGTCTGAAGCCGCCTGGCAAATTGAGGGCATGGAGTAATAGATTTTTTTAGTTAGGAGGATGGTTGTGGATGAAACAAATGCAAATGTATGTATCAATGCCCTCATTTAACATCTCTGAGAGCACAGAACAAGAGCTCAGCTGGGTGCTGTGTGTGTGTGTGGTTGCTGCCAGCGGGTACATGCATTCTCACACAAGAGCAAGTGTGTGTGTGTGAGTGTGTGAGTGTGTGTGTGTGTCTGTTTAAGGCCGTGTTGCTTTTCTGGGATGCTGCTGTTCTGTGATCAAAAGAAGAGGCATGAATGGAGAAGGGAGAGGGGAAAAGGAGTGGAGATATTGTTCTCCGCAGAGAGGAGTGTGTTAGTTAGAGACTTTACTTTAATCAGACGCACTGTGGCTGTTAACAGACAGGAGCACAGGGGACAGAGGAGATCCAATCCACCAGGAGGGACCTTGTAATTGTGCTAAGCAGGAACATAAAATGTGAGCTGCTGTACTACGCAAGCAAGAACGTTCTGTGAAATAGGGATTTTTAGAAGAGAGGTGATTACAGATATTTAGATTCTAGATATAATGAGCAGAGATGGCAAAAGTACACACATCCTTTACTCAAGTAGAAGTACAGACACTCCTGTTTAAAAATACTCTGGTAAAAGTAGAAGTACTGACTAAACTTCTTTACTCAAGTAAAAGTAAAGAGGGCTTTGAAATGTACTTCAGTAAAAAGTACCCATAACTAGCAGCTGTTTTAAAGAGTACCTGACCTCCCTTTATATTAATAGAACAATAATGTCATTGTTAGCTAATGAATGTTTCCATGCTGAACAACGGCAACATGACAACGTTTTCATTGGTCCCTCTTCTTTAGAGAAGACCAGGAAATGATGGATACACGGATCGTGTTCAAATCAATAGGCACGCAATGACTCTAAATAATAATGATCACGCCACCAAACACACATTCAAACTAAAGGAACCAGCCTGTTTGGGAAATGTAAGAAGTAGAAAGTACAGGTATTTGGGTTCAACATGTAAGAAGTAGAAAGTACAGGTATTTGTGTTCAACATGTAAGAAGTAGAAAGTACAGGTATTTGTGTTCAACATGTAAGAAGTAGAAAGTACAGGTATTTGTGTTCAACATGTAAGAAGTAGAAAGTACAGGTATTTGTGTTCAACATGTAAGAAGTAGAAAGTACAGGTATTTGTGTTCAAAATGTAAGAAGTAGAAAGTACAGGTATTTGGGTTCAACATGTAAGAAGTAGAAAGTACAGGTATTTGTGTTCAAAATGTAAGAAGTAGAAAGTACAGGTATTTGGGTTCAACATGTAAGAAGTAGAAAGTACAGGTATTTTGTATACAACTACTTCCCACCTCTGATGATGACCACATGAATCCAGGCAACCCAACAATCTTCTGAACCTTAAAAAACAGCTACAGTGAAAGATTGAATGTATTAATGACCGACACACATGATAAAGAAATCGGTAGTAATAGGTAGACATTTTCTAGTTGTGCTCGCAAACAGAATAGACTTGGACCCAGAAGTAAGTAAGTACATAGGTTTGTTCGGGCATAAAAACAAGACCTGATGTCTCTGCTAATAAAGTGTCAGTATGAGAGACACAACAAGATGTGGTGACACTACCTGGTGTTGCACAGTTTTCTTTTACAAAAGCCATACATTCTCATCTGGTTTCATACAGTAGCTTCATCTTGTTGTTACCCTCCCTTCATTAAGATAAACAAAGCAGAGCCAAGGCATTTTAATTATGCCTGCAGCAGAACTACTATGCTAATGTTGTCCCTGATCTGCCAGAGAGAGCTGCGGCTGCAAACGAGACATTTCTACAGAAGAAGCGTCACTTTTTTTTTTTTTACAAATCCACTTCTACAAAAAGCTCAGTCCAGTCGGCTTTACTTTGACAGAGGAGGAAATTATATTAAGACACAACTGAGCAAGTGAAAGCTGTGCCGGCTGACCGTGGCGGCTGACCGTGGCGAGGTTAATCCTGAGGGATTAGAGCTGCAGATTAACACGAGGCCGAGCAGCACCTGCCAGCCTCAAACAGCCGGGGACACCACAGATTTAACCACAATGTGCTTATTGACCATTCAAATGCAGTTGTATTGGCATGTTTGCTCTTTTTACTGCACTGTTAGAGCACAGTTTTATTATTATGCTGCTGTGTTTATTGTATTTCTTTTGTAACTTTTGCACAACAATTTCCTTCGGGATTAATAAAGTCCTATTGTATTTTATCTAATCTTATAAAGAACTAAGAAGTATGTAGAAGTTTTAAAAGCAGCTGATGCAGGATGTAGGTCTAGATGCAAGAAAACCTGTAGGCGCTGATTGGGGATTTTCAGGTCTAGACATGTAGATTAAATTAGATCAATGATCCCAAATGGGGAAATAGTTTTGTTTAGAGATGTCCCGATCCGATCACGTGATCGGGGATCGGAGCCGATCACGTGATTTTCAAAAGATCGGAATCGGGAGAAAAAAATCGGGGATCGGGATTTTTTTATTTTATTTTTTATTTTATTTTATCAAATATTTGTATTTTATTTAATGTTACAAAACAAAAATTACCATGTTCACGTCTTAAAGTCATCCTGAGGCCTTAGTTTTGGTTTAAAATTACACAACATCATGTATGTGTTGCTTCTTTTGGGCTTGTTTTCATCGACCTGGTTGCTTATTTCTCTCAAATCTGGCAACAGAGTGGGCGCAGTGTCTAATAGTAGCAGTAAGCTAACAAGAGGCTACGTTCAGCTGGTGCCTCGGGAGTCGGGACAGAGAAAATGTCAGGAGTTTGGAAGTATTATAAAATTGAAAGCGAAGGCAGTGTAACAGCCATATGCAATGTTTGCAAGGCGGAGGTTCCGCGTGGTGGAAAGAACAGAGCTACGTTCAACACGACCAATCTAATACAAAGACCACCAACAACAACACGACGAGTACACAGCGGCCACTCAGGTAACGGCACTGAAACAACCGACACTTTCAGAGACTTTTAAAAGGAAAGAGAAACTGCCCCAGAACAGTGAAAAGGCCAAAAAAATAACAGCCAAGATAGCTGAATTCATCGCGTTGGATGACCAGCCGTTATCTGTTACCCTTTTTTTCTCTTAATGCATTGCATAAAGATCGGATCGGGAAAAATCGATATCGGCAGATTGTCAAAATCAAATGATCGGAATCGGATCGGGAGCAAAAAAAGGTGATCGGGACATCCCTAGTTTTGTTACAGCGGCATGTTTAATTATGACACTTTCTGTAACATATGTACAATTGTTCAGGGTTATTCAAATGGGTGTTTTTACTAAATGTGGTCAAAATTGGTCTAAAACTTCGACTAGTGTAGCAACAAAACTTGTCAGTGCTGAAAGTGAATTACTCAAAACCCTAAACATTTTTTAAATACAGGGTAAAGACTTCCAGTCAAACCAAAACAACTTTGACCAACATACCTCGGTTAAAAATGTTTTGGTAGAATAGTGATTGGTTGTTTTAAGGCCCTGACACACCAACCCGATTTTGGGAGTCAGAGGCAGTCGGGCATTCGCGGCGCCCTACTCAGGTTGGTGTGTCCCGCACCGTCGTCTCTTTGCGGCAAATTTTCACACCTCCCGCGGCCAGACAGTCGGCCAAAGAAAGTCGGCCAAAGAAATCACTCTGATTGGCTGTTCAGCTTAGCGAATCAGTGCATGAGAAGCGAAGCGGAAGTGAGGGACCAAAACAAACGATTAAGAAGTCACACACAGACAGACAGAGCTACTGTCTACCACTGTTCATTGTTCATTTACCTATTGTGAGCATCACATGGAAATGTACATTTTGCAAGAAGTGGCCATTATTCAGATGGGTGTTTCTGTCTGCCCCTCTATTCTTTCTCCCATTATCCTCCACAATCTGCCTCGAAGTATTTTAACGTTGTAGCTGTTCAAGATTGTGGGAAACAGTATTTTGATCTCTCTGTCTGTACCAAGCGGCAAACTCTGGGGAAGAGCCGGGACGCCAATACGGAAGTAGCAGGCTCCCGTGCTCCTTCACTACAGACTTTCGCACCACCTAACCATTCGCCAAAATGTTTTTAAACCACCGGTAACCGGCCAAGCGCCTGGCAAAAAACAAGCTTCAATATGATACCAATATAAACAAGGTCTTTTGTCAGCTCTGTACATCAATGCCGACCTATGCTGAAGTAAGTGAAGAGTAGAAAAATATAAAGGTATTGGCTATAGGGAAATGTCCCAGCAGTTTAGGATAATGAAGGTTCTAATCTAATCTATTACATAGCCATTACATTTCTATCTCCTGATAATGACAGGAAGGCAGAAAGTGTATTATACTAATAATAATACTCATAGCAGAAATGTCACCCTGCTTTTTTTTCTTTAACAATGACCACAATATACATTTTAATAAACCAAATATGAACAATTGAGGAAAATGAGGAAGAACTGATGATTAAAATGTTGTAGTACAAGTAGTAATGTAGTTTGTGCATAAATTACTATTGCAACAAATGTGTTAATTTTCTTCATTATTAGAGTCGATTTCTTTGGACGATTGCTCTTGGGCCAGTGGTCAATGAAAATCTACTGACCCGGAGAGCTTCATGTCTACCCCTGACATGTATTCTCTTAATGACGAATGTGTAACCTCAGACAGACTTCGAAACTGTCTGACACACACACACACACACACACACACACACACACACACACACACACACACACACACACACACACACACACACACACACACACACACACACACACACACACACACACACACACACACACACACACACACACACACACACACACACACACACCACACACACACACACACACACACACACACACTCCCCCTGTGTAGGTGTCTGCCACTGTACGTGAAAAGTTAATTGTCCATATTTGCATGCGGTATAAAGCAGCATGCTCCCCCCCGCTGATTGGAGCTGTCAGCTGCGTTTATTAACTATGATGAATCACCCCTTCACTTCACATCCAATCAAAGGCCCCTCACAGGAGCTCAAATCTGGTCACCTTTAACTAAATGATTTTTCTTGGCCCACGGTGTGCCAGCCAGTGATTGGACTGGCAACCTGACGATACCACTGCTGTTTAGAGTTATATAAAATATTCTGCCAGTGGAGAATGAAGCAGCCAGCTGACATACAGCCGCATGAGAAGTGGTGATTTTTTGGAGTTGAATTGGAGTATTATAACTCAGCGAGACGTGGATTATAAAGGCGTTCTCTTGACCTTGCCATGAGGACTCGGAGAGAACAAGGTTCAGTCTTTGCTGCATAATATAAATAAAATACAGCGCTTTTTAGCACGCAGGCTGACAGCTGCACTGAATCAGGATAATCTCAATGATTCTCCTGAAACCTCGCCTTTCCTCCTAAACAACTTCAATCCTTGCATATTTATAAAAACAGAAAATGCATACCTGTGAATTCATACCTTGCATTTATTTATTTATTGACATGTATATACTTCATCTGCATTACTTTGCACATTGGTCTGCAACATAATCTGCACTATTTGTCTCTTCTTTCACTATTTGATTTGGAGTTGAATCGGAGGGATGAGACCCTCTTTAATGGTCACACATGCAGAGCACACAGCACACAGTGAAATGTGTTCTCTGCATCTAACCCATCCTAGAACCAGGAGTCTAGCACTAGGAGCAGTGAGCAGCTAGTGTACAGCGCCCGGGGAGCAATGGGAGTGAGGGGGGAAGGGGGGTGTCCGGTACCTTGCTCAAGGGCACCACGGCAGGGCAGGAGGTGAACTGGGACCTCTCCAAGTAGCAGTCCACACTCCATATTTTCGGTCTGGTCGCGGACTTGAACCGGCGACCCTACAGCTCCCAGTCCAAGCCCCTACTGACTGAACCACCAGTGTTTTATGTCTCGACACAGCTTTAACAATACTGCACATATTTTAGTTTTATTTTAATATTCCGAGAACTTTGCAATAGTACTGTATACTGTATGTAGTTTCTTGGTATATTCAGATTTCATGTCAATTATTTTCTATATCTTAACGTATAATAGTTCAAAAGAAACATATTTAACCGTATCTTTGTATGCACCATGTACACCAAGGACAATTCCTTTAATGTTTAATTTCACTTCATTTTGATTTGTTCCGTTCATGCTATGCACAACTTAATGTATAATAATTGTTTTAATTGTCGAAAAGGAGCAGGGAGAAGAAAATCATCTTATGTCACCTGCCCCTTTCTAAAAAACAACTAAATAAATGGAAATAGATGGTCTGTCCTTCATATTTTCTTATTCACACAGTATCATAGATGAGAGGAACACCTACGTCACTTCCGGGCGAAAATTATGCCCCCGCCCACTTTAGGGGGAAAACAACGCTGTCATTTGAATGGCGGTCGATACAAATTCTGAAGTTTTTGCCAATCCGATCAGAAATGTAAGAAAACTGTGGATTATCTGATCTTCAGAGAGCCCGGTTACGATGGCCAGTCAGGCAAACAATTACATGAAATTATTTGAAATCGACGATCGGGCTCGATATATGGTTAAATATGGTTAAAATCAGTAGGCCAGGCTGTAATTTCGCCAGCTGTTTCTCTCATGCCATTTCCACACCTGCACATGGCAATAGATCCTCTGAATCTTTGAATCTATGAATAGCTCACATTAGTGCACGCATTATGCTAAAAACCATCCGTACAGAGAGGAGACAAGGTCAGTGCAAACACAGAACTGAACACCTCGGACCTCTCTGAAGGAGAAAGTCTTTGATCCCCGTCTGAACGGAAGAGCTGGGGGTCGGTAAGAGAGAGAGAGAGAGAGAGAGAGAGATAGAGATGACGAGAGAGAGAGAGAGAGAGAGAGAGAGAGAGAGAGAGAGAGAGAGAGAGAGAGAGAGATCAATAGATTCTTGTAGACACAGCCTCGAGTTTCCAATCTAACACAGCGCCGTATCGATTAGGCTTCATGGAGACAAGGTGCAGCGACAGTAATGTCAGCAGTGGATTTGGGAGTCTTTAACAAACTCCAGAGCAGGGGACACATCGTGTTCAAATCACAAATCAAAACTCTCCTCTTGCTTTTAACCTGTAATTAATGTTGTGTTTTATATATTTTAAGTATAAGTTTAAAGTGTCTTTGAGTTTCTAGAAAAGCTGAGTTTATAATAACTCAGGGGTGTCCAAACTACGGCCCTCAGCAAATTCAAAAAGTATAATGACTTGAGTATAATAAACTTCTGCTTGTCTTATATTGTACTTCTTAAACATATATGTTCAAATATATTACACACAGTGTTAATAAGCCCACTTTTCAAATAAATTCAGTCCATTCAAGTTGAAAACATGTTCTAACAAATCTAAGTTGATAAGACAAAGCCCAATAACTTATTTAAATAACAACCTTGAAATAAACCCTTCGTATTTCCTCTTATTATAAGAAATCTGAAGCTTCTGTTTTAAGGAATGAGCTGCAAACACGATACATGAAACCCTCTGGAGAGCTGTGAGCGGTTTGTTTCTTAAAGCATTTTCAAGTATCAAGAACAATTGACCTACATTGGATTGATTTTCAGACTTATAACTGAACCTATGAGGCGATGATATACCTCTAGTGAGCGGCCCAGCCCTTCGTATATTTGTCTGTATGTGGCTCTCGGTGAAAAAAGTTTGGACAGCCCTGTAATAACTCATTTTAAACAGACGACATGCTGGAGATGAGGAGATGAATGATAGATGGTTATGTCAGCTTAAAGTAAAAAACGACTTAGCTGCACCTTTTCATCAGCCACTACTGTAAGCTCCTTATAATAATAATAATAATAATAATGCACTTTATGTATGGAGCGCTTTTCTAGAAACTCAAAGACACTTTAAACTTACACTTAAAATATAAAAAACAAAACATTAATTACAGGTTAAAAGCAAGAGGAGAGTTTTGATTTGTGAGGGACAAAGAATTGCGTGAGAATTGAGACAAGAAACAGGATCAGTTTCAACTTGTAAACCTGTTTGAGTATCCACTTTCTCAAATCTGAAAAGCTATGTTCTGGATAAAGCTGTTGGTAGAAACTGTGACACAACGTCAGGGTGCTATACTTAATCTGTGATTGACGTACAGAAAAAGGAAAAGCACCTCCTTTCATGACGCAGCTCGAAAAAAAACTGTCTTCAGGGAACTGAGTCATGAGAAGCAGAGGGAGCAGCTTTCAGGGAAATGATGCAAAATGGTTTATCGGTGAATTGGTGACGTCAGAAGAGCATGACTGTAACACCAGGAAGCTGTGACCTCATCACCTACTTTAAAAACATATATATATGTTGGATGTGTGGTCTCATAAATGTTATAGAGAGGCGAAGTCCCTCCCTTTCCGGGGGACCTCCATGGGACCTTATTTCGGAAAAAGTATGTATTGAAGTCAATGGAGAGAGAAAGATTATCTTTCAATCCCGTTTGAATTGAGCCACAAATTACACATATGATGTTTGTCAATTTAAAAGATAATTTTGCAAGTCAAAACAATAAAAATGTGAAGTAACACTTTTTTGGTGTGAAAGCGCTCAATGACCTACATCTCCCGTCTCGCACCACACACCCAGACGGCCGTCACGTTGGCACATCTCACTTCTTTCTTTCAGAATGAGGCGAAAAGTATTAAAAGAGGTGAAAATCACTCCAAGTCTGGGCATGTTGAGAGCTGTACATACACACAAGGGGAGTGAGTCGGTTCCTAAGAGCCAGCATGCGGGACCCGGACTCTGGGATTTGTAGTCTTTCTAGTTGCGTATTTTTCATAGTCTTATATTTCAACAGTTTTACGACAAACTGACTTTTTTGACATGGAAATTATTTGTTAAGATTGACAAACATCATATGTGTAATTCATGGCACAATTCAAACGGGATCGAAAGATAATCTTTCTCTCCCCATTGACTTCAATACATACTTTTTCCAAAATAAGGTCCCATGGGTCGGAAGTAGATGGGCGGGACTTCACCTCTCTATAGTCAACCCAGTGAGTAAAGCATTTACACTTATTATTCCTTTGACCCCTAACCCATCACTGGCTTCCACTCCTACTGCGTTTTATATAATTTGTATTTGTTTTGACTTGTTATTTGCTCTTTTGTTTGTTTGTTTGTTTGTTTGTTTGTTTGTTTGTTCACCATGAAAAGCGGCCTTGGGTCCCTTGAAAGGCGCTATACAAATGTAATATATTATTATACTATAAATAAACTGGTTTCAATACATTTGACTGGAATTGTATTTCATATGATTGTTTGAGACCAATAACATGGATTGATTGATTAAGGAAATAATAATGAAACTGTTTCAAAGTGGTAAGCAAATCAGAAAATAAAGATAACGACTGTTTTCCCTTTATTAGTTATTCTGTGTTCTTCCAAGAATATAGGGTTTGTGTATATATTGATGATTATTTGCTCTTTTCTGCCTGTAAAACTTGTGTATGTTGGTTTCTAAAATGACTGCTAATGTCTGGCCGATGCATGATTTGCTTAATAAAGTCCGGATTGGTGCATCACTATAGGCTACAGTCTGCAAAAGTGAGCACACCCACTCCTTAAATAACTTCTGTAAACCTGCTGGGTGGCAAACAGTTCAGGGCTGTTTATATCCGGAGCAACTGCCGGCTATAAATGCATTTGACTGAATCAGCGTGAAGCGAGGAATGGCACAAATAAGAGCAGCGAAGTGTGCTCAGTCAACCAACTCTGGATAAATAAAGTTAGGAGAAATAAAGTTAGGAGAACAGGCAGGAGAGTGTCTCTCTCTGGAGGAGATACAGCACCAAAAATGATGTTTCTACCGCTCTGACTATATCACATAAACACAAGCAGGGAGAGAGATAGCGGCAGATATCCAGAGAGGGCAAAAGTACACACATCCTTCACTCAAGTAGAAGTACAGATACTCATGTTTGAAAATACTCTGACTAAACTTCTTTACTCAAGTAAAAGTAAAGAGGTTTAGTCAGTACTTCTACTTTCACCAGAGTATTTCTAAACATGAGTATCTGTACTTCTACTCGAGTAAAGGATGTGTGTACTTTTGCCTTCTCTGCAGGGAGAGAGATAGCAGCAGATATCTGTGAGCATTGGCAGCTCGTAATGAGAGTGACTTCCTCCTTCCTCCAGTGGTTGATGGCTGACAGCCTCTCAGGGATTTGAGGCTCTTACAGATGTTTTCACACTCTCAACACGAGCTCACAGATGCACACGTCGCTTCAAGGTTGACTTCAGTTGTAGGAGGGAGGAGGACGACATGCGTTTGAAGTCTTGACATGTGGAGAAGACACAGTATCGAGCTTTGGTGTTTCGGGGGGGCTTATGAGTGGTGAGTGGGTGATATACAGACACCAGCCAACAGGGAGGAGGACGCAGATTAACGAGAGGGTTTAAACCAAACAGACGTCAATACGGGAAGAAATTCATTACGAGCCAGAGTTTCTGATTACAGCATATCCGCCAGAGAACATCTGAAACATGCACAGGTTGGAGATAGATAGCTCAAATACTTTAAATCTGTCTAGACCAGTGATTTCAAACTGAGCCACGGTACATTTCCTACATTAAAAACATCCCGCAGCACACCAACAAACCAAAAAAGTTACTAAAAGACCCAATGTAGCCTAAATCTATATACTTATATATACTTTGATCATTTAATGACAAGTGTCTCAAGTTGGCTACGAGGTCAGCTCCTAAATTGCTAGCTTTGAGAGCTATATCTTTGTGTTCATTAAAGTTACCTCAGTTTGTTAACACAGGTGAAAATAAATGTCTATTTTCTTGTGTTGAAGTGACGGGTGTTTTGTTTGGAGATGACGTTTAAGCTTGCTTAGGAACATGGCACTGTTGGGTTTTATTTGCAGCTTCTAATTCATATTTTTTTGGACCAATTAAATGGGACCTATCATGCAAAATGCACTTTTGTACGTCTTTTATACATGAATATGTGTCCCCGGTGTTCCAGGGAACTCACCAAGTGTCAGAAAACACAACCCTCTCTATTTTCCTCCATACCCAAATCTCTAAAAAAGGGGCTGCAACGGATCTGATAAAAACTGATCCAGATTTGAACACTGTCCTGACGTCAGGACGGTGGCGCTACGGCTATTGGGCCAACTCCACCAATCAGGAGGAGACGGCCACGGACATTGCCGTTCGAAAGCGCTGGAGACGCTGTAGTACATATGCCAGGCCTGTAGGTGGTGCTGTTCTCACTGAATCTGCCCTTGCAAAAACAGAGCTATACATTTTTCACGGCACAGTGGTTAAAAATGACTTGTTTGGACTAAGTTGTAAGTACGTTACTGTTGCCCTTGACATGTTAGGACAGGGACAGACATGGAGGAAAAAAGGTTTTGACGTATTTAAAAGTTCTGCTCTGTTTACGATAACATTTTTAAGATAGGTGCTGCCAACCTAAATGCTTTAGTATCACCTCAAAACTACTGAGCTCAGTCCGCAGGCCACGGTGTGAAATGTTAGCTGATTAAACTCATCTTTATTCAAAGGACTTCCTGGAGTCTGTGATGTTCTTATCCGCCCCGTCATCTCACCTCAGCGGCTG
>NW_022987668.1:4706305-4751305 GCF_902827165.1 Trematomus bernacchii | reverse complement strand
CTCAGTAGTAGTAGAATCCCTTCCCCGTCATGGATTGTCCGCCAGGATCTGGCTGGACGAAATCAAATGCAAATCACAAAATATTAGAGAAACTTAGTTGTTTTAGATTCGTTAGTAGTAGTTGTGTAATGAACAGCTTGCCTGCTAATATGCTAACCTAGCTTTGTTTACCTTGGTAGCTAACACGATATGAACGTTAGCTTGGAGGAAAGGCAACTATAATGCAGTGTAATAAAACTACTATGAACAAAAGCTAGTGGTTCATATTAGGCTAGCAATAACGTGTTTATAATTGCAATCGTATACGGGTATTCTGCTACCATACAATGTAACTTGCATGAATACATTGTTTTGCGCTAGCATACAGCTAGCCTCGTTAGCTACATGCAGTATATGTACGGTCACAATGTACGGTAAACCGGAGTATACTGTATGAGTATTCCGTGTGTGACTGCAGACATTCTCCTGCCATGACAAACATGTAAGGCCATCTGCTGACATTGTAGTTGATATATTTAAACGCTAGCAACGTAGCATCACAAAAATGTTTTTCTGACCAAAACTAGCTCAAGCTCCGTGTGTTAGATCGCTACGCCAGCTATAATGTAATTACGTTTCGCGACTGACCGGCAAATCACCCGCAGTATACTGTCAATAGGTATTTTGTGTGTGAATGCAGACATTCTCCTGCTATGAGATACATGTATGCAAGGCCATCTGCTGATATTAGAGTTGATATATGGAAACTCTAGCAACTTAGTTAGCACAGTTAGCACTGTGTCAATGGCTTAGCAGTCCAACACAGTTTACACATTTAAACAGTCTTGTTTGATAAATACACAAATAACAATGCAAACTTACAGGTTGTATACCCAGATCTTCCCCTGCTCCAAACGGTCCAAACAAGCTGTGCATATCCGGCCTCAAACTGGGCAATGTTTTGGAAGCTTTCGTCTGTGAAATGCCGGTTCTTCGAACCTCTGGAGGAGGAACACGCCGCTGCTGGTGTGGCCATAGCTCTTCGGGATTGGTCCATTTCGTTCCGGGTACCGCATGACATCAGGCGGTACCCGGAACTAAATGGAAGACTCAAATGGGCAGTGACGTATCTCCAACGAGGCGTTTTGGGGAGGTATTTTCTGTGTTAGAGTTTTACTCGCTACAGGGTGTACTTTGAGGGTTTTGACTCTGCACACCGTTTACATGCATAAAAACCTTCATAACACACAAGGGGACGGGTAATAACCGGAAAAGCATGACATGGGAGCTTTAAACCCCAAATATCTGCTGACTTACAGACGTCTTGTTCCCACTGTAAATCAATGGGAAAATGTATTTTGGGGCTCAATGACCTCACAGACAGAAACATAAGTTGTAGTACCACCATTTGGCCACTATGAAAATATGCTTTTCCGTTCGGTGGTCTTCCTTGGGACTTCATTAGATTGTGTTTTTCAAAAGAAATAAACATCATCTTAAGCTTTCAGATCCCTTTTTAAATGGCAACTTCCAGGGATTCACTTTGACCGATGGAAAGAGGATAAGATGGAATAATTAAAAAATACCAATGTAATGTGAGAAGTGCTCGAACTGTTGGGTTTATTATCTCAATCAACTGTATTCCTTGTCCAATTAAATGGCCCTTTGTATCTAAAGTAGTGATTTTCAAGATTGTATTCGCGATAGATAGATAGATAGATAGATAGATAGATAGATAGATAGATAGATAGATAGATAGATAGATAGATAGATAGTGTACCGTGTGGCCACCCTACATGTCTCTCTAATGAAATCAGACTGACGCCTATGGCCATTTCAAGGGTAACAGGTGTTCAGGCTACACAGCGAGTGTGTGTGTGTGTGTGTGTGTGTGTGTGTGTGTGTGTGTGTGTGTGTGTGTGTGTGTGTGTGTGTGTGTGTGTGTGTGTGTGTGTGTGTGTGTGTGTGTGTGTGTGTGTGTGTGTGTGGCTGTATGTATGGGTGTCAGTAAGGATTAGTGAGTGCGGTCAGAGACATAGGGTCGATTATGGAATTAAAGGATGATCGCGGCTGCCTATTGTTCCTATAGCCGGGGATCACTGAGTCATAATGCCTCTCTGAGACTCACATGAGACAGAGAGAGTCCAGATATAAGGGGTTTGGGCACAGGCCGTATCAGCAAATGAACGTATTAATAATGATTTATCAATAATATGTTGTCTTTCAGCATGAAATTCAGATGTACAAGAGCAGAAACATGGTTATTTTGGATTGTACGGGTGGGGTGATATGAGATATCCAAAAGTACATCCAATTGAAAGAAAATAAGAAAAACCATCAACTCTTATATACTGTATCTCCAACACTGCATGTAAAAACAAGAATTCCCACAGAGCACTTTTCATATCACTCCCCTTTCAAACTATGGGGCTTTTTTCTGTTGTGTACATGTCTTGGTCTCTGCTCAACTGAGTACAGATCTGACACATACAGCGCTGCAGCGATCACAAACCAGCTCTGGGATCTAATCATGTTCGCCTCGATCCCTCTGCTGTCACCTTGCCCTTTAATTTCCTCACAAAGAGCAGAGGAGGCAGAGTGATCTCGTGCTTTCTGTCTCTGTGTCTTACTTTTACCCTGGGACTCACTCATTAACCCTCACCCCGTTAGACTTCTGCTCGACAGTCCTTCTCTAATGATAACTCTGTTCTTTCTCCGTTTCCCTTTCTGCTTTGTTTTAAATGTTCATCACTGTCTCACAGCAACATTCCTTCACCACTCATACACATTTAGGGATACTATAGAGACAGAAACACTCCTCATAACTGAACTCAATGACAGAACCAGGCTTATCTAAAAAAGAGATAGGTATACAAAGGTTTCAATCGACAGGTATTTGAATCAGCATTGAAACAGTTTGAAGATAAGTCCATTGGTTTATAGCCGAAAGGTCAAGACCTTCCTCCTCATGATGAAGAAAATAGTTATTGTGACATAAGCTGAGGATCAGGGCCACAATCAAGAACAAAATATTTCACAATGTTGAATTTATTTTCCAGATTTGTTTCAATAATTCTGATTTCAATTAAAAAAATTCAGATTTATTTTTCAAAATTCTGATTATTTTAAATTCTGATTTTTGACAAAAATCTGACTTTTTTTTCAGAAGTTCTGACTTTTTTCAGAAGTTCTGACTTTCATCTCAATACAAAACAAAAAAATCTCCCTTTTCTTTCCTCAGATCTCAAAAAATAATTCACATGTGGCCCTTATCGTCTCCCGTATATTTGGACTTTTCTCCTACTGTTCTTTGTGTCTGTGCTGAATACTTGTACCTCTCCAGCCTGTAGCAATCTCTCAAATCAAAACAACCCGAGAAGGAACCCACTCGTCTCAAAAGCTTCTGATGAAAGCTCACGTGTATTTCTTTATTTCAAAAGGCAAAAACATTTGGAAGGACACCGAGGCACTAGAGATGATAGAAAACAAAACAACAAGACATGTAGAAAGTAAAATTGCCAAAGTTTGCCAGTACCATATTCTCAAATGTGATGATTTCATAACATCGTTAATTAACTTGTTTTTTTAACCGTTAGACTGAACTTTGGGCTCTGGGCAATTGTGTGTGTGTTATATTTTCTCTGCTAAATTATGAATCATGCAATAGAAAATGTAAACAGAAATAATTGTAACCCTACTCTCCAGTAGCTGCCCTTTAATGAGAGACTCAGGCCGATATGGAGTCTGATCTCTGATCTCTGACAAAGAGACATATCTGCAAAGCTATCATTCAACATAAAGAGGAGACATCACTATATGAACAACATCATAAATCTGTCTGTTCCCACTTTCTACAGCTTGATGGATGTCACCTGCTGTGATGTGAACCATGATGCTTCAGCACTGACGGCACACTAAGAGCCAGAGATGAAATATAAAGTGCATTATGGAGCAGTTTCTCTTTTGAAAGTGAATAGGGTTTACAAAACAACCCGTCTTCTCAAACCTGTGTTCCTTTTCGAAGCAATTTGGTCGTGAGGCCACGATTTGTTCATCTGTCTCACACCTCCCACATGATTTCACGCTACCATAGAGAACTATTGAATTAGGGCAAATCAGGCTATTGTGAGGTGAAAACATGACAGAGAAAATAGACAGAAAAAGGCTCCCCTCTAACAAAACGTTATCCACCTTGTTCTGTGAATATGTGTAGGTAGAAGGTGTCTGTTTTGATTGGACACAGCACGGTGTGATAATGACAAACTGTGTGCATGATTGTTCCTAGATCAGCCTCTCAAATACCCACTACAACAGCGTACCTGAGCAACTGTGAAGAAGGGAATAACATCGCCATCTAGAGGCCGTCCACAGCATTTCTCACACACACAGACACAAAGAATGCTCTCCCACGTTACTCGCTCTTTTCAACAAGTGGATTCAAACTGCCACGAGAGGAAGCTTCTCCACACAGAACAAACACAGCAGAAACAATAGCAGTGAAGCTTTTATCCACTTCTCCATGAGACTCAGAACTATATCTCCCTGTGCAAGGTCACTTCTAGAAAGCATGCGAGAACAAACGGTGAGAAAAAGACATATAGCGGAGAGGAAGAGGGAGGATACTGACACACAGATAACCTTCGCTGAGAACATGCACAGCTTGGAGCTTAAGCAAATCTCAACTGTGAAACAAATAAAACACACAAAAGCTTGGAGAGAAAAGCTCCTCGGGAAATACATGTTTCCTTCTTACCTATGATGGGAGCCAGGCGGAAGATGTCAGATAGACGACTGTTCACGGGTTCATACGGAGAATCCTCCAAGAAGTCATTACCTGTGGGGAAGAGAGGGAGATGTTTAGGTAGGTAGGTAGGTAGGTAGGTAGGTAGGTAGGTAGGTAGGTAGGTAGGTAGGTAGGTAGGTAGGTAGGTAGGTAGGTAGGTAGGTAGAGAGAGATAGATATTTGAATTGAATCAAGATAGATAGATAGATAGATAGATAGATAGATAGATAGATAGATAGATAGATAGATAGATAGATAGATAGATAGATAGATAGATAGGTAAATAGATAGATAGATAGATAGATAGATAGATAGATAGATAGATAGATAGATAGGTAAATAGATAGATAGATAGATAGATAGATAGATGGATGCTTTTACATTAGTTTATTTTTGTCTTATCGGTTTTTCTAAATGTATTTATGCTGCTTTTTTTATATAATGATTGATGTACAACACTTTGGTCGACTCTGTTGTTTTTAAATGTGCTATATAAGTAAAGTTGGATTGGATTGGATATATTGGAGATATGTTTGTATTTGGAGCCCTCTCCCCTTTTTGTTTACCATTGCCCCCCCCCCACACTGGCCTGCATGTGACAGGGTTATTTGGGTCAGTCGATATCCACGCTGGCACACAGCACCACGCCTGATTAGGCAGGTTGGTCAGCTGTGTTGCGCAACTGGAAGTGGAGTCATGGGTCTGGATGCAGTTTAGGCACTAAAAGCCCCCCCCCCTGCTATGATCAACACTTAAAGATGGCACTGCCAGCGCTGAGGGGCTTCGCGCTCCATTAGCTCCAAGGACAGTGATTTAGGAGGTCAAAAAGTGTCTCATCTCTGCAGGACCCTGGCTGGAAGGGGGGCCACATTTCTCTTTTGAGTGTCTGTGCATGATTGCATTGGACTGATATACGGATAAAGAGCTGTGTGCTACTTTGTTTGTGTGTTTTCTGGGGTATAGGGAGGGTCATGATACTGCGAGGGGAGGGGGCCAAGTCCATACTACAGGGGGGAGGAGCTAGGGAAACTAATCCTCATTTGTTTTCAGAATTCTCCCTTTTTTTATTCTACACAATTCTGACTTTTTTTTAAAAATCTGTGTTTTTCAAATTTCTGTATTTTTTTCAAATTTCTGTATTTTTTTATTCTGATTTTTTCTCAAAATTCTGAAATCTTGACTTCAATCTCAGAAAAAAACCGTTCCAATCAGATCTCAAAAAAGAATTAAAATGTAGCACTAATCCGCTACCATATATTTTCTGACTTTTCTCCTACTGGCAGTAAGGGGGGCCACATTTCTCTTTTGAGTGTCTGTGCATGATTGCATTGGACTGATATACGGATAAAGAGCTGTGTGCTACTTTTTTTGTGTGTTTTCTGGGGTATAGGGAGGGTCATGAAGCTGCGAGGGGAGGGGGCCAAGTCCATACTACAGGGGGGAGGAGCTAGGGAAACTAATCCTCATTTGTTTTCAGAATTCTCCCTTTTTTTGTTACAAAATTCTGACTTTTTTTCCACAATTACGTCATTTTTTTATTCTGACTTTTTCTCAAAATTCTGAAATCTTGACTTTAATCTCAGAAAAAAAGAAATGTCACTTTTCTATCACATCTCAAAAAAAATTCACATGTGGCCCTAATCCTCTTCCGTACAAATTTCACTGAGTGTCTGTCCGTGATTGCATTGGACGGATAAATAGCTGTGTGCTACTTTTCTTTTGTGTTTTCTGAGGTATAGGGAGGGTCATGATGCTGCGAGGGGAGGGGGCCACTAATCCTCTCAACCCCTTTACAGAGCACATTAGAAAACCTATAGGGAATGTCCTTTTTACATTAACTGTAGCTGCAGGGTGTTCTCTAAATGTGGCTGAACACAGACACATGAGGGACTTTGTGCATTGGAGAAAGCAGGTATATAAAGCTTAGACTCTGATCAGGATAAATCAACATAATCTCGTCTACTCTGTTTCTTCTTGTGCTATTTGTATTGTTCTTATTGTTCAATTGCATTGTTGGAGGAGCTTGGGACTTCAGATGTTCATTGCCAAAACTACTGCTACTGTGCATATGACAATAAAGCCTTTGAATCTTTGAATTTAATCAACATCTCGGATCTTTTGACAGTAAAAACGTTGTTGACGGATAAGTTCCCTGAAAGCAGTAAACACACCTTGTGATGTCTGAGAGATCCATGCACTTATAGCTGTGCCCATGTGACAACAAACCCTTTGAATCTGATCTAAATCTCTGATCGTTGGAGTGTTTTTGTCGGTAAAAATGTCTGATAAATCCATGCACTTATACCTTCTATGCATAGGACAACAAACCCTTTGAATCGTATCAACATCTTGGTTCTTTGGAGTGTTTATGACAGTAAAAGGTTCCCTGAAAACATACCTTCTAATGTCTGATATACACCATACACTTATAGCTGTGCCCATAGGACAACAAACCCTTTGAATCTTATCAACATCTTGGTTCTTTGGAGTGTTTATGACAGTAAAAACGTCCCTGAAAACAGACCTTGTAATGTCTGATAGATCCATGCACTTATACCTTCTATGCATAGGACAACAAACCCTTTGAATCGTATCAACATCTTGGTTCTTTGGAGTGTTTATGACAGTAAAAGGTTCCCATGAAACATACCTTCTAATGTCTGATATACACCATACACTTATAGCTGTGTCCATGTGACAACAAACCCTTTGAATCTTATCAAAATATCGGGTCTAGGAGTGTTTTTGACAGTAAAAACTTTCCCTGAAACCAGTAAACTCACCTTGTAATGTCTGATAGATCCCCCAGTAAATGCGCAGGCAGTTCTTCTCCTTCTTCATGCCCCGTTTACAGCGGCAGTGGTACAGAGGGCTCTGTTTGATGGCGTCCATGGCGCTCCGGCACTCGTCCTTGGCCTCCAGGCCGGCCACCATGCTGAAGTTACTCTCCTTTCCTCCGGCCACGCACTGCCTCATGGTCCGGTACTTGGTGCTGCACACCTGCTCCTTCAGGCAGTGCTCGCTGGCCCGCACACAGTCCAGCCGGCCGGACCGCAGGCTCTCCTCCGCCAAACACCACACATCTGGAGACAGAGGAGGCATTCAGTGTAAGGATTGGTCAAATAAAACTTATAATTGTGCTTTTATTTATGTCTTAAAGGTCCCCTATTATACTGTTTTTCATCAATATATCACAGGTCTCAGATATATACAGAGCCTGTCTCTGATTGGCTGAAACACCAAACAGATCATTGCAGCATTACCCATAATCCCCTCTGTTTCAGCCCTGTTTCCAAAGTGCTGATTCTCTGTCTGTAGCTTTAGATGAAAATAAGGAGCCCCTCCCCACGCCCCTCTGAGAGATATTTGGTTACAAATAACTCAATGGTGCTCTAGTGCCTCATTCACACCAACGGTGTTTCAGGGCCGGTTCGGAGCTGGAGCTTGAAAAGTACAGTTTTTTCCTCTTCACACCGCAGCGGCGCCGCCTCTTAGCTCCGGAATCCGGTTCGTTTCAAGCACCAAAAAATTGTCCAGCTAGAGCAAAAGCACCGCATACGTCACGCTTACGTCGAGGCGGGGGCAGGGGCAGGGCCGGGATCAACTCCTGAACAATAACAAAAAGCCCGCGTTTTATCCAGTTTGTACACAACGATGGAGAAACTTAACAAGCAGCAGTGGTCCACTGAAGAGACCAGCTACCTACTGGTCTTCCATTTTGTTTCGACAGAGCAAAACCAAAACGAGTAGCGCTTCAACACAATCGGCCATTGTTGTTGTTGTCGGGGTGAGCTGTGAGGGGTTTCCGCGTGGTTTGGCTTTATGAAGCAGGCACACAAACGGTTACGTCATGACGCAAACGATGACGCAATGACGCAGCACCAGTCGGACTCTGGGCGGTGTGAAAAGAGCCGGAGCTAAACCGAAGAACCGGTTCTGAACCTGAAAAGCTCTAGCACGGAGCTTGAACCGGAGTTGCGTTGGTGTGAATGAGGTATAGGAGGAGATTCAGGTGATAAGGGGGGGGGGGGGGGTTACCTTGGTTGGTGATTGGCTAATGGTTGCACAAGCCAACAAATAGTTATGACATCATAAAGTGGCCAAAATCTGATCAGCTCATTTTTCAGACAGGTTTTTATAGAAATGGATCAGGACAAAAAGAGAGAGAATCTTTGTTCCTGAAACTTTCAGAGTCTCTTTCCACAGAGGGGACACATGTTGATGTAGAAGAGACATGAAGAAGAGGGGACACATGTTGATGTAGAAGAGACATGAAGAAGAGGGGACACATGTTGATGTAGAAGAGACATGAAGAAGAGGGGACACATGTTCATGTAGAAGAGACATGAAGAAGAGGGGACACATGTTGATGTAGAAGAGACATGAAGAAGAGGGGACACATGTTCATGTAGAAGAGACATGAAGAAGAGGGGACACATGTTGATGTAGAAGAGACATGAAGAAGAGGGGACACATGTTGATGTAGAAGAGACATGAAGAAGAGGGGACACATGTTCATGTAGAAGAGACATGAAGAAGAGGGGACACATGTTCATGTAGAAGAGACATGAAGAAGTGGATTTTGCATAATAGGTGACCTTTAATGTATACATATGTATAAATGTGTCTGTTGATTCTGTATATAGGTATACATATTTTTATATATATTTGTTTTTATATTCAGGATTGTTGGAAACGGTATTTCGATCTCTCTGTCTGTACACACAAACTGAAAGATTGACTTTGACTTTTGACTTTGACTAATTAGTTTACTGTACACTGGAAAAACTGAAATCATTACTTTAATTAAAAGGTATTATGTCAACACATTTTACATAACTGTATTAGGGTTAGTTGAAAGCAAAAATATGTTGAACCTAATATGTTTTTATTTTGACTACTTTATAGTATTGCTTTCAACTTACTTGATGCAGTTATGTGAAATGTGTTGACATAATACATTTAATACAGTTGTTTCAGTGTACATTGTCTACGCATGCAGGCTCTCCTCCGCGAAACACAACACATCTGGAGACAGAGGAGGCATTTATTGTAGTGATTGATCAAATACAAATAAGTCTGCATGTTAATTAGTTCACAGTACAGTGTATAAGGTTAGTTGAAAGCAATAATATTAAGTTGAACCTAATGTGTTTTTATTTGGACTACTTAATATTATTGCTTTCCACTGACTTAATACAGTTGTGTGAAATGTGTTGACATAATACATTTAATTAAAATCAACGTTTCAGTTTTTTCAGTGTAGTGCATTTTCTTGGCACGCAGGTTCTCCAGAACAGAGGAGGCATTTATTGTAATGATAATAATTAGCCTAATAATAATAATACAAGTCTAAATCAAACATGCCTCTTTTGGTTGGTTGCTAATTAGTTCACAGTAGTACATTTACAAGGTTTATAGGCTGCCTTGAAGCCAGTTTCTTTTTTTTATGTCGTATATTGCTTTGTTGGAAGAGCCTGGATTTAAGATTTCCATTGCCATTTACTGTTCATATGAGAATAAAGCCTTTGAATATATTGGCATGACAATTGCTGTAGGTCACAACAAACATATTAGTTTCACATTTGAGGAGATCAACGCAGTTTCATACAACTTTCGATCCTCCAGTTACAGATGAGACGTGCATTTGAGTGATTACACATCATTATTGTTTTGACGACAGATCCGGATTTGTTTTTGGAGCACTTTGGACTACATTAGCCTCCACGCGCTCACTGCCAGGCTCCCCCGTTATTAATAGAGCCACTGCACACTAATGAGATGAATTAGTATCAAACGGACAGCTGTTGGGTGTAATAAAAAAGCCAGTGAAACTTACCCAAAAGAGGCAGAAGGACGCACAGCACTGGGAGGATCATCGTCTTCCTCTCC
This sequence comes from Trematomus bernacchii, assembly GCF_902827165.1. Classification (NCBI taxonomy): domain Eukaryota; kingdom Metazoa; phylum Chordata; class Actinopteri; order Perciformes; family Nototheniidae; genus Trematomus; species Trematomus bernacchii. Next base: position 4,740,651 of record NW_022987668.1, on the reverse strand, counting down.
ATGTGAAACTCAAATCCTTATTGGAACAAAATTGGCGATCAAAAAGCGACTTAACAGTACTTTAATTCCCAGGGTACTTCCAGTGTATTACAATCCATTGGAGAGAAAAAAGACGTAGCCTATAGCAGTGTGCGCTCCAAGAACAGATGCGAGAAATACAATCCCCTCAAAAAAGAACAAGTGTCCAGTCCCGATTCTCAGTTTCTCAGTCAATACAAAACGCAGAAAGTGTAAATTACTCTCTTTTGCTCCCGTGCGGGTGGTCTTCTCGCCGCCGGGAGACAAAGACCCGGGATCAGAGCTCGGTGAAAGCAGAACGGGAACAAGAGTCCTCCTCCAAGTCCTGCAAGCGGGATGAGTCCGTGCGTCTGAGTGCGCGCAGCAAACTGGATCCACCGCTGTCTGCGCACTCAGCACGAGGACAGCCAGCTTCCCCTCATACTACAGCACAGATTAATACACTCACATAGACTTAATGGTATTCAAGTTTTCTTTAAATAGTTGGTTATATCGTTGTTTTATTTGTATCGTCCTTTTCTTACAATTTGTGTTTTTGTACGAACCAAATACACCAAGGCAAATTCCTCGTATGTGTACTTGGCAATAACCCTGTTTCTTATTCTGAGCTATGCCTTCCTTATTATGGCAATATCACCACGGCAGCACAAAATATAAAATAATTAGCCTTCTAATGAGGAGCAGAGACTGAAGTCCCATGGGTTCCCAGCAGCACATGGATGTTTTTTTTATACTCTTAACACTAATTTATTTGGGGTTATATTATTTGTTTGGTGTTTATTTTTAATCCACTGCTCTCCGAAAAATAGCCACGGTTCCAGTCCAGTACAGTGCACACGGACCACAAAGGGCATGTGGTTGCAGTTATGAAATGAAACCAGCACTATAAACTATCGATGCGTGTGGGCTGGATGTACATTGCTGACAGGGAGAGGGCAAAGAGCATTTTATGAAGAAAAAAAAGCAACATGTGGAGATTGTATGGCAATTTGTTGAATCTAAATCCCATTTTGAAGGGTGGGTGACAACATGAATGAACATATGTCTGTGCATATACCTTACTCATGATATTTCAAACATGTGTGGCTCCTCCCAGTTTGCCGTTGTGTTAATCCCATTTGCAACATGACAAAAAGTGTTGTGCAATGTCAGCTGCCACCTGCAACGAAAGAAGGCTGTTAGGGTGTTCATGCAATTCAGAGGATTTAGTATACTACATTGCCTCTACAAAATATCTATTTGATACTTGGGGAAACCTGTTCAGTCACACAGAGGAAGCTTGACATGGCCTCTGTCGCCATCTGTTGGTGGTTTAAGAGTAAAGGTTTCATTTAAAAACCATGCATGCTTCTTTTTAACACTCAATATCTCCTGTTGGGATCATAAAGAAATATGTGCATCTTATCTAGACGCCTCTGTTTGATCAATGCTCTGTCAAATGGCTGGAGATTTGACAAACATGCATGATAATGATAACATGAATGATGCACCAGGCGGGTTGTAACTCTTCCCTCAGGTCATTGATTATATGGTCTATTCAGAGGCTAATCCACTTGGCTAAATACATGGGACCGGACTATGTCAATGAGCCCCTCTCTGCATTAAAGAGTGAGCCGAATCAATCAGGGATGCTGGCGTGCACCACAATAAATCAACCACACACACACACACACACACACACACACACACACACACACACACACACACACACACACACACACACACACACACACACACACACACACACACCACACACACACACACACAACACACACACACACACACACACACACACACACACACACACACACACACACACACACACACACACACACAGGGATAGAGATGAGATGAAATAGCTTATTTAAACGTCACTGAATGATCCCTTTTTGGAAAGGAAGCCATGATTAGGTAGATGAATCAATCCTGCAAGGTACAGACACACTTTTCAAAATTACTTTCATTTTTTGTTAATAAGATATGCCCACAGCCTTTTTTAATATGTCAGACAGAAAAAAGGGTACAATGAATGGCTCAGTGTACTATCTGGGATAATTGTCTGCTTACAATGTGATGACTTTGCTGTTCTTAAGTCTCCAAAGGGAGCCTTTCTTTTGCCAGTCAGGGGGAAGGGCTCTCAGTCTGGTGATTTATGAAAAGCCTCAATCAATATGTGGTATTAATTTAGCAAATGAATGTCAGAATGATGTAGTCCTCTGGTCATTTAACGTTTCACACGGTAATGCGCTTCATGGCACCGGATCAGATCAGCTTTTCTCTGTCCCTGTGGTGAAACCGGAAAATTGGTCAAAGTCAGGAATTGTGTGACAAATGTAGGCAATGGATTACTGTAAAGAAAGCTGAGTGTGGCCATAAAGCACTTTAAAACATTTAAGTGTGAACTGATCAATTACTCACTTTACTGTAAGGGACCACAGTTTGCCAACACTGCTGTAAATTATAAGCAGAAACAGGACAGGAATGGTGACTCCAAAAAGGCACATTTAATAAAGTAAATGACAGAGAAATACGAATGTACAGCTTGTCCAGTGGTTTAAAGTAAATAAGTACATTTACTCAAGTACTTAAGTACAATTCTGAGAGACTTTTTACTTTACTCGAGTCTGTAAAGTAACTAAAGGTACAAAACAAATGTAGTGGAGTAAAAGTACACAATTAACCTCCTGAACTGTAGTGGGGTAGAAGTACAAAGTAGCAACACAAAATGGAAGTACTCAAGTACAGTGCAAGTATCTCAAATGTGGTTTATATACATAAGTAGTTTAGGTCGTTTAGGTTTGCTGTAACTCTCACAGGAGTGAACAGTTCCTTCAATGCTTTATCCAGTTCTCTTTAAACATCCATGACCGTTACTTTTGTTCACCTAAAAGTTATCTAAAGTAATTTTAACTTGTTAGCCATCAGTTGTTGACACATCCGGGACATTCGTTTAGCTTTAGCTGCGTTGACGAGCCGTTGACGAACCGTTAAAGAACCGTTGACAAACTGTTTAAGAAACGTTGACGAATCGTTAAATAACCGTTGACGACGAGCCGTTATTCAATGTTGTACCTGTTGATGCTTCATTTCTCAAAAACATCGATCCAAATAATACATTTTGGTGGTTCATTGTTGTATAAACACAACAAACCAGGAGCGGGGATCTTGAACGCTGTGTCAGCCAAGTAACGTAACTGAAAAAACGTGACGTCAGCTGGTTATCAGTTGTTGACACATCCGGGAGATTAGTTTAAACTGCGTCATAGGAGTAGCTAGCTATATTCAAGCTAACGTCAAAGTTAACAAGCTAACCAACTTTATGTACAGTAGGTTCAATATTAATGTCATTCTAGGTTACTTATTGAGCCATTGATTGACTTAAAATGAGTTTAGACACACTCTTTGAGCAAATCCTTGTCACTGAACAGCAGTTAACTGAACAGACTCAAAGACTAAAGGAAGGTATGTTTGTTTTTCTACTTGAATTTCGGACAGAAAAATATGCTATAGCCAGGGTTCTTACGGTCATTAAAAACCTGGGAAAGTAATGGAAATGTAACTAAAGTTGCATCAAATATAATTTATATTTGATCTAATCGCCAAAATAGTAATACTATAATGATAATAAATACTGTATTGTATAGTAATGAAACGTAAAATGGCATTTAACTGACGAGGTATTTTGCTGGTGAGAGATTTTAGTTGCTTTAGCCTGTAGAAGCTACTAAGCCTACTATTTGATTTGTTTTGGATTTGTTCCTGTTCCATGTTAAAATAAACAATTTTCAGTGGTACCGTTATTTATTTGGTCATGGAAAATTAGGTAAAGGTCATGGAGAAGTAATTGAAAATCATTTGTAAAAAAGTGTATGAACCCTGTATAGCTAAAGCTAAGTATGAGGACTTCATTGCTACAGTACCTAGCTATGTTAGCAATATAAACATTAGCCATCCTCTTATAATTATAATTAATATATATCAGGTTTTACTCGGTTCAACCAATCACAAAAACTGTCAAAAAAACTAATTTCGATCTGGGATTAAGTACTTTGATTGATTTAAAATATCCAGATTTGTTATTCACAATATTCATAAATGCTGCAACTAACACATTGTAGTGATCACTGATTAATACACTGGGTTACATAATCCAATCATGGAACTACAGGTTGGGGGTATTGTTTCCGCACGGACATATATGTTGTTGGTATATACTGTGTCCTCCTTCCTTTCGCTTTCTCTTGTCTTCCCGGGCTGCGACCCGACAACATGTGCGTTTCTGCTGCTCATTAAAGCTAACTTCGTACCTTCGATGCACCGCCTCCGACTCCCTTCTCTCGGCACTACAACATCTTATTTTTCAAACTAAATTATTTTGTCTATTTTCTTTTATCAATTATGTAATCATTTAGTCTATACATTTAAATGTAATGTGACATTCAAACATACTTATTTTGTGAAATGTAGCTCAGTGCATGTGAGTGTTTTGCTGCATGCTATCGGCTAATCAGTAATCTTTATTTCAGTTAAAGTGGCCATTATCAGATACAATGAGAAGATAAAGAGCGCCACTGAGAAGAATGAAAAGACTAATGAGGAACTGGAGACAAAGGTGAGTTTATTTTCCTTATTTTAAGATCATGTAAGTAAGAGTGTCATTAACAATGTGTCATGATGCAGTGTGTAAGGAGCTGACTTATACATCATTTGATATATTAATGATTCAGCAGGCTGTTGGAATTAATACCAAAGCTAATGGATGTCTGAGATGCACACCTTTTTAACATGCTTTGATTGTTTTTCTATCAGTTTTAACAGGATTACCTGAATATTAACCATAGGTTTTTACCAATTTCCACATTTTTCCCAGTGAGCCAGTGTCAGTAAATGGTGACTATTCCTTTCTGATGGAAATGGTGATTTATGACAGAACACAGCCTTATACTCATGTACATGGTGAAATATGATTTAGTTTGACCTTGAATTGTGCCTGTAGATAGACTACAGTAAATGTTCATATGGGCTTATTGAGTAAGGAACAGTAACATGATGAGTAATTGGTTAATATGTTACTATTGTGTTTGTTTTCTAAGGAGCAGCATCAATAATGCCACTGTTCATTTAATTTTGTAATCTGGTATAGTGTAAAAATAAAAACCTTGAGGCAGCACACAGTCTCAGTAGCATCAACACTTTAGGAAGTGCATATTGGCGTATTGATGAACTGATCTCCTTTATGATTTAAAACACCTAATCCCTGCCATTCATTTTATCAACGGTACAAATTGCAAGTGCCGATGCGAAATCAATGGTTAATTTCCACCGGATAACATTAGAGAAACCTTTTAGCTTGTGTGAAATGTGATGTCGGAAGGCCGGCTTGTTGACCTCTCAGAAATATGGCAAACTTCTTCCTGTGGACATCCGATCAGAAGAGCCAATCAGACAGTTTGCTGAATTACAACCCCATGTTATCGCCTGAGAACACGGGACACGGATACCTTTTCTTACCCCATAGAGAGGGATATTGAGAGTGTTTACATCGTGCCGATATGCAGGGTGTGTTTACAGCACAGTGTGTTTACAGCCGTCATGATGTAACGTCTTACAGTTTATGAGAGCTGGCTTAAGATAATTACAGTGTTTAGAAAACTTGGAAGTTGATAGTGCTTGCTGAAAATGTACTGTGCTCAGTATAAAGAACAATAAACTCACCGCCTTGACAGATCCGGCTGCAGACTGAAAACTGTACAGAAAGTCAGGCCTCAGACATGTTTAAAAACATCCTATATAATATGGCAATTATCTTTTTTCATTTAGGCTGGATCCCATAATCACACAATGGAAAGTTTACAAGAACATTTGAAAGCGAATATATATGAATAGTAAAAGAAATGTATACACCCAGGTTACATGCCACCTCATTCAATATACAGCACAACGATTGTTCCAGCTGTTGCCGATCTTAGTACTTTAATTCCATCTAATTGTCCTCCTGTGGGATCATTAACATTTCAGAATCATCAGAATCTGAATCGGTTTTATTGCCAAGTAGGTTTACTGTTCACATACAAGGAATTTGCTTTGGTATATATGGTGCATACAAAGAAAAAAACAATGTTAAGACTATTGCTACTCATAGAAAATAAAGACGGTATTAACACAAAATGAAATGTGAGAAAGTGAGTACAGTAAAATATGACAAATACTTTATTCAAAGTGGAGAGCTGTGCTGATTCAAAAAGAGGTAGCGTGGAGCAGAAAATGTGCAACAATATTAAAAAGAACAACATGTTTTTCTGGGGTGGATAATAGTCAGCGGGGGTCCCAGGCCATGTTAAGTATTCACTCTCAGTACACTCTTTTTTGTCAGAAAGTCAGGCCTCAGACATCTTTTAAAAAACATCCTACATAATTTTTATTCTCTGTCATAATATGGGCAATTGTCTTTATTCTTTTAGGCTGGATCCCATAATCACACAATGGAAAGTTTACAAGAAAGTATCAAAGCAAATATATATCTATAGAAAAAGAAATGTATACACCCAGGTTTTAGAATAAATCAAAGAAAAGGGTCATTTTTCAAAGTGATTGTTCAAGCTGCTGTCTATCCTAAAACTTTAATTTAATCTCATTTAGCCTCCTGTGGGATCACTTACTTTTCTCCACATGTAAAGTATCTGTTATGTATTTACTCTCTGTACATTTCTCATGTGTCTGCGCTCCAGGCTCAGCAGTTGTCTGCGATGCGGCTGCAGCGCGACCTGATGAAGAAAAGTGAAGTCCAGATGTTGAAGCAGATCCAGGAGCTGCTCGGCCAGAAGAGCCGACTCACAGAACAGCTCGTGGGTTAAAGCCTGAATCAATGTTTACATCATATTGGTTCTGTGTAATGTGAAGAGCTCGGTTAACCATTTTTATGTTGGAACATCTGCTTTTTGACTTATTTAGCTGAGCTCTATTAACTACATAACAGAGCTTCTGTGCCTAATGTGTCCGAGTAGCTACAAGGACTTTGATTACATATTCTTGCTTCAACTTATGTTTGTATATGTATTTATTTTATTCTAATATAGATGCAACTGTGTCAAAACGTAATTTACCCCCAGGATTACTAAAGTATTTCGATTGATTGATTTCAAATATTCAGATGTGGAATTCACAATATTCATAACTGCTGCAACTAAAACATTTTTTTCAAACCAAATGATTTTGTCTATTCCTTTTTTTAAATAGTTCTTTAATCATTTACTCTATAAAAAAGTCAAATAATCAAGAATCGGAATATATATTTTTTTTATCCCGGGAAAAAGTGGTTTTGTCACAGTTATATATATATATATATATATATATATATATATATAGATATAATCAAGTATAGTTACAAATGTCCAATAAAGACAAATAAAAAGTAATAAAAAGGTTAAAATAAAGTGTTTTTGTAAACATTAGAAATTAAAGTTAAACATTTCCAATTAAATACATATATTTTAGTGAGGAAAATATATTAAAAAAAAAGGTAAAATAATACATTAAACTCTTGTCTTTGATTTTAATATTTTCTTTTAGCCTCAATAACATTAGCAGTAGTTGTAGTAGTAGTAGAAGTAGTAGCAGTAGTAGCAGTATTAGTAGCAGTACTAGTAGCAGTAGAAGTAGTAGTAGCAATAGTAGTAGCAGTAGTATAAGTAGTAGCAGTAGCAGTAGCAGTATTAGTAGCAGTACTAGTAGCAGTAGCAGTAGAAGTAGTAGTAGCAGTAGCAGTAGTAGTAGCAGTAGTAGAAGTAGTAGCCGTAGCAGTACTAGTAGCAGTAGCAGTAGAAGTAGTAGTAGTAGCAGTAATAGTAGCAGTAGTAGTAGCAGTAATAGTAGCAGTAGTAGTTGCAGTAGTAGCAGTAGTATTAGTAGCAGTACTAGTAGCAGTAGCAGTAGAAGTAGTTGTAGTTGTAGCAGTAGTAGTAGTAGTTGCAGTAGTAGCAGCAGTAGCAGTAGTAGCAGTAGCAGTACTAGTAGCAGTAGTAGTAGCAGTAGCAGTAGTTGTAGCAGTAGTAGTAGTAGTTGCAGTAGCAGTAGTAGCAGTAGTAGTTGCAGTAGTAGTTGCAGTAGTAGCAGTAGCAGTAGAAGTAGTAGCAGTAGTTGCAGTAGTAGCAGTAGCAGTAGCAGTAGAAGTAGTAGTAGCAGTAGTATTAGTAGCAGTACTAGTAGCAGTAGAAGTAGTTGTAGTTGTAGCAGTAGTAGTAGCAGTAGTAGCAGTAGCAGTAGCAGTAGTAGTAGCAGTAGCAGTAGTAGTAGCAGTAGCAGTAGTAGTAGCAGTAGCAGTAGTAGTAGCAGTAGCAGTAGTAGCAGTAGCAGTAGTAGTAGCAGTAGTAGTAGCAGTAGCAGTAGCAGTAGTAGTAGCAGTAGCAGTAGTAGCAGTAGCAGTAGTAGTAGTAGCAGTAGCAGTAGCAGTAGTAGTAGTAGTAGTAGTAGCAGTAGCAGTAGTAGCAGTAGCAGTAGTAGTAGTTGTAGTAGTAGTAGCAGTAGTAGTAGTAGTTGCAGTAGTAGCAGTAGCAGTAGCAGTAGCAGTAGCAGTAGTAGTAGCAGTAGCAGTAGTAGTATCACATCCAGCTGTAATGATATTATTGTTGGAAGCATTTCCTTTAATCTGTGTTTTCATACCAGGCCAAGATAAAGTGGGAGTGTAAGGAAGAAGAGAAAAACTTCCTCGAAGAGATCTCGAGGTTTAACGGCGACTTCAGTCTCTGCGGGAACAGAGGCGTAGTTTCTGAGAAACAAACACACACCGAGAGGCTGAACCTGCAGAGGGAGGAGGACGCCGTGAACACAGGTGGGAAAACACATGTTAGATAATGCAGATGTGACCTTCACTGCTCATTTCAACACTTTGATGTATACAAGTGGTCATAAGAAAGTGAAAAATGCTGATGGTTCAAAGTCAACATTTATAATTATAATTACACAATCAACAGACACATTTATACATATGCACACATTAACACATAAATACAAGCACAACAATCAATACATACAAAATAACAGTCACTTCAATAACCAACGTTACTGACGTGAGGAATAGATGGTGGTTCGAGAATGATATCAAAACTAATATCAGTAATGAGATAGTTTTGAGAACAACACAAGCGGTGTTTTTGAAGTTTAAATGGGTGTTATTATAATTGAATCTTTAGAATCAGCAATAAATATTATGCAGTGTTATCAGAAAATGCTGTCACAGTGATTTTAAAGTATAATATATTTTAAAGCCTAGTAACTTTTAATCAGAAATTGTTTTTATTAGTTTTACAAGATCATGAATAAAGCTCGCATAATTACAAAAGAGAACCATTGTGATTTATTTTTGGGCTCAAGGGAACATTGTTTTTGATTGTTTGTACAGTTAAAGTGAATTAAAAAAATGCTCTTGTTGCATTATCTAAAAAATACAAAGTTTTCTAAATTCTATGTTAAGTTCGGCCCCTCTGGTGCTTTTCACTCGATCATTGTCCAGTTTGAAATAGTCTTTTCTCCCCTAACTTCCAGAGATGGATCTGATGAGCCGTAGGAACCGACACATGAGCTCTTTGCAGGAGGAGAAGAGAGTGCTGCTGCTCAAAGTGCAGAGCCTGGAAAATGTTCAGAAAGGTGAACGCTGAAAGGTTATTATTGTGTTAGATGATGTGCTTCTGAAAGAGGGAGAGAGAGAGATTTAAACTGCTGCAATTTTCACCCCAGCAACTGACAAGCTGACAGGTTTATTTTTCTGAAACACGCTTTACAAGCCCCTTTGTTTGTTTCATTCACTCAGTTTTTTTTCTTCTTCTGTTTGACAGATATCAGAGCTAGACACAAAAAGGAGTAAGCCAGAAAAACAGCAGCAAAGTCAGCCATACAGTTGTAGGCAGTTGGACCGTATCTTTAGACCAGATTGTGAACATTAATATGTTTCTGGTTCTATGGGCGGCTCATTTTCTTAAAAAATCTGTATTAAAGGAGCTTTACTCACATATAGAGTATGCATTCTCAGCTGGAAGCTATCAATGCTCCAGATAGGTGATTTTTGTGTATGATTTATTATTATTAAAGGGGCCGTATTATGTCTGTTTGAGGTCATCCCTCTCCTGTAGTGTGTTCTATCGGTTTTTGTGCATGTAAATGGTCTGCAAAGGCTAAAATCCCAAAGTTAACATCTCTAAGCGGTTGACCAATCACAACAGAGCCGGCCTGCTAACCAATCAGAGCAGACTGGGTTCTGGTTTCTGACAGAGGGTGAAAAGAGGTGCTGCAGCACAGGCAGTATGAGAAAAATAAAGAGTTTTTTGAACATTAAAGCATGGAGACATGTAGAGACACTACATACTGATATACACCTGAACATCAGCAGGAGAGGACTCTTTAAAGTAGAGACACTACATACTGATATACACCTGAACATCAGCAGGAGAGGACTCTTTAAAGTAGAGACACTAAATACTGATATACACCTGAACATCAGCAGGAGAGGACTCTTTAAAGTAGAGACACTACATACTGATATACACCTGAACATCAGCAGGAGAGGACTCTTTAAAGTAGAGACACTACATACTGATATACACCTGAACATCAGCAGGAGAGGACTCTTTAAAGTAGAGACACTACATACTGATATACACCTGAACATCAGCAGGAGAGGACTCTTTAAAGTAGAGACACTACATACTGATATACACCTGAACATCAGCAGGAGAGGACTCTTTAAAGTAGAGACACTACATACTGATATACACCTGAACATCAGCAGGAGAGGACTCTTTAAAGTAAGACACTACATACTGATATACACCTGAACATCAGCAGGAGAGGACTCTTTAAAGTAGAGACCTACACACTGATATACACCTGAACATCAGCAGGAGAGGACTCTTTAAAGTAGAGGGACACTACATACTGATATACACCCTGAACATCAGCAGGAGAGGACTCTTTAAAGTAGAGACACTACATACTGATATACACCTGAACATCAGCAGGAGAGGACTCTTTAAAGTAGAGACACTACATACTGATATACACCTTATAAAAGACCATATCCTCTTTTCCTGCAGACCTGGACCTCCAGCTGAGTGAAGCTGAAGCGATGACGGAGTCTCTGAGAGCCGAGGGACTGTTTGTCAGTCAGAAGCCTCTCACTGACAACACCTGTCTCAGGTGAGTGGCATCAACTGAGAGAAGTTCATATGTTTGGACACAGATTCCAGTAAATCACTTCCATTATGTCAAAGAAATATAATCCATATGAGACTCAAACGAGTGAACAGCTGCAGGGAAGTAAAAATGAAACACTGAGGAGTAAAATGGAACAAAACAATGTAAACACAGCAGTAAACCGTTTAGCATCTCATACAAAAATGTAATTCACAGGGGCTTCCGTATATTTAAACTATTCCTGGCTGAGCAGATGGGATGTTTAATTAGTTTTAGAGGCCTGTCTGTAGGTTTGGTGCACAACAACTGAAATCCTCTTCTCACCAGGGTTTCTTTAACATAACTGACTGAAATGAAGTAGACGCACTGTTAGAGCCAGTATTTTGACTTTATAAGAAAGGCCACCTAATTGTGACGTCTGTAGTCAACACACTATAAAAGGATTTCAATTCCCACGGCGCCTGCTCTAAAGTGGCAGTGATGGGCAGCAACCTGGCGGCGGGGGGTGTGTGTGTCTCTACAGAAGGTCCAGTTGTGATAGACACGGTTCGCCACGAATTACACATATGATGTTTGTCAATCTTAAAAAATAATTTCCATGTCAAAAAAGTCACAGTTTGTCGTAAAACTATTGAAATATAAGACTATGAAAATACGCAACTAGAAAGACTACAAATCCCAGAGTCCCGGTCCCGCATGCTGGCTCTTAGGAACCGACTAACTCCCCTTGTGTGTATGTACAGCTCTCAACATGCCCAGACTTGGAGTGATTTTCACCTCTTTTAATACTTTCCGCCTCATTCTGAAAGAAAGAAGTGAGATGTGCCAACGTGACGGCCGTCTTGGTGTGTGGTGCGAGACGGGAGATGTAGTTCATTGAGCGGTTTCACACAAAAAAAGTGTTACTTCACAGTTTTACGACACATTTTTATTTTTTTAACTTGCAAAATTATCTTTTAAATTGACAAACATCATGTGTGTAATTCGTGGCACAATTCAAACGGGATCGAAAGATAATCTTTCTCTCTCCATTGACTTTAATACATACCCATGGAGGTCCCCCGGAAGGGGAGGGACTTCGCCTCTCTATAATGTTAAAAAGTAATCTACTTTTTTTTTAATGAATTTTTTTAAGTGCCTTTATTCCAGAGAGGGTGTTACATCAAGAGATAGAGAGAAAGACATTGCCTGAAAACTTCTGCGGGCTCTGGTTTCGAACCCACCTACTAGCTACTGTAGTGACAACTCCTGTCATTTATTGCATCTCTGCGTGAATGATTAGATAATTTCACCTAAATTAAATCAAATGAAATGATGTTGATGGTTAAATCAGCTTCACATGTAGTTCTACTGAGTTCTGAACTTGCCATTTAGATCTCTAAAGGCCTTGGGGCTATGTTGTTTGATTGAATTAAACACAATATATGCACTCCACTATGCTGTTGTAGTATTTACTGTATCTGAAGCTCTTAATATGATTGCTCATATTTCAAGCCATCTTTTTCCCGGCCCCTTGCTTTGGATCATTTTCATCAACCGGGCCCCATTCCAAACTAATTGAATAGCCCTGATCTAAACCATCGGAGGCCAAGCAACTCTTCAAACTGTAAGTAATATAAAGGAAAGGAAACGAGTTAAAACATGTCTGTTTAAGGCGTCTAGTGGCTTGATAGATAAACAAGGAAGGAAGCCACGACACGCACTTTTAGCTGAAGCCACAGCTGTGTGATGCTAAAAACACTTGCAAAGGACCAGCGGAGAATCACAGTGTTACCAACACAGCAGTCTGCGGGCTCATTAGATAGAAGGTGTTATTTACTAAGAGCTAAACCGAGTCATACTGAGAGAAAGTGCTGAATGGAGCGGCTGTGATTCTCCTGCTGGCTGCTGTCCAACTGGAAGTGTAAATAACAGCATTAAGACCATTTGGCTTAATTAAGGCTCTGATGTGTAATGTGTTTCATTCAAGTGGGAAGACATAAACAGACTGATGTGATGGATGAAGGGAGGAGAAAGGAATGAGGGGCAGAGAGTTGAGCTTTTAGATTTATATCATTCATTTCCCCCTGGGATTAATAAAGTATGTTGATTGATTTCAAATATTCAGATGCGTGGAAGTCACAATATTCAAAAGTGCTGCAACTACCAAATGATTGTGTCTATTACTTTTTTGAATCATTTAGTCTATCAAATGTAAAATCAGATCCGAATATATATATTTTTAATCCCGAGGAAATTTGGTTTTGTCACAGTTGCCTCATTTTAGAAGAAAATATGAATACAAATATTTATATTTAAAGGAGACCTATCATGCAAAATGCACTTTTGTACGTCTTTTATACATGAATATGTGTCCCCGGTGTTCCAGGGAACTCACCAAGTGTCAGAAAACACAACCCTCTCTATTTTCCTCCATACCCAAATCTCTAAAAAAGGGGCTGCAACGGATCTGATAAAAACTGATCCAGATTTGAACACTGTCCTGACGTCAGGACGGTGGCGCTACGGCTATTGGGCCAACTCCACCAATCAGGAGGAGACAGCCACGGCCATTGCCGTTCGAAAGCGCTGGAGACGCTGTAGTACATATGCCAGGCCTGTAGATGGTGCTGTTCTCACTGAATCAGCCCTTGCTAAAACAGAGCTAAAAAATGTCAAATTGAGCGAAATGAGGCATGGATAAAATGCATGATCTGTTTGGTATTTTGAAAAAAAAAAAGTATAAATATGCCGTATATAGGTATGGTCCTATACTATATTATTCAAATATAGCATGATAGGTCCACTTTAAGCAATAGCTCACGACAGGCCGTGGCATATGGTCATTATATCACAGTTAAGGGGCGTGGTTCGGCCCGACGCGAAGCGGATGCAGCATTGTGCAGCCACTGAAAAACTGTCCAGCATCAGTAGCATGGCTTACGTGGTTACTTGTATAGGCTGAGGTTGTTCTAGGCTGTTGCTTGGCGTGGCGAGAATATTGCTCCACTTTCTCCGGTCCCCGAGATTCGGCTTCCAGTAGCTTTGGAGAGAGCTTTCGCACCTGTGGCCACTAACGGTCATCATGTCTCTGCTTTGTTTCAAGACCCACATCAGAAAGCTTTTGAATGGGGGTACTTTTCCAGTTGGTCTACCTGCTCTGCATGTCGCTCTGCATGTCGCTCTGCATGTCGCTCTGCATGTCGCTCTGCATGTCGTCAATTAACAGTTGTAACGGTTGTAGCTTTTTCTCAGACGCGGAGGGATACTGACTTGTTGTGAAAAGTAACTACAATTCTACCCGTGGTATACGCTCATTATATCACGGCTAAGAACCAATCAGATTGCTTGATTTGACTTGTCCGTTTTATAAAAGTAAGTATAGTTACAAATGTCCAATAAAGATCAAATAAAATGTGACTTAATTAAGGCTTTGATTGTCAACAAGTGGGAAGACATAAACAGAAACTAATGTGATGGATGAAGGGAGGAGAAAGGAATGAGGGGCAGAGCTTTTATATTCATATGTATATTATATGCATATTGTTTTATGAGATCTTTTGATATTGCATGAGTTGTATTTCCTGGTTTTATTGGCTTTGCATATGATCTTGTGATATTGCGACAATCCAGCCGTTGTGCAGGGTCTCTTAGCATTTAATTTATTTATTCACAAGGCACCAAAATAATCTATAGGAAGCTTGAGACAATAAAAACACAAGTGTTGCTTTAGGCGCTTTTTAACGACAGACAAAGACATTTCTTAGCCTGATTCAAATCATTCTCATACTCCTAAAACCTTTCTGTTAAAGGGCCCATGTCATGGCCATTTCCACTGATCATAATTACATTGTTGAGGTATACTAAAATAGATTTATACTGTGCAATTTTCCAAACTCACATTGGTTTCGCATACAGCATCTCTGTCAAGCATGTGTATTCAGCAGTATTCACTCTCTCCACTAAACGACTCGTTGGAGCTCTTGCCCCCCCCCTCCCTGTGAGCCTAGTGTGCTCCGATTGGTCAGCTCGGCCACTCTGTTCTGATTAGTCAACCACCAGAGAGGCTGCGCCCATGTCTAAACGGCTGCTCTCAGCCGAACATCAGTCTTATCATGGCGTATATTTTATATACATATATATATTTTTAACTGTTGTTATAGAAGAGTGTGACGGCCCCAGGGCCTTTGTCTTACGATGGGGTGGAGCTGAAGAGGCTAATCAGCGCGATCACGGACACCTGGCCGGAGCCGAGGTGCTAGCCAGCTGCCGGGAGTCACACGGCAGCCTCTCTCCCTCCAAGCAGCACAGCAATCCTCTTCCCTGACCACGTATCTCTGCATTTACCACAATAAATGTGCCGTGGTTTTGTAAACTTGTGTATGTCTCCTTGTCTTTCCGTTGTGGCCTTCCGAGTGTGGATCTATCTAATCAATCTAATGAACAGCTTGTCAGCTAATATGCTAACCTAGCTTTGTTTACCTTGGTAGCTAACGTTAGCTCGGAGGAACGGCAACTATAATGTAGAGTAATAAAACTACTATGAACAAAAGCTAGTGGTTCATATTAGGCTAGCAATAACGTGTTTATAATTGCAATGTTATACGGGTAGTCTGCTACGTTCGGTCATACATTGTAACGGTCATGAATGCATTGTTTTGCGCTAGCATACAGCTAGCCTCGTAGCTATACATGCAGTATATGTACTGTCACAATGTACGGTAAATCACCCGGAGTATACTGTATGAGTATTCCATGTGTGTGACTGCAGACATTCTCCTGCCATGACAAACATGTAAGGCCATCTGCTGACATTGTAGTTGATATATTTAAACGCTAGCAACGTAGCATCACAAAAATGTTTTTCCGACCAAAGCTAGCTCTAGCTCCGTGTGTTAGATCGGTTGCATACACGCTACGCCAGCTATAATGTAATTACGTTTCGCGACTGACCGGACGGCAAATCACCCGGAGTATACTGTCAATAGGTATTTTGTGTGTATGAGATACATGTATGCAAGGCCATCTGCTGATATTAGAGTTGATATATGGAAACTCTAGCAACTTAGTTAGCACAGTTAGCACTGTGTCAATGGCTTAGCAGTCCAACACAGTTTACACATTTAAACAGTCTTGTTTGATAAATACACAAATAACAATGCAAACTTACAGGTTGTATACCCGGATCTTCCCCTGCTCCAAACGGTCCAAACAAGCTGTGCATATCCGGCCTCAAACTGGGCAATGTTTTGGAAGCTTTCGTCTGTGAAATGCCGGTTCTTCGAACCTCTGGAGGAGGAACACGCCGCTGCTGGTGTGGCCATAGCTCTTCGGGATTGGTCCATTTCGTTCCGGGTACCGCATGACATCAGGCGGTACCCGGAAGAATCAAATGGGCAGTGACGTATCTCCAACGAGGCGTTTTGGGGAAGTATTTTCTGTGTTAGAGTTTTACTCGCTACAGGGTGTACTTTGAGGGTTTTGACTCTGCACACCGTTTACATGCATAAAAACCTTCATAACACAAGGGGACGGGTAATAACCGGAAAAGCATGACATGGGAGCTTTAATATGCACTAATTCATTCTGGTTATTTGTCAAACCATCAGTATCTGTGGAGAAGAGCAGCTTACAGCATATTCTTTCTTTTTCTAAAACAGTTATTTCGTCACAAATCCTGACGGTGTGAATTGAAACTAGTTTATTAAATGGCAGTAAATCTATTTTCGAAGCTGCACCTAAGACTGTTGCGAGCGAACACTGATTTCTAAGCAATTTAGAAATTAAGGTCAATATAATTACAAACCATTTAAACCTTTGTGTGCAAAAACTGAACCTGTAAAGGCACGTGTCTGCTCATCACAGTGGGCTATTAACTAATGGGAGAATATGAATGAAGGATGTCCATCGTGTTTCTCCACAAAGACACTTCCTTTATTTAATGAAAGACCGGAGATCAATAGTGTTCCAGGAAGGAAGGGTCATTGTTATTGCTGATGCCTCTACTTTGGATAATTTCTTCTATTCAATACCAGAAGAGAAGTGATTAACATTCCCCAAACCTGTCTACATGATGAGGGTTACACAGCTAGTTTTTAAAGAGTCCTCTCTTGCTGATGTTCAGGTGTATATCAGCATGTAGTGTCTCTACTTTAAAAAGTCCTCTCCTGCTGATGTTCAGGTGTATATCAGTATGTAGTGTCTCTACTTTAAAGAGTCCTCTCCTGCTGATGTTCAGGTGTATATCAGTATGTAGTGTGTCTACTTTAAAGAGTCCTCTCCTGCTGATGTCCAGGTGTATATCAGTATGTAGTGTCTCTACTTTAAAGAGTCCTCTCCTGTTGATGTTCAGGTGTATATCAGTGTGTAGTGTCTCCACTTTAAAGAGTCCTCTCCTGCTGATGTTCAGGTGTATATCAGTATGTAGTGTCTCTACTTTAAAGAGTCCTCTCCTGCTGATGTTCAGGTGTATATCAGTATGTAGTGTGTCTACTTTAAAGAGTCCTCTCCTGCTGATGTTCAGGTGTATATCAGTATGTAGTGTCTCTACTTAAAGAGTCCTCGTCCTGCTGATGTTCAGGTGTATATCAGTATGTAGTGTCTCTACTTTAAAGAGTTCTCTCCTGCTGATGTTCAGGTGTATATCAGTATGTAGTGTCTCTACTTTAAAGAGTCCTCTCCTGCTGATGTTCAGGTGTATATCAGTATGTAGTGTCTCTACTTTAAAGAGTCCTCTCTTGCTGATGTTCAGGTGTATATCAGTATGTAGTGTCTCTACTTTAAAGAGTCCTCTCCTGCTGAGGTTCAGGTGTATATCAGTATGTAGTGTCTCTACTTTAAAGAGTTCTCTCCTGCTGATGTTCAGGTGTATATCAGTATGTAGTGTCTCTACTTTAAAGAGTCCTCTCTTGCTGATGTTCAGGTGTATATCAGTATGTAGTGTCTCTACTTAAAGAGTCCTCTCCTGCTGATGTTCAGGTGTATATCAGTATGTAGTGTCTCTACTTTAAAGAGTTTCTCTCCTTCTGATGTTCAGGTGTATATCAGTATGTAGTGTCTCTACTTTAAAGAGTCCTCTCCTGCTGATGTTCAGGTGTATATCAGTATGTAGTGTCTCTACTTTAAAGAGTTCTCTCCTGCTGATGTTCAGGTGTATATCAGTATGTAGTGTCTCTACTTTAAAGAGTCCTCTCTGCTGATGTTCAGGTGTATATCAGTATGTAGTGTCCTCTACTTTAAAGAGTCCTCTCCTGCTGATGTTCAGGTGTATATCAGTATGTAGTGTCTCTACTTTAAAGAGTCCCTCCTGCTGATGTTCAGGTGTATATCAGTATGTAGTGTCTCTACTTTAAAGAGTCCTCTCCTGCTGATGTTCAGGTGTATATCAGTATGTAGTGTCTCTACTTTAAAGAGTTCTCTCCTGCTGATGTTCAGGTGTATATCAGTATGTAGTGTCTCTACTTTAAGAGTCCTCTCCTGCTGATGTTCAGGTGTATATCAGTATGTAGTGTCTCTACTTTAAAGAGTTCTCCTCCTGCTGATGTTCAGGTGAATATCAGTATGTAGTGTCTCTACTTTAAAGAGTCCTCTCCTGCTGATGTTCAGGTGTTATAATCAGTATGTAGTGTCTCTACTTTAAAGAGTCCTCTCCTGACTGATGTTCAGGTGGATATCAGTATGTAGTGTCTCTACTTTAAAGATTCCTCTCCTGCTGATGTTCAGGTGTATATCAGTATGTATGTATCTAACTAGGGGTGTCTCGTAATAAAGAGTTCCTCCTCTTGCTGATGTTCAGGTGTATATCAGTATGTAGTTGTCTCTACTTTAAAGAGTCCTCTCCTGCTGATGTTCAGGTTGTATATCAGTATGTAGTGTCTCTACTTTAAAGAGTTCTCTCCTGCTGATGTTCAGGTGTATATCAGTATGTAGTGTCTCTACTTTAAGAGTCCTCTCCTGCTGATGTTCAGGTGTATATCAGTATGTAGTGTCTCTACTTTAAAGAGTCTCTCCTGCTGATGTTCAGGTGTATATCAGTATGTAGTGTCTCTACTTTAAAGAGTCCTCTCCTGCTGAGGTTCAGGTGTATATCAGTATGTAGTGTCTCTACTTTAAAGAGTTCTCTCCTGCTGATGTTCAGGTGTATATCAGTATGTAGTGTCTCTACTTTAAAGAGTCCTCTCCTGCTGATGTTAAGGTGTATATCAGTATGTAGTGTCTCTACTTTAAAGAGTTCCTCTCCTGCTGATGTTCAGGTGTATATCAGTATGTAGTGGTCTCTACTTTAAAGAGCTCCTCTCCTGCTGATGTTCAGGTGTATATCAGTATGTAGTGTCTCTACTTTAAAGAGTTCTTCTCTCCTGCTGATGTTCAGGTGTATATCAGTATGTAGTGTCTCTACTTAAAGAGTCCTCTCTTGCTGATGTTCAGGTGTATATCAGTATGTTAAGTGGCTCTCCTGTGATGTTCAGGTGTATATCAGTATGTAGTGTCTCTGCTTTAAAGAGTCCTCTCCTGCTGATGTTCAGGTGTATATCAGTATGTAGTGTCTCTACTTTAAAGAGTGCTCTCCTGCTGATGTTCAGGTGTATATCAGTATGTAGTGTCTCTACTTTAAAGAGTCCTCTCCTGTTGATGTTCAGGTGTATATCAGTGTGTAGTGTCTCCACTTTAAAGAGTCCTCTCCTGCTGATGTTCAGGTGTATATCAGTATGTAGTGTCTCTACTTTAAAGAGTCCTCTCCTGCTGATGTTCAGGTGTATATCAGTATGTAGTGTCTCTACTTTAAAGAGTCCTCTTCTGCTGATGTTCAGGTATATATCAGTATGTAGTGTCTCTACTTTAAAGAGTCCTCTCCTGTTGATGTTCAGGTGTATATCAGTATGTAGTCTCTACTTTAAAGAGTCCTCTCCTGCTGATGTTCAGGTGTATATCAGTATGTAGTGTCTCTACTTTAAAGAGTCCTCTCCGCTGCGAGTTCAGGTGTGTATATCAGTATGTAGTGTCTCTAACTTTTAAAGAGTTCTCTCCTGCTGATGTTCAGGTGTATATCAGATGTAGTGTCTCTACTTTAAAGAGTCCTCTCCTGCTGATGTTCAGGTGTATATCAGTATGTAGTGTCTCTACTTTTAAAGAGTCCTCTCCTGCTGATGTTCAGGTGTATATCAGTATGTAGTGTCTCTACTTTAGAAGAGTCCTCTCCTGCTGATGTTCAGGTGTATATCAGTATGTAGTGTCTCTACTTAAAGAGTCCTCTCCTGCTTGATGTTCAGGTGTATATCAGTATGTAGTGTCTCTACTTTAAAGATTCCTCTCCTGCTGATGTTCAGGGTATATCAGTATGTAGTGTCTCTACTTTAAAGAGTCCTCTCCTGCTGATGTTCAGGTGTATATCAGTATGTAGTGTCTCTACTTTAAAGAGTCCCTCTCCTGCTGATGTTCAGGTGTATATCAGTATGTAGTGTCTCTACTTTAAAGAGTCCTCTCCTGCTGATGTTCAGGTGTATATCAGTATGTAGTGTCTCTACTTTAAAGAGTCCTCTCCTGCTGATGTTCAGGTGTATATTTAAGCAATAGCTCACGACAGGCCGTGGTATATGTATTAAATGTTCTATAGATATAGCAATCACCTCTATATCTTGAACTCTTTAATCCATGGTAATCACGTCTTAAAAAAATCTGATATTGAGAAACCCCTTTTCTTACATCAGTATACTCTCCTCATCAAATCAAATCAAACTTTATTTGTATAGCCCAATATCACACAACACGTTAGTGGGCTTTTCAGATTAAAATCAACATTGTATATGATGGAGTGACAGCAAAATGAGAAGACAATATAGTATCATCTTTCTCATTCTCCGTCCTTTCCTTCCTCCCCATGTTCTGCTCATGTCTCTCCTCTGAGTTCCCCCCCCCCCTCTTTCCTCCCCTAGCATCGCCCTAAATCATGCATGTTGGAAGCATGTCGTGCTCATCCTTCAGCTTCATTAAACATACGAGGTCCTTCATTACTGGCGGGCTTATTAGCCTGAGGAAGTGCTGAGGAAGAGTCTTCTGAGGGAGGGCGTCCTCTCACTCATTCTTATGATCATCCATTCTGAGCCGAAGCCATCAATCCCGTCTGCAGCCTCCCTTTAAAACGCATATTTAACTCCGCGCTTATTGATTGTTTGAAATTGAATGCGTGTCAATTTGAGTGAGTGCTACAGTCATTTAAAAAGTGTTCAGTGTGCAAAACAGGCAGAGCATCGTTCACTGTGGCACAGCACAGAGAGAGACACCTGGAATATCCTCTCGCTGTGCCTGATTTAGGAGTTATATGTATTTTCTGGTGTGTCGGATTTTCCTCATTGATATATTACTGCTGCATTAGTCCTGAAGGCTCATTTGAGGATGTCTTTGCTCTGCAGAAATGTGATATTAAACGACAGAAACCACTGATATCCGAAAAGCTGGGTGTCTTTCGGTTGGAAACATCATTCTGCTCGCCTTTTAAGATAAGATATTTTATTAATCCCAATTTGGGAAAAACATGTTTTGTTGCAGCAGCATAAAACAAAACAAGGCATTGCACAACTTAAAAGATTATAAATAAACAATTCTAAAATAGAAACATCTCAAAATAGAAATAAACCAGCATTTGAGAGTGAGAGAAATATACAGATGATGACCGTGAAGATAACAAATCAATAAACTGTCTGACAAATAAAAACACACATTGAAATCTGATCTTCCACAGAGAAGTGTGATGTTTTAAAACAGGGCTTTGTGTTTGTCTTCAGACTGTGAAAACTGCAATGCTGTGTTATTGTTTCATTAACTTCCAATAAAAGAGATATAGAGGTATCTTGTCTCGGTATATAGATCCTTCCAACACCTGGCAGAACCGTACAATCACAGCCAAGAGATCAAATATATGTTTTATTTTTCCAATAAAAGCAATCTCGACTGAGTATTCAATTGCATGTTTTTTTTAATAAAGTATAGTGTGAGAGCAGACAATGTTAAAGATTGTTTTTATTCTGTTTTTAGTCCGTGGAAAAGGACATTTTCTTTTGTGGTGTTGCAAACAAAGTGTCCTCTATAGCTGTTTTACAGCCTCTTGCTGTGGTCCTGGATCATAAGTCCTGGATGGATATCCTCGTGGATTCATCTTCTTATTATAGACTCATGCATTTCCAAACATTCGGTCTACCTACGCTGTAAAATGTATTATCTCTTCGATTTACACACGGCATCTATTGCACGTCTGTCCGTCCTGGGAGAGGGATCCCTCCTCTGTTGCTCTCCCTGAGGTTTCTCCCATGTTCCTTTAAACTCTGGGGTTTCTCTGGAAGTGTTTCCTTGTACGATGTGAGGGTCTAAGGACAGAGGGTGTCGTATTGTCATACTGATATTCTGTACAAACTGTGAAGTCCTCTGAGACAAATGTAACATTTGTGATATTGAGCTATATAAATAAACATTGATTGATTGATTTTACATGGCTTTTGTTAAGGCATTACCTGGTTCAGTCCTTGTTTATTTAAGAATGAAACAGAGGTATGATATGCATTTGAAATAGGATATCTTTACCAGAGGAGATATTGTTCCCCAAGTACCGACTAGCTGGTGTGTCACAAAGGTTACATAATGATGTTTGAAGAAGGATGAACAAGTGTTCGCCAAACATCATCAAGTCTCTACTTCCTGTGAGCTTGCAGTAACTTGTAGTGTACAACAAATCAAATCAGTGTGAACATTAACGTCGAACAACTCTTTGTCTGATGTGGGAGTTTTCTAAGGCCCCGTCCACACGGAGATGAAACTGATTTTGAACCGAAGTCGATTTA
This sequence comes from Trematomus bernacchii, assembly GCF_902827165.1. Lineage (NCBI taxonomy): Eukaryota > Metazoa > Chordata > Actinopteri > Perciformes > Nototheniidae > Trematomus > Trematomus bernacchii. The sequence continues at coordinate 4,717,639 of NW_022987668.1, read as the reverse complement.
AAAAAAGTCTTCCGTTCACACGAAACCGCTCGAGACGCTGTAGTACATATGCCGGGCCTGTAAGTGGCGCTGTACTTCCGCCACAAAATACACCAAAAGCAGCGAAGAAGACCCCCCGAACATTGCTGATGGTTGGGGGCGTGTGGTGCAGTGGGTTGTGCGTTGGTGTTCGGATCAGGGTCACAGGTTCAAACCACACTGCAGTCAGCATGTCGTTGTGTCCCTGCGACACTTCACCCCAAATTGCTCCTGTGGGGATTGGCCACAGTATTGAGTATGTTAGTCGCTTTGGATAAAAGCGTCTAACATGTAATGTAATGTTGTGGTAGAGGAGCTGTAGATTTTGCACTAAAATCTGTATCATGGTCAGTAGCATCTGGAGCACGAACGCAAACCTGTGATCCGCCATTGTTGTTGTGGTTGGCGAAACGCATCAGCAATGACGCAGGTGACGCAGGGGTGAGCAGGAGAGGCGGGGCTATGGCATCATCGATTCAGGAAAGGGTTGTATAGGGCGTACACACGGAGCCGCAAGCGTGTCGTCTCCAGACTTACCCACTTTGGGAACTGGTTTCAAAATGTATCGGTTTCGGGCTCCGAAGCCGCGGCTCCGTTTCGGCCTCGTGTAGAGAGAACTTTAGCGGATACAACTGAAATTGTCTCCGTGTGGACGGGGCCTAAATGTCTAAATAATCCAGAGTATTTCCAGTCATGTTGATTTAGTCCATGTAAATAAAGGTGTGAATTCCTGCTGTTTACATCTGAAAACATCAAACAAGTCATGTACATTTTCAGGGAAATGTGTTGATATAAAACCCAACACTTATTCTACTAAGTTGGGATAGTGTATATTGTGCATGAGCTTCTTTCCTTTGTTTCCTTAAGCCACATTTTAAACAGACATTTCGAATGCGTTATCTTTCAATGTATTAGTTTTACTCACAGTTGTGATTTGACTTGTTTGGTTTCTGAAGCTGCATTGATATTATGGGACTCGTGGTTAATAAAAAAAAAAATATTTTCACACACATTCAAATAAGGAAATAGGCCTTTGCAAGAGTCGAACGAAAGGCACAACTCAAATAAGTTGATAAACAAACAAATTTAGATGGTCTTTATTTTTATTATGTTGTGCATCATATCATTTAAAGGTAATAAACTGTGTCTTTGTGGTGTCTTCCACACATATCTGTGTCTCTTAAATGCTAGCACCATGGGATTTGTAGTCTTTTATATTCCCTTGACACTGCTCAAAACTAGGAGACAATATGTGTCACAAAAACCATCATTGACATTCATCTTGATAGTGACAGAACATTGTTAAAGCCAGTTTTTGGGGTCTTAGAAAGTATTAAAAGTTCATAAATCAATGTAGCGAAAATGAATGCTATTAAAAAGTATTAAAGGGCATTTTCCAAGGTATTACATGTTGTAGCTAGTTTCCAATAAGTATATAAATTGTCCAAAGATGTTGTATTCTACAGTGTGCCTGAATGTAATCATTGCGTAGGTGTGTAGTGTGATTCTGTGTAGTTTATTTATGGCATCCCGTTGGATTTGACGTCATCTGAACAGGACATCGCACGCTCACTGCTTGATAGCGCGCGAAGGTCCGTTTACGCCGGTTGTTAAGCAACATCGTTATGGGGAAATGCAAGTTTGCGTCCAAATGGTTGGAAGATAAGGAGGAAGGACAATCAATACTGAATATAGTCAATGTGAGGTAAAGTGCGTCGCCAAGGTAACCGGTTAAAACTCGAAGTGGCGATGAGGTCTTAAAATGTATGGAAAGGGTCCAAAGATCCAAAAATACTTAAAGTTCCAAAAATACCGTAAATTCCAAAAATACTTAAAGTTCCAAAAATACTTAAAGATCCAAAAATACGTAAAGTTCCAAAAATACTTAAAGTTCCAAAAATACCGTAATTCCAAAAATACTTAAAGTTCCAAATATACTTAAAGTTCCAAAAATACTTAAAGTTCCAAAAATACCGTAAATTCCCCAAATACTTAAAGATCCAAAAGTACCGCAAATGGTTGGAAGATAAGGAGGAAGGACAATCAATACTGTATATAGTAAATGTGAGGTAAAGTGTGTCGCCAATGTAACCGGTTAAAACTCGAAGTGGCGATGAGGTCTTAAAATGTATGGAAAGGGTCTTAAAAAAGGTCTTAAAAGGTCTTACATGTGACTTCAGGATTCCTGCATATACCCTGCTTCCACATTTGTAGTCTTTTATATTCCCTTGACTACAGAGGTCAACACTATGTGACAATATTTGGCCTTGTCACAAAGACAAACTGGCATTCTGTCACGATCACCATGAATACCAGCGTGCAAGATACAGTAGGTTTCAGTTTAATTGAAATGTTTTCTTGTCAGTGGTAAAACACAAAAGCTCTAGTATAGTGAAGCAAAGAAAACGCATCAATACGTTGATATGTAGAAACGAAACCGCTGATGCTTTCTTTAAACATCCATTTCATGTTTATTTGTATTTCTATTCTTTCCTCTCCAGCGCTCCTTCACTTGCTCACATGTGTTTCATTTGTTTAGGCTGAGGCAGGAGCTGGAGATGCATAAAGAAGGAGAGCTGGAGCTTCTGAGAGAGGCTCTACGATCAGAGATACACTTCCTGAAGTCGGTAAGAAAGCCTCTCTACAAAGCTTATAACTGTTTAAGATTGAACAAAGTTATTCACACCCTCCCAGAATCACACAGCATTATGTGCATGTCACACCACGATCTTTCAAGCACATGTGTAGCACATCATTAGTCATTTTGAAATACACACTATGGGAAAAGGAAGTTCAGAACTCATTCATATTCATCCTATTTCTTCTCTCCTTTGTTGGGGGTTTTTCTTTCAGCAGAAGCTGGACAGCAGCCAGGGGAGCGAGCCGCGATGAGGATGATGATACAGGTTATATTGGTTCTTCTGGTAAAACAAACATGAATATGAATAGACAGGAGTTAAGGGAAGAAAAAGGACGGGAAGGAACAAACACAGAGATAATAAACCGTAATAAGTTACATGAAAAGAGCAAATTCCTTTCTGTGCATGACCTCAGGGTTGAAACCGGTTTCTTTTCCAAGCTTTTATACAATGTGCCGCTCTGTTTATACCTTTGGTTTTATAATAAATATTCCTTTTTACATGCAATTTATTGGAACATGACTAACAAATAAATAAGGGAGGTGTTCCTAAAGTGGTGGTATACTGCCCTCAGGTGGACAAAGTGTAACATTGCTATACACACTGGATTTAAATAGCATGTCAACATTGAATTTAATCCAAAAGAGCATGATAGGAAAAGGCAACCAACATTATACTTTCTGATTAATTTAATCAAATTACTGATATGGTATTTAGGGTAAAAAAACCTTTTAAATATGCTGTAAAATTAAAGCCAACACTATTTTTTAATTTCAATCAATAATCTGGCTAGAGAAGTTAACACTTTAAAGGGGACCTATCATGCAAAATGCACTTTTTGATGTATTTTATACATAAAGATGTGTCCCCGGTGTGTCAGAAAATAAAACCCTCTCTCTTTTCCTCCGTACCCAAATCTCTAAAAACGGGGCTACAACGGAGCTGATCCAGATTTGCGTCCGATATGACGTAATATCTGAAATGTGGACCCACGGCCCTATCAGAAACGTTGCTATCAGAAACAATGCCCGACTGTTTTGGACGTAATATGGTCGGTGTTTACATTAGCATCGCTAACACTCAGAGCTAACCTGTACTGGAGAGCATGTGTGTGAAGAAGCAGGAAATAAAAAGGAACTCACCTTGTGGTATAACCGGCAAGAGAGAAAGCCTTTGAGCTCCATACTGTTTCAGAAATAATCCTTGATAATCCATGATATGGCGTTTCATCACGGCAGTATTTAGTTTAGACAGTAGCTGCAGGGTCCCGCATGAGCTCAGACCCCTCCTTTTTGTTTTAAAGCTTTATACCCCAAATCAGCACTTTTGAAACAGGAAGTGAAATAGAGGGATATGAGGCATGGCTAGAATGGGTGATCTGTTTGGTATTTTGAGCAAAACACTTCATAGACATGTTTTTTATATATGTTATATATGTGAGACCTATGCTATTGCCTAAAAATAGCATGATATGTGACCTTTAAGGCCAAAAGTAAATGGACACTAATGTGTTATTCTGGTACATGCCATTTCTTTATCTTCAATATTTTATTTTAATCAATTTTCTTATTAGGCACGCAAAACAACAAAATGTTACAACAATATTCTGCTACAAGACCAGAACATTAACAATGAAAAATGAGGTGAGGTAAAGGGCAGCATGCACAAAACAAATCACAAAACATGTTACAGTTATAGTAAATCGAACAAATGCTGTGTAAGGTTAGAGAACACAGGGATTTTAGCCTTTGCAGACCGTTAACATGCACACAAACCTATATAACATACTACAGAAAGAGGGGAAAACCCCAAATTAGTCTGTTGTAACATTATAGAAACACACACATTACTTATTTATCTAATTAGTTATCACCACAATAAACCGTATTTAATTGAATCTTACTGTACAATATTTAATTTTACATTCTGTTCTTGTATATCATATTCTATTTAAGTGTATATAGACTTCTTGCACTATTCTTTATGTGCATATGACAATAAAACCTTTGAATCTTTGACATTGTTGTGTCTGTCGCCCCCTAAAGGTAGTTGTGTGACATTACAGTTTACCTCAGTCCACACACAGTTATATCAGTAATTGATGATTAGGCTGTCGACAGCAGAGGGTCGTTCTGAGGGTCATTTTCCCTCTGATTAGAGTGACTCCTAATAGAATCATGTGGGATGTCAATGGCTGCCTAATGAGATCCAGCAGCTTCAGTTTGACCGTTTAACCTTGACCTCGTTGAGCTGCGTCTGCAAGTGTTAGCAGAAACTGAGGGCAGACCATTTGGCAGAGTGGTTAACCTCATTTCAACTCGTCTTTCCATAAAGCACGTAAATAATGAGTGACTGTCAGTGAAATGAAGTCAAGCAGAAAGATGGGAAGATGGCGACCAGACAATTGCACGTGTAATTGTCCTGTATATAAATAATGTAATGCAGCCGTTAATCTGCAGGGAGCCTCACCTTTTATCCTTTAAAGGGGACCTATCATGCAAAATGCACTTTTGTACGTCTTTTCTACATGAATATGTGTCCCCGGTGTTCCAGGGAACTGACCAAGTGTCAGAAAACACAACCCTCTCTATTTTCCTCCATACCCAAATCTCTAAAAAAGGGGCTGCAACGGATCTGATAAAAACTGATCCAGATTTGAACACTGTCCTGACGTCAGGACGGTGGCGCTACGACTATTGGGCCAACTCCACCAATCAGGAGGAGACAGCCACGGCCATTGCCGTTCGAAAGCGCTGGAGACGCTGTAGTACATATGCCAGGCCAGTAGGTGGTGCTGTTCTCACTGAATCTGCCCAGAGCTAAAACAGAGCTAAAAATTGTCAAATTGAGCAAAATGAGGCATGGCTAAAATGCATGATCTGTTTGGTATTCTTTTTTTTTTAAAGTATAAATATGCCTTATATAGGTATGGTCCTACACTATATTATTCAAATATAGCATGATAGGTCCACTTTAAGTCTTCTTGTTTGAGTACTGTTGTGATCTGATATAGAATGGCCTGAAAATTATTTAGCATTTTACCTCTTCTGGTCCCTACGTCTTCCACTCAAGTGTTTTTTTGTATGTGTTTTTGGTTGAAATAAGGTCTGTGGTTAACACAAGCTGAAGAGATATTTGTTCTACCACATAAAATACGTCAGAAAATACTCCATTGGTGGATTTAAAACGCAGCGGTTGCTAACACAGGGTGTCCGCGGGGTCTTAAAAAGTATTAGAAGTTGATAAATGAATTTAGCGAAAATTAAGGCTATTAAAAAGTATTAAACGGCATTTTCCAAGGTATTACATTTTGTAGCTTGTTTTCAGTAAGTATATAAATTGTCCAAAGAGGTTGTATTCTAAAGTGTGCCTGAATGTAATCATTGCGTAGGTGTGTAGTGTGATTCAACATTCATGCCGTGTAGATATTTTTATTAACACTTAATCACTGACTCTTGTTTATCCACATAGAAGACAGCTGTTCTCGGCGTCTCCCTGAACACCAGCCCCCCTCAGCTCAGACTCAAAAACCCCCATGATGGCGCTCTGTATGAGGCTGCTGTTGCTCTTGGTTGTCAGGCAGTCCTGATCTTCAGAGAAATATGCTGACGCTGCTCCTGACACCTGGATTTTTGCTTCTAGAAATGCAGAAAAAGAAAATGAAGGTCTAATTTAGTGGCACTGTGTAAATATATAATGTGTGTCTCTCATTTTTTTAAGACATACGAAAGTTATAAAACATAGTGAAGGAATACAAATATTTGAAGAGGCCATAGTATGTTCATTTTCAGGTGTATATCAGTATGTAGTGTCTCTACTTTAAAGAGTCCTCTCCTGCTGATGTTCAGGTGTATATCAGTATGTAGTGTCTCTACTTTAAAGAGTCCTCTCCTGCTGATGTTCAGGTGTATATCAGTATGTAGTGCCTCTACTTTAAAGAGTCCTCTCCTGCTGATGTTCAGGTGTATATCAGTATGTAGTGTCTCTACTTTAAAGAGTCCTCTCCTGCTGATGTTCAGGTGTATATCAGTATGTAGTGCCTCTACTTTAAAGAGTCCTCTCCTGCTGATGTTCAGGTGTGTATCAGTATGTAGTGTCTCTACTTTAAAGAGTCCTCTCCTGCTGATGTTCAGGTGTATATCAGTATGTAGTGTCTCTACTTTAAAGAGTCCTCTCCTGCTGATGTTCAGGTGTGTATCAGTATGTAGTGTCTCTACTTTAAAGAGTCCTCTCCTGCTGATGTTCAGGTGTATATCAGTATGTAGTGTCTCTACTTTAAAGAGTCCTCTCCTGCTGATGTTCAGGTGTATATCAGTATGTAGTGTCTCTACTTTAAAGAGTCCTCTCCTGCTGATGTTCAGGTGTATATCAGTATGTAGTGTCTCTACTTTAAAGAGTCCTCTCCTGCTGATGTTCAGGTGTATATCAGTATGTAGTGTCTCTACTTTAAAGAGTCCTCTCCTGCTGATGTTCAGGTGTATATCAGTATGTAGTGTCTCTACTTTAAAGAGTCCTCTCCTGCTGATGTTCAGGTGTATATCAGTATGTAGTGTCTCTACTTTAAAGAGTCCTCTCCTGCTGATGTTCAGGTGTATATCAGTATGTAATGTCTCTACTTTAAAGAGTCCTCTCCTGCTGATGTTCAGGTGTATATCAGTATGTAGTCTCTCTACTTTAAAGAGTCCTCTCCTGCTGATGTTCAGGTGTATATCAGTATGTAGTGTCTCTACTTTAAAGAGTCCTCTCCTGCTGATGTTCAGGTGTATATCAGTATGTAGTGTCTCTACTTTAAAGAGTCCTCTCTGCTGAAGTCCCTCTGGAGGGAACACAGACCATGTACATGCACAAAAACCGATATAACCACAAAAAGCATGATGTGTTCCTGCTGTGAACTTAGCAATACGCAAAAAGGTATAAAAAGTAGTTGATAAAACACTTTCTTACTGTTGCACACGGCCAGTTTGTTTCCTCCAATGAACTGACTCCGCCATTTAAACCCCGTCTGCTCACTGCACTCTTCATACACCCGACTCCTCCTGAGGAAACTAAAATCGTGACCCTGTGAAAGAAAATTACATTACAATACACATTTTTACTTACAACAGACATTTATTTTTGTATTCCACTTACATGGTTGCACATAGGCTTGCAGTAGCGCTTGTTGCTCACTGTGGTGCACAACAACCCTCCATCTTCTGGTACTTCAGCTTGAGGGCATTTATTTGGCTCTGCACCCTGGCATTCTGTAAATCAATGATTATTTAATAAATATGAAATTGAACATTGAACCGGTTAGATTTTGTTTTTATTTTCATATCAGCCATTTATTTATCCCTTAGGCCTTCAGCGTGCACAAGGAGCATGTTTTTATTCAGCCAATTTCAGACTTACAAGAGAAGCCACAGAGATGAATGCGATTAAAGAGTTCATTCCTAATCAGTGATGAGTGTTTGTTGGAAAGGATCAGATGTTATCTCTTCTCTGTAAGTTATTCTGTTCTCTAATACTTTAACTTCTACTGCCTGAACCTGCTTTATGAGTCTGCTTCTTTTTACACGTGGCCATCTTCTTAAAAAATCCTCAGTTTTTTTCTCTCAAAATGTTCACCTTTTTTCCTACAATTTTTCAAAATTCTAACTTTTTTTCAAATTTCGTTTTTTTTACTCAAATGTTTGAGTTTTTGTGAATTTGTTGAAGGTGGTGAGGTCAGTGCAGTCTCTGATGGGTTGGGGGGAGTGAGTTCCAGAGGGAGGGGGCAGCGACGGAGAAGGCTCTGTCCCCCCAGGTCCGGTGATGATGCGGGTGGGGATGGCTTCTGATGAGCGGATGAGCTTCTGATGACTTTTTATATAATTCAAACTTCTTTAAAAAAATATCTAACTTTTTATAAAATTCAGACTTGGATCAGCTTTTCTGTATATATATATATATATAGCATCTGACTTATTTTCAAAATGTAGACTTTTTCCCCAAAATTCAGAATTCTTTTTCAAAATTCAGATTTTTTTATAATGTTTTTCAAAATTCCTGTCTTTTTTTTTTCAAAATTCTCCCTTTTTTAGAAAAAATACAGGCCTAGTCCATAACAATATTTTTCTCAAATTCCTGACTTTTCCCCGAAAAAATATCACTTTTTTCAAAAAATATCACTTTTTTCAAAAAACCTTTCATCATTGGCCTGAATATGCTGAATGAAAGGCAGGTTATCCTATCAGTACAATCATTTCTGATCCTAGATATGTTGCTACCTCTCAGCTGGAGTGTGTACAGTTTGTCCTTCTGGTTCCTCAGGTTGAGCAGCAGGCCAGCTCTCTCCTGTGAACTCCACGGCAGGCTGTCCTCACACTCTCCCACCGCCTGGTGGTGAGTAGAAGAACAACACATGCTTTATTACTCTGTTGTTATTATACAGTTATAGTGGACATTCACACATGCAAACAAGACCTTTACACACAAGAATGCAATAACAGAAAGGTGTCCTAGCAAAGGAGCATTTTTCCACTTCCTGGATCACATCTGCAGCTATCAGTCCACTTTTAATTGTATTTCTTGGTCCATACGTGGACTTAAACCAGTGACCATGCAGTTCCCAAAACCCCTACTGAGATAATACCGGGACAGGATACTTGTTTTATAAGGGAAATAATACTAACAATAATGTAAGAATATTTTTAAATGTCCCTGTTGGGGACAAATAAAGGAATTCTGCAATAAAAGAAAGTAAAAAAAAATATTGTGACAATATAAGTGACAGATGAAGCAGAGCTACAGTAAAGGGTTAAAAAGCGACAAAAAAGTTGTTAAAATTTGAAAAAAAGAGGCCCAGGAGAGACGGCACCACAGACAGTACGGTACGAAATGGAAAATGAATTCCAAATAAAAAATATCACACACTGGTTAAATTATTTTTGTTATATTACAGTATCTTCTTGTCCTAAAGAACACAATGTAACCCGACTCTATGTGTGAACGCTTTTCTGACGGTAAAAACATCCACAGTTTACCTTGAGATTAGACATCAGATGCTGGTATCCGCACTGTAAACTCTCATCTTGAGCTGCACAGGAGGACAAGACTATACACACACACACACACACACACACACACACACACACACACACACACACACACACATTTACATGTCTTGTTCTGCAGTATACATGTTCTCTTTTATGATCTACACCCGTGAGATTACCTGCTAGTGAGCAAATCCACATCAGAGCTCCCTGTAACGCCATGTTCGCTGAATTAGATTTGTTTTTTCTGACCCCGGAGTGAAGGCAGAGCGCTGACAGGTGGATTTATTGACTTTTGTGGAGCAATGTTTACAGAATTGGTCAATAACGTGATGTTCAGCCAAGATCAAAGTCCCTGGATTTCCCACATTTCACTAACCTCAAGTAAACAAATAATGAAAACAAGGTGTTCTCGCTTGTATTACAGTAAGTCAAACTAATCTGCCAATAGAACAAGTGAACATCTGCTTGGTAAGATTTCCTGAAATAGGATGGGATATTTATTTAAATCAGATCTTGTAATTAGCTGGGAGAACTAATTTTGAACTATATTTGACCAGAATCAGGAAATGTTGTGTTAGAAAGTTAGCCACAAATGCTCAAAAGTGTTCTGCTTTGTGATGTTAGTCACGAATAAAAATGTAAAAGAAAACGTTTAATCTGAGATACAACTGAAAGTAAGTTGTTTTTAAGTCTTAAAAACAAGACCCTATATCTCCCTGCCTCGTTCCTTCTTAAGTTATCAGGTCTTATATCAGGTGTAAAGACTTACTCTGACTAGAAATGAGACGACTATACTTACTAGATCTGATGCAACTCAGACTTCAGATTCACAGAGGTGGATGTCATTAGTTTTCCATATTATGTATACTGGATGTTTTAAGCAACAGGCACACAAACATACTCTGATTTATTGTAATAATACCATTCGTCCAGCAGTGGCTCAGTCAGTAGGGGTTTGGAGAGCCACGCCAGGCGTGCGGTCCAGATAAGGAGGAATATTGCCCATTTCGAGGGTAAAATGTCTGACGTGTGGCACATAATGAAGAGGACAACAAAAAGGGACATAAACCTTGTTCTCATACACGTGAAAAAGGACATATTTTGTGAGGATTTTGTAAATGGCAGCAAATTAATTGAGATGGATGAGGAGGGAGCTTTGTGCTTCAACTTTGAAAAGTGACATAAGACACACTACTTTTAAGTGAAATAATGACAGTATATGTCATTTTTTGTATGCGTTTCATACAAATCATGAAGCTATATGACATATTAAATGTGTGTCTTTGTTATATGCAGTAAGTACTTTATGTAATTGTGATGAACTGTTAAATGTCTATTTTTGATAATAAAAGATAAAAAAAAAAAAAAAAGTAGGGGTTTGGACTGTGAGCCGTAGGGTCGGCGGTTCAAGTCCCCGAACAGACCTAAAATATGGAGTGTGGACTGCTACTTGGAGAGGTCCCAGTTCACCTCCTGCCCTGCCGTGGTGCCCTTGAGCAAGGCACCGGACATCTCCCTTACCTCCCTCACTCCCATTGCTCCCCGGGCGCTGTACAATAGCTGCCCACTGCTCCTGGTACTAGGGTGTTTCTCAATCGCGAGTAAAGCTGCTTCAGAGCCACTATTTCAAGCATACTACGTCATCGAGTGCCGCCGAA